>NW_027457574.1:326351-652702 GCF_050624435.1 Tenrec ecaudatus | reverse complement strand
TCATTATAGTATTTCTATTTCAAGGAAATATCCCAGGCCAGTCCAACTCAAGTCCATAAGTCCAACACTAGCCCATAAGTTCCTTTCCAACTTACGCAGTTACATGCAATGATGCAGAATGCAGGGATGTCAAAGGCCAGTGATTGCAATGTCGTGTGGACCCAAGGTCGATGGAAGCATGGCAAGACTCTGGCAGCTCTCAACGTGGGCAGGAAGCAGTCAGGTGAATGCAAAAAGAAGGGGAGGTTCCCAGGGCCCTCCTTATGAGAAGGCCATGGCCACAAAGAGGCACCATCAGACTATGGTGTGATTGACAGATTGGATACCAACCTTACACTTTTACATATCTTCAAACTGACATAAAATTATATAACTATCATACTATGGCATTTTCAATCACCTCATATGTACTTGAAAATGGACAATAATTATGAAAGATAAAATAAAAGTTGATGTCTTTGAATTATGATGCTGGTGAAGAATATTGAATATTCCATGGACTTTCAGAAGAAGGAACAAATCTTTCTTGGCGGAAGTAGAGCCAGAATGCTTCCTAGACGTGAGAATGGCAAGACTTCATATCACATACTTTGGACATCTTAACAGCTGAGCATAGTCCCTAGAGAAGGATATCATACTTGGTAAAGTGGAGTGGTGAAAAAAAGAAGAAGGTCCTCAATGGGATGAATTGGCATACTGGCTGCAAAAATGGTCTCCAACATTCACTGTGAGGAAACAGGCTGTGGGTGCTATGAGTTAGAGCCAAATTAACAGTGTCTAACAATGACAACTCCCCTCCCGTGCCCCATCTGTCAATTTGCTGCACTGTGGTAGCTTGTGCTTTGCTGTGATGCTGGGAGTTAGTCCACTAGTACTTCAAATACCAGGCAGGATCACCCACGGTGAACAGATTTCAACACAGCTTCCAGACTAAGAACTGACAGGACGACAAAACAATCAGTCCACTTCTGAGGGATTCACCATTGAAAACTTTATGCATAGCAGTAAAATATTGTCTGATATAATGCCAGAAAATGAGCCCCTCAGATTGCAAAACAATCAAAATATCACCGAGAAGGAGAGCTTCCTCAAAGTAGAGTCCACCTTAATGATAACTCAAAACCTCACAACAGGAGCTGTAGATAACATCATAATAAATGGAGAAAATATGGAAGTTATCAAGGATTTCGTCTTGCTTAGATTCACAACTAATGCTCATGGAAACAACAATCAAAAAACCAAATAACATATTGCATTAGGCAAATCTACTGCACATAACCACTTTAAAGTACTGAAGATCAAGAATTTCACTTAGGATTACGTTGCGCCTGGCCCAAGGCATGGCATTTTCCGCCACACCTTATGCATGTGAAATTTGAACATTGAATGAGAACGACTGAAGGAGAACTGGTGCATTTGAATTAAGGTACTGACAAAAAATACTGAAAGTACCATGGGTGGAGAGAAGAACAAACAAATCTGTCTGAGAAGAAGTGCAGCTAAATGTTCCTTGGCAGATAGGATGGCGAGACTTCATCTCATGTACTTTGCAGATGTTATCAGGACAGACCAGTCCCTGGAGGACATCATACACATTACAGTGGAGGGGTTGCAAAAAGAGGAAGACACCCGATCAAATGGATCTAGACAATTCCTACAACAATGGACTCAAACATAACAAAATTTTTGAGTATGGGGTAGGACCAGGCAATGTTTCATTCTGTTGTGTAGGCATTATTATGAGACAGAACTGACTTGAAGGCATCTAGCAACAAAGTGTACTAAAGCTTCTGGCACCTTCATTTGCTAATGGATTATAATTCAAAATGAGAAAAATCATTGCAACCATTCATTAATAATCAGAACATCAAACGTGCAAAATAAGAATCTAGGAAAATTGGAAATCATAAAAAAACGGAATCTGACCTATAAAGATCAATATCCTAGGCATTGGTGAGTTGAAATAGTCCCTTTGAATCTTAAAATGATAAGAATGACTATGCTGACAATGACAAATTCAAAAGAATGTCTCTTTCATCCTCAAAAAGAGCATTTTTAGATCTATCTTGAAGTGCAATGCTGCCTGTGACAGAATAATATCTATCTTCATACACAAGGAAGGCCAGTTAATAGAACCATTATTCAAATTTTCTCACAAACCACTAAAGCCAATGAAGAATTGTACCAACTTCTTTAGTCTGAAATTGACCACACATGTACTGAAAATGCATTAATAATTGCTGACAATTGGAATGCACACATGGAAACAAAAAGGAAGGAAGAATAATTAGAAACTATGGCTTTGGGGATCGAAAAGAAGCTGAAGACTGCATGAAAGAATTCTGCAAGAGCAATAACTTCCTCATTGCAAACACCTTTATTCAACAACAGGAGCGGCATATATACATGTGGAAAACACAGGAATGGAATTGATTAAATCTGTGGGAAGACATGATAGAGAAGCTCAATATCATTGAGACAAAACAAGACCGGGGGCCAACTATGTAAAAGACTATCAATTACTAATATGCAAGTTCAAGTCAAACCTGAAGAAAATTAAAATAAGAACGCAAAAGAGCCCAAATACAGCCTATATTATATCTGTGGTCGGCTGGGGTTTCTAGAGAAACAAACCAGTGATACTGATACATGTAGAAGAAGGAAATTTATATCAATAAAGAATTTTACATTAAGAAGTCCACACAACAAGAAACCCCAGTCCAACTCCAGCCCATAAATCAGATGCAAACTAGAGGCCCTTCCAGACTCCTGAAGCTGTTGGAGGAATAGCCCAAGAAACAGGAAAACCACAGGTTGGTGGAGGCAGAGTTGGGAGAATCCAAAGTCAGCAGGCAGTTGGCAGGCCACAGACAGCTCTTAGGGTCAGCAGGTCTCATGGTGATTGCCATCCCAAGAAGCCAGACGTAGGGTCCAGGGTCATTTCATCAGGAAGAAAAAGAGTGAGCCCATTCTCCACAGTCTACTTATAGCTATGAAATAGGTCATACCTCCAAGGAGAGTGTGACCTGCACCTTCTGAAGATCCTGGTCAAGCTAAATTGACACCAAACCTTACTATCACAATATCTCACCTGAATTTAGAGCCTATCTCAAGAATGGTTCGGACATATTGAACATTAATGATCAGCTACCAGAAGACTTGTGAAATAGCATCAAGGTCATCAATCTTTTTTTTTTGTCATGTCACCTGTGGCTATTTATTTATTTATCATAAATCATTTTATTGGGGGCTCCTCAAAAAGATCATTAATAATACAGGAAAGAAAGAAAATACTACAGTGGATATCAGAGGAGACTGTGAAACTTGCTCTTGAACCTAAAGCAGTTAAAGCAAATGGAAGAAATGATGAAATAAAAGAGTTGAACAGAAAAATTTGAAAGGCCAGCTTGAGAAGATAAAGTAAAGAATTATATTGTAACATGTAAAGACCTGGAATTAGGAAAGCAAAAGGAATGAGTACGGTCAGCATATCATAAATTGAAAGAACAGAAGAAAAAATCCAAGCCTCGGATTACAATGTTCAAGGATTATTTATCAAACTATTGAATGATGTAGGGAGAATCCAAAGAATATGGACGGAGTGTACAGAGTCTCTGTTCCCAAGAATTAGTTGAGGTTCTACTAGTTCAAAAGGCCAAGAGGAAGTTGAAGCTGCAATGTAAGCATTAGTGAAAAGCAAGGAAGGGATAGGAATGGAAATATTTCAACACGCTCATGCAGTGATAGTCCATGTCAAGAAATTTGGAAGATAGCTATCTGGCCAACCAACTGGAAGTGATTAATATTTGTGTCCATTCTAAAGAAATATGACGCAACAAAATTTGCAAATTAATTTAAAATAACATTAATATGACATGCAAGTACAATTTTATTGACGATACCTTTAAAAGTAGTTATAGCAATATGTCAACAGGAAGCTGCCAGAAATCCAGGCTGTATTAAAAGAGGGCATGAGGCAAGGTATATCAATGCTGGTTTCAGATGGACCTTGGCTGAAAACAGAGGATACAAGGAAAATGCTTACTTATGTACTATTGACTATGCAGAGGATTTTACTGTGTATCATAACAAACTTTGGGTAGCATATGAATACATATGAGAACAGTGGGAATTCCCGTACATTTAATTGTGCTCCTGTGGTACCTGTACACAAACCAACAGGAAGTGGTTCGAATAGAACAAGTGGATAGTGCGTGGTTTAAAATCAGGAGAGTGTGTGTTGTGGTTATATCCTTTCACCATATGTGTTAGACAGGGTTCTCTAGAGAAACAAAACCAGGACATTTATGATTTGATAGATAGATAGAACACGAAGGAATATAACAGCTAATTAGTCCACATAGCAGTACAGAGGACTCAGTTTAACTCACTTCCATGCAACAGTAAATATGGCAGTACAGCCAGGCAGCAAACTGCAGAACTAGGTAAGGCAGCCACACACTGGTCTGATCACCAGAGAGCAACTGAGAGATAGGTGTGGCTTGCTGAGCCATTTATCTCTTTGCCCACGAATCAAACTGCGAACTTATTAATCCCACATGTTCTTATTGGCCAGGTTGGCACTATAAACCTACCTATCTATCACACTATACTTATTCAAATAATCTGAGAAGCTGCTCTGTATGAAGAAGTTGAGGCATCTGGATTGGAGGAAGAATCATTATCAACCTGTATTATGCAGATGACCCAATCTTGCTGGCTGAAAGTCAATAGGCCTTGAAGTACTTACTGATAAAGCTCATATAGTACACCTTCAGTATGAATTAGTCTTCAACACTAAGAATACAAATGTCTTCTCAACTTGACAAATATAAACACACAACATCATTACAAATAGAGAAATGTAGCTAAACCCTATTTTACTTGGACCCACAATCAATACTCACAGAAGCAGCAGTCAATAAATCAACGTATTTCATTGGAAAAATCTGTTGTAAAAGACCTCTTTAAAATGTGAAAGAGCAAATGTTTTACTCTGGGGATTAGCAAATTATGCCTGCTTTTAGCCTTGATATTTTTAATCACCTTAGATGCATGTGAAAGGAGTCTTAATTTCAGTGTCTGGTATGGGTTGAATGACTAACATCAAGGTTGGTGGTTCAACCCACTTGCTGCTCCACAGAAGAAAGAGGAAGCTATTTGACCCTGTAAAGATTTACAGCCTTGGAAACCCTAGATGGTCACTATGAATAAGAATAGACTTGATGGTAATGTTTGACATATGCATGTGAAAGATGGAACATAAATAAGGAAGACTGAAGAAAATATGATGATGCCTTTAAAATATGATGTTGCAAATAATATTGAATATACCATGAATGCCCAGCAGAACAAAGAGGTCTATCCCAGAAGAAGTACAGCCAGAATGTATTTTAGAAGTGAGGATGGTAAAACTCCATTTCATATACTTTGAACATGGTATCAGGAGAAATTAGTCCCTAGAAAAGGACAAAATACTTGGTAGAGCATCGTCAAAAAACAGGTAAGCCCTGAATGAGATGGATCAACACAGTGGCTGTAACAATAGGCTAAAATATGACCATTGTGAGGATGTCACAGGACTAGAAAGGCTTTTATTCTATTGTGCATAGGGTCACTATAAGTGGCAGTGCGTGAGTTTTTGTTGATTAACAACACTGGGATATGAGCAATGTCCCCATGGCATATGCTAAACTGTCACCATGCTGGACACAGTTGATCTTTGTGGCTTTAGAGGGTAATTATTTAGAGGGTTATGATTCCACTGAATTTTTTTCTGTGTATTCAAACTATTCCATCCTAAGATTCCACAGATCTATCCAAACCAAGCTCACTGCCATTGAATCAATGCTAACTCATATCGACCCTACAGGACATGGGTAAAATTGTACCTGTGAAGTTCTGAGACTGTACCTCTTTACAGAGTAGAGTCCCATCTTTCTCCCGAAGAGCAGCCGGTGATTTCAAATTACCGACCGTGCAATTAGCAGCCCAATGTGTAACCAAGAACTATTCAGGGAAGCTAGAGGGAGAGCATGAAAAGAAATGAGTAGTTGAGGTGGTTGGATGCACATCCATCCCTTTGTTCTACTCTCTATGACTTTTTCTGAGTTCATTCAAAATGTAAATTAAGACACAAAATAGAATTCTATCCAACCCTGCTATATGCCTAAACAGTATCCATTTTTCTCATTCTTACTACTAATAGAAGCTCAATTTTGTTTAGGGTGATAATGTACCTACTTAAATCGCTCACTCCTAGGCTCCCTTGCAGCTATGCATAAGCATTTGACCCAGTTTGGGCCAAATATGTGTAGGTGAAAGATACTGAGTAGGACTCCCAAGAAAGTTTTTGTTGTTGTTTAAGGCAAAACACTTGTCTGGCATAACCCATTTCATTTTTGTCCTTGGCTCTTCTGCTGTCATGCTCCCTAGTCAGAATATTGAAAGATGAGAGAGTCACATAGGTTACATGAGTTTGGCAGACCAAAAAGCATGCATTCTCCTATATCCAAGATGAGTCCCTGAGCAAATACGCCAGACCTAGGCTACCTATTTCAAGACTTACTGTTGTATAAGACAAACCCCTGTGTGGTGCAAAGGGTTAACACAATTCACTGCTAAGACAAAGATGCCTTGGAAGAAAAACCTGGCAATCTACATTTAAAAATTCAGCCCTTGAAAACCTCATGGGGCACAGTTCTACCCTGAATCATATGGGGTAAGTGTAAATCAGAATCAATTCAGTGGCAACTGGTTTGGTATTTTTGGTGTTAATATAAGAAAAATTAAGCTTTTGTGATTAGACCACTAGAGTCGGTTTGTTTTTTCCCATGTAGCCAGATGCAATTTGGACTGATAGAGAAATAATTAAAAGAATGTAGAGTTAAGTAAGCGTAATGATTATGGAACTAATCATTTAGCAATGGGCTGCTAACCACAAGGTCAGTACTTCAAATGCACCAGTCACTCAGGGGGAGAAAAGTGAAGCTCTCTGCTTCTGTAAAGATTTATAGTCTTGGAAGCCCTATATGGGGTTGCTATAAGTTGTAATCAACTTGATAGCATTGTATTTGTTTGAGTTTGGTGACTAGTATGTAAGCTTTGAGGGGGTAGTAATAGGTACTTTGAATACTATTCTTAGCACTATAGGTATTATGTCTTTTGCAAATGGATAAACGAACAAATGCGATATTCATTTTGTGTTTTCTGTAGTTTGCCTTATTCTTCCAAGAAGATTGCTCAAGTGTTAAGACGCAGTCTTCTCTGGCATACTTGAATAAAAGAATAACTGATAGACACAGACTTGAACCCTGGCCTGTGTGATCTTGGGTGTGTCACTGTTTTTCAATCCATTTCTCATCTGTGAACTGGGGATTACACACGTAGCCCACAGGGTTGTTTTGGAGATTCAGAGTAATGTGTGTGTCTTGGATTGAGTGCCCTTGCATGCCGAGCTTATTCCTCAGGCCTGGGTGCAGGGAGTCTATTTGAGATCTGATGGCAGGGAGTGGGAATAGGAAAGCAGACGCAAGACTGAGTTAGGGGGAGAAGCAATCACAATGGGAACGGGGTGTTGAGGCTTTTAATGTAGGATACAGGAGCTTGATTCCCCCAGGACTTCTGAGCAACATGGGTTCTGTCCTAGAATTGTCTACCAGAAACAGGAGGCTGGGCTCTTCTTCGCCTGTAGTGGTGTTGAGCATTCCTCCTAGTAAGGTGACCTCTCCTACCTTCCTGGGTTTGGCTTTCCATGCCTTTGAAAAGGCTTCGAGGCAGAAGGACATGGAGAGCTGCGTGCTGCACAGTTGTGATAAGACACCATTTCAGCAGGTGCCTGCACTTACATAGAGCCGTTCGCCACTGCTATGATGGATATCAGGAGGAGCCCTGGAAGTGCAGTGGTTACAAGTTGGTTTGCTAACTTCAAGGTCAGCAGTTCAAAACTACTAGCTCCAAGGAAGAAAGATGGGGTTTTCTACTCCAATAAAGAGTTGTAGTGTTTGAAACTCGCAGGGGGCAATTGTACACTGCCCCACAGGATCGCTATGAGTCGGTATTGACTGGAAGGCAGTGAGATGGTGTCAGAGATGGGTCAAAGGAATGTGGCATGGCAACCCTAAGAATCTGCTACAGAACCATAAAGTGCCTGGGATAGACGAGTTTATTGTGCTTGACCTTTTAAAATCATCAAACGGGCAACAGTTAGAAAGACAAACATACCAAGTGTCATTGGAGATCCGGGGAAAGCAGAGAAACACTGCTAATGATGCAGGTTTGCTGCACAGCAATCTGGCAGAGCTTAGTGAAAGCCCATTGAATGGACCCTGGGACCTAGTGAGCCCCTCCTGGGCATACAACCAAAGAAGCGCAATCACTGAGTTGACTTTCATTCCTCATGACCCTATCAAACAAAGCTGAATGGTCCCATGATGCTTTCAAGGCTTCTATTGGGAAGTAGACAGCCATGCCTTTATCCCACAGTGTGTGGAAGACGGCTTCAAACTACTGACCTTTGGGTTAGCAGCCAAGCACTTAATATCTCCCCCATCAAAGCTCTTTCCTGGATGTATAAAAACAAACAGAACCCCAGTTGATTCTTCCTCATTAGCAACCCTACAAGGCACAGTAGAATTGCTGCTATAGGTTTACAAAACTAAATTCTTATGACAGCAGACAGCCTCTCTTTGCTCCATGGAATAGCTGGTGGGTTGGAACTGCTCACCTTGGGGTTAGCAGCCCAACGCATAATTCCTGGGTATATAGGCCAAGCTATTTATCCAATTCACAGGGCCCTTGGGGCATTTTTACAAGAATGGTCACCACGCTGATACCTGCAGTAGAGAAGAGTTGGAGCCGAATTGGATGCCAATCAACAGACAACTGAAGAAGGAAACAAAAGAAAGATGATGATTGCTCATGACCAAGTGGCACGCAGCAGCACATGCAATTGATATGCAGCATGGCAATAACTCTTAATGACATTGCAAGGAGTTGAAAAGGTCAGAAACTGAATGAGATTTATATTGCAGTACCATTCATGGAAGCTGAAAGCCCATTCACCAAGCAGCATGGTCTAGTGCACATGGCAGCATGGTCTAGTGCACATGGCTGTATGCCTATAAGGACACACACACACACCAAGCACCCAGCAGGGGGTACTAGTCTGAAGAGGGGAATGGAAGTGATGTGAATGTGGAAAAGGAGGGACAAAACACAAGCAGGGCCTGACATTTATCAGGGTTCATGGTGTGCTATAAAGTAGGCATGATTAATCACTTCCCTGTACCAGAAGGCTGAGCTAGATTTTTAAAGCAAATCGAGTGCCTGGAACACAATGGTTGTTAGCTGCTGTTGAGTCAGCCTCCAGTCCAACTCACTGTGACAACCAGCTCCCAGTGACTCCATGGGCAATATTCTCCCTGGTCCTGCACCATCTCTTTGGTTGTGCATCAGATTGTGATTCACAGGGGTTTTCGTTAATTGGTTTTCAGAAGTAGAATACCAGGCTCTTCTTCATCGCTCATCTTAGTCTGGACACATCACAGAAACAGGTTCAGTCTCATAGCCGCACCCAACCAAGCTTCCCCATTTCAGTATCATAGCAACACAGAAATCAGTTCAGTACCACAGCAATAACCAAGCATCCCCCTGACAAATAAGTGATGGATGCACATGAGTTGCATTGTCTTGGACTCAAACCCAGATCTCCCACATGGAAAAGGAGAATTCTACAACTGAACCACAATTTACCCTCAGAATATAATAAGTATCCAGTAAATGGTTATTAAGAATGTGGCTGCCAGGAAAATCCACCAATTTCCTGCCAAGGCTTAACACTAATATCTTCCCCCACACACTAGAAGGCTGCAGAGGAATGACTTTCTCCATGCCAGCCCTGGTATCTAGACAAGGGACCCTAACACTGAACCACTGAGCCCCAGCAGGCTGGGGAGCAATGTCAAATTGGATGAGGGACAATCCTGGTTGAGTTAGCTCCCCTAAGCTCGTAGGGCAGTTTAGCATGTCCACAGCTGTGTTCAGAATAGCCATGCGATTACCACCGAGAGAAATTCTACATGCTTTCACACCCCATGCTAGTCGTTGCAGCCATCGTTGAGTACAGTTCATGCTCATCACTATCTAGAACTCATGGTGACGCTGTGGGTGAGCCATTGGGCAGGTAACCTCAAGGTTGGCAGTTCAAAGGCACCAGTTGTTCTCTGAGAGGAAGGTGACATGATCTGCTCCTGTCAAGATTTAGCCTGAGGAATTTTATATAGGGTCACAGTGAGTCAGGATCAACTCAATGGTGTGGGTTTGGTTTATTAGACCCACCATCAGATCATATTTAATGGATTTATTAACATGTATATTAGCCACAAATCCAATGTCTTATTTTTATCACTGCATTTCAATACAATTTGTGCCTTTGTGATTCTGTATTTCATTGGAGGTATTTGGAAATATTATTCTGGGGAGTGGGCAGGTGTTCCATAGCCAATCCTAAATGCCAAAAGGATCCATGGGGTTGCAATGGTTAAGACCCTCTAATAGAGTTTATCAAAGAGCCCTGGAGGCACAATGGTTAAGTGCTCATCTGCTATCCAAAAGGTTGAAGGTTTGAACCCACCAGTGGCTCTGTTCTTGGAAGAAAAACCAGGCAACTCATTCTTGTAAAGATTACAGCATAGAAAAGCCTAGAGCAGTGGTTCTCAAACTTCCTAATGCCACAACACTTTCATACAGTTCCTCATGTTGTGGTGACCTCCACAACCATAAAAATATTCTCATTGCTGCTTCATAACTGTAATTTTGTTACAGTCACCCTGTGCAAGGGTCCCACAGGTTGAGAACCATTGGTCTAGAGAGCTCGGCACTGATGCATTGAGTCACTATGAGTTGGACTGGACTAGAAGGTTCCTAACAAAAACGCCAACAATCATTTTTTACCATGACCTTGTTAACTCAAAAAGATTAATAAGCAAATTCACAAATGAGGACATCCAGTTGCCCCTCCAAACTGGAGAAGCATGAGTTAAATGGTGACCCTGACCCCACGGTGTCCTCCAGCTGGTGCCATGCTGCCTTTATTCCTTCTGCCTCTCAGTTCTGTGGAGAAGAAGGGGAAAGGGAGGGAAAGAAAAAGAAAGAAATGAAAAGATAATTTTCCCAGCTTCTTCACATCACTGAATTGAACTTTACTTTTAATAAAAGTATTATGAAATGGAAATGGTGCTTTCACTATTTTGCTTTCAGGTGATATTCAGAGACATGGTGCTGGTAATTATTTGAGCCGGGGAGGTTAGTGTGCAGATTTTCTGAATATGGTTGAGCCACATGCCCCCTTCCAGGCCTAGCATTTCCCTGGGCTATGAGAAGTTATAGACAGTCTACCCTCTTCTTCCTCCGACTTCGCTGCAAACCATGGACACACTGGTTCTGACTTGACCTGGCTCCAGTACAGAAAAAAATATCCTCCTTGCATAATTGTAGTGCTTGATTTGGAAGGCACCCAGATACAAATCTCTCTTCTGGTGGCATAATGGGTTATGTGTTGGGCTATTAACTGCAAGGTCAGCAGTTGGAATTCACCAGTCGCTCCTTTGGAGAAGATGAGGCTTTCTTCTCCCATAAAGAGTTATAGCCTTAGATGAGTATAAAAACTCAAAATGCATTGGCAGAGATTCCACAGAGAATAAGCCTCCATTAAATCCCCTGGGACCATTCACCAGGGATGGGATTAAACCCTGCTCACCGTCAGTACATCAGAAAGTGTATTGTTGCAGATATGATTAGGTTAAAAATTAACATCTTATCATTTATCTTTACTCTTAAAACGTTTTTCATTTGTTCTTTTTTTAATTTTCTGCTTTCCTTTTTATTGAAAAATTAACTAATGTCACTAAACAAGTAGAGAATTTGTTAAATGAAAATCTAATCGGTTATGTAAACTTTCACTGAAAACATAACACAATTTTATTTTTACAAAGAGTTATAGCCTGGAAACCCAGGAGGCCGCAGTATTTTCTCTCGATAGGATTGTTATGCACCCAATGGCAATGAATGTTGTTGGATTTTGTTTCTTTATTGTTTTCTGTAGCTATGGTGGGGTATAGGGGTTATGTGTTGGGCTGCTAAACGCAATGTCTGAAATGGCAAATTTGAAATCCCCAGCCACTCCAAGGGAGAAAGATGAGGCTTTCTACTCCCCTAAAGAGTTCCAGTCTCAGAGAAGCCAGTCCACAAAGAGAACAACATGGCTGGCCCCACTATGAGACATGATGCCCCTCAGTGACCAAGGGTGATACAGGGGACAGCACTGGAGACACAGTGTGTGAATTGCACCTAACCTGATTCCACCACACCGAGGCAAAGTGTGGTGGAGTGCAGTGGAACAGCAAGGGAATGGAGTGGCAAGGTCCCCAGGGAATGCTGAAAGTGGACTTTGGGGCCAGGTTGTGGTGCCTCAACAGACTGGATTGGAAAACACTCCTAAGGTCCAACAAATGATCCTTGAACTAACTACAAGGTCTTCTTTCTTGATGTGTTTTGTTTTGTTCTTTGTCAGTGGTTTGTTTTTGTTGTTTTGTTGTCTGGTTGTAAACTGTTGCTTTGTTTTCCTCTGTCTTGTTTTCGTGCATGTTAGTGTCTCCACAGGTCTGTCTAAATAAGAGAGGCTGGATGAACTATCTGGAGGAAAAACAACAGGACTGAGAGTTCCGGGGGCACTTGGGATAGGGGGAGGTGCGGGGGTAAGGAAGTGGTGTTAACAAACACAGGGACAAGGGAACAACAGGGGACTCAATATGGTAGTGAGGGGGAAGTGGCAGGCCTGGTAGGGAATGATCAAGGGTAAGGTTACGTAACACACACACACACACACACACATACGGAGAAAGTGGTGAACTTCACAGAACGTAGTGGGGACTTCACAGAAAGGGGGGTTGATAGCCGTGAACAGGGTTGGTATGGGTCTTGTTCTATCCATTTGAAAGTCTCTAGGCTAAACAGAAATGTCCTGGTGGTATAGTAAGTTAAGTGTTGGCCTGCTAACCACCAGGTCAGCAGTTGTGAATCCACCATTTCCTCCATGGAAAAAAGATGAGGCTTTCTATTTGAGTAAAGAATTATAGTCTCAGAGACTCATTGAGGCATGTTTATTCTTCCCTATAGGGGCGCTGCGAGTCAGAATGAACTCAGTACAGTATGCAAGTAACAAGCTGTGCTAATACCATTCCAGAGAGACAGTGGTGTTCCAGGGACATTGGTTTTGCCTGGCCCCTGACCCTGAGGAAGCATGAGGTCTTCAGGTCCTCTCCTGCTGCTCTTCTTTACCATCCTCCCATATCCTCCTCTGCACCCCCAAGTGGTGGGCATGATTTATAAACACAGAAATCCACTTACTCCTTTGAAAAAGTGGTTTACTTCACCCCAAAATTTGGAGAACTGTGTCGTCTCCCTTTCAAAGTAAATTATACGATGAACATACAATATTGATTGCAGGCATGTGGATTCTTAATCCTCAAGTTCCCATGAAACCCTGCTTTCCATGGCAAATCAGCCCGCCATTTCAGCATGCCAGTATTGCCAGGAGAAAGGAGCCTCAGCAGCCACCACTGCTCCGCAGCCTGCTTTTCACGGTCACGCGGGGATGTCAGAGTGCCCCACACCTCGTGCACTTGACTCAGTGCTTGCTTGCAGGGGTTGCATTTCGTTAGAGCCCAACAACTTCCGAGCATTGGCAAATTCCCTCAACCAAAGGTGGGCAGTGGCCTCATAATGTCACCAGTCATTAACCACCAGCAGGGTTGCGTTATGCTCGTCAGTGCCGTCATGTGCAAGGGGAAAGACAATTCCCACAGGCTGCCAGCTGTTTTTGGGGAGGGAATGACAAGTGGGGAAGCTGGGGGTCCTCACCCCAGCAGCCACAGTTCCTGGCTCCAGGCCCTGCCCCAGGCTGTGCCAGGACGAAGAGCCTGGACTCTCAGAGACTCCATAGCTCGATTTCCACTCAGGTTGTGTTGTGTTGATCATTCCTTCCCTAGGCTGCCACCCATCTGTCAGTTTGTCATCATGTTGTCATTTGTCTATAGCTGTGATTGCTGTAAGCGGTGTCACCAGCTACGATTATAACCAGAGCAAGCCACTCTGGACACGCTTCACAAGAGCATCCAAGCTAGGACACACTGGGAAGAAAGACCTGATGATGTACTACTGAAAATGAGTCCATTGAACCCTATGGATCAAAAGAGAATACCGTCCAAACAAGTACTGGAAGAGGAGCACCCTAGGTGGGAATACACTCACACTATTCAGTGGGAGGACTCCCTGGGTAGTGTTTGACTAGCACCCAGGAGGTCGGCAGTTAAATCCCACCCAGAATCCAAGAGGTGCCTAAGGAAGGTAGGCCTGAATATCTGCTTCCAAAAGGTCACAGCCTTAAAAACCCTATGGAACAGTTCTACTCTGAAATGCATGGGGGTCGCTATGAGTCAAAATGGACCGAAGAGCAGCTAATAACAACAACACTGTATAAAGAACAACACTGCAAGTCCTTAGGACAAAATACACAGCAGGCACAATAGCCTCGACCCCACAGGATAGGGCAACTTATTTTCCTTTGTACCAGAGACCGGAACTGTACAACGGAATGAAACCCTGCCTGTTCTTGTGTCATCACCACAGTCGTTGGTCCATGTTGAGCCCATTGCTGTAGCCACTGTGGACATCCATCTTATCAAGGGTCTTCTTCCCTCTTGCTGCCCCTGTACTTTAACAAGCATTATGTCCCTTCTTAAGAACCAGTCTCTCCTGATAGCATGTCCACTGGATGTGAGATGAAGACTTGCCATCCTCACTTCTAAGGGGCATTCTGGCTGTGCTTCCTCCAAGAGGGATTTGCTTGTTCTTCTGACAGCCCAGATGACTTTCGGTATTGTTTGCACATCATTCACATGCATTGATTCTTCTTCAGTTTTCCTTACTCACTGTCCAGCTCTCACATGCAATTGACCATTGAAACTACTTACCTTGAATTCAGAGCTTAGGGTACACTACCCAAAGCCACATAGCTTGTGAGCGGCTGAAACATGTCTGCTGCCAGGATCTGTCCGATTTATTTTATTGAAACATCATACTCAAAAGGTGCTTTAGGCAAACATATTTTGTCTTTTGACTACATGTCCCTATAATATAACCAGGCTCAGACCCTCACATTGTAATGATTCAGCTATATGTCTGAGAGGTAAAAAGACCGCCAACCATATAACTGATGGGAGAATAGGTACTGACTGTCACCTGCAATGCCATTCCTTCAATAAATATTTGTTGAGTGTTATTCAAATGACAACATTTTGCAAAGCTTTAAGAAGACCCAGATGTAGAGAACACAGTCCCTGCTCACAGGAGACTCACAGATACTGCATCAGGGCCTTCAGATCAGGGACACCACAGATAGATGCTGAAAGAAAAATCATAAAAAGAAATAGCAACCACGCACGGAATCCAGGACAGATAAAATCCTCAGGAACAGTAATGGGAGTAGCGATACTGTGGTAGCTTTTTAATCTCCCATCATCTTGCATAGGGGTGGAGTCCAGTCTGTCACTCAGGCCATAGCCAGTGAGGTCTCAATGTGGGCATGGCCTTCTCTTGAGGATTCTGGCAACTCCTGTATTCTTTCCTGGGGGTGAGAGACACCCATGACTTGATATTCCTGCTGACAAGATACATGGATCTACATTGACGGCAGCCAGAGCCTTGAACGGGGAGGAGTCATGTGGAGACCCATGCCACTTTCCACCTCCACTGGGTCCATAAGACATTCCACCAACTGCCCTGTGATCTTCCAGCACTTGGTGTCATTGCATGTGTTGCATAAGTCTGAAAAAAATTTACACACTGTTATTGGCTATATGGGTTAATTTCGTACTTATGGACGTGGTCTGGACTGGGCTGGCATGTTTTCTTAATATACAATTATTCTTCTATATAAAGCTTTTTTAAGACACATGAGTGTTTATGAATGTGCTTCTCTAGTCAACTCGAACTGACTCAGATACCATGAGGGCACAGGGTGGCTGTGTAGGGAAGGGGAGGAAAAGGGAACTGATAACAATGGAACACACACACACACACAACTTAGGGGCCGAATAACAGAAATATGGGTAGAGGGACACAGAAGACGGTGTGTATAAAGATATTAATTTATATATAATTTAGTAAGGGTATGAGGGTTGAGGAAAGAGGGAAAAAAACAGGAGCTGATATCAAAGGGGTCAAGTAGAATGATAGTGTTTAGAAAATGATGGTGGCAGCATATGTACAAACTCGCTTGATCTAATTGATTTATGGATTGTTATATTATCTGTCAGAGCCCCCATTAAAATGTGTTCTTTTTTCGATAACAACATAAACTCACTGCCATGGAGTCAATTTTGACTCAGTATAGAACACCCCCTGTGGTTTCCTCGCTTGCTATTCTTTAAGGAAACAGGAAAACTTTTCTTTCCCCTGCAGAGTGGCTGGTGGTTTCAACTATTGACTTTGAGGTTAGCAGGCACCATAGCACCATGATTCCTAAGGATGCTGATAGAAAGGGAGAACCTTGTGGAACATAATTTAAAATTCTTTAATTATCTAGACTTACTTAACTGGAAGAGTCCCAGAGACTATGACCCTGAGTTACTCTTCAAACCTTTAATTGAAACTGTCCCCTGAAGTCATCTTTAAACTAAATAACAATTTAGCTCTTAAAGGATTGCATCCTTGAGTATTGCAGTCTTTAAAAAATCAGCACAAATCTAAATGGGCTACAGATAAGTCAAAATATATGTGAGAGGGTTGTGGCAGAGAGATTAAGTAAAAAGAAAGGAAACACCTAGAATAGAAAGAACAAGAATGCTAATTCATATGAAGCGTGTGACCAATGTCACTGAACATTGTGTCCAGAAAGGGTTGAAATGGAACAGATTTTGCTTTGTATGTTTTCACATATCAAAATTAAATACTAGTAGAAAAAGAGAGAGACTCGCATCTGTTTGAGGCAGAATACCAAATACTGGGTTATATATAATGCTAAGTATTGAAATATTATCCCATTTTCATATGGCAAATATGGAAAGCCAAGGATGGAGTGAGGCATTCACAGGGGAGATGGCATTTGAATGATCCAGGAAAATGGCTAAAGAACATGCTCACTCCCGAGTGTTTCCACTGGGTTCGCAAACACATCAGCAAATGAATGTCAAATAACCCGTCTCACCCTCTAACTCAGAGCTGTGCAACCGAACTCTCTTCTATGATGAAAATGTTCCAGAGCAGTGATTCTCAACCTGTGGGTCGCGACCCCGTTGGGGGGGGGGGGGGGTCGAACAATGCTTTCACAGGGGTCATCCGATTCATCACAGTAGCAATATTATAGTTATGAAGTAGCAACAAAAATAATTTTATAGTTGGGAGGAGCACCACACATGAGGAACTATATGAAAGTGTCACAACATTAGGAAGGTTGAGAACCACTGTTCTAAAGGCATGACATCCAATCTGGTAGCTACTA
The DNA here is from genome assembly GCF_050624435.1 of Tenrec ecaudatus. Lineage (NCBI taxonomy): Eukaryota > Metazoa > Chordata > Mammalia > Afrosoricida > Tenrecidae > Tenrec > Tenrec ecaudatus. The sequence goes on along the minus strand of NW_027457574.1, from coordinate 635,142 downwards.
CATTTTATCAGGAAAGACCAGTCCATGGAAAGGGACATCATGCTCGGTAAAACTGAAGGTCCACAAGAAAAGAGACTGATCTTCAAGGAGATGGGCTGACACCATGGCTGCAACAATGGACTCCAACCTAACAACCATGGCGAGATTTGGCACAAGATCACGCAGTGTCCTCAAAGTAACATCCTTGATCTTCAGTCTTTTTAAGAGATCTGTTGTAGCACATTTAGCCAATGCAACGTGTCGTTTGATGTCTTGACTGATGCTTCCTTGAGCATTGATCTGGCTTAGGGTTTAAAAATTCCCCTTGGCTTCTCAATCATACAGGAGGCCCACACAGTGATCATCTTTCCTCACTACACAGAGTGTCATGCCCCACTCACATTGGTCTCCTTGCTGTTCCAGGAAGAAGCTTGGAGAACCCAATCACAAGGTCTTTTGCACTGACTGTCTCCTACCTGGAACACTTTGCCCACCACCAGATGGCCACTCCTGTGTCTTCCTGCCTTATTCAAGTACTGCACTGTCAATGAGATCTTCCTTGGCTGCGATGCACTACTTGCCCCAAGTTTCCCATCCAGCGCAGTTTAGTGAGAAAAATCTCACTGCTACCTGCCAGGGGGGAGCCTCGGCACTGGCATCTCAGAAAATGGAGCATAATCAGAACAGAAATGTGACCCTACCTCTCATGCTGAAAGGCTGCTAACTGCAAAATCTAAACCACCACACAACCAGCCACTTCTCAGGAGAAAGGCTGAAAGTTAGTCTCAGAAACCTACAGGGGAAGTTCTACCCTGTCTTATAGGGTCATTATGAGTCAGTATCAACTCTATGGCAGTAAATTTGCATTTGGGAGGGGGCGCGTTCTAAGGAGCTCTGGGTCACATACCCTGATCAATCCAACTGGCAGCTGCATCAGCTGGCTAAGGCTTCAAAAGACTGAGTAGGTAACCCAGAGCTCATTGCTGTTGGCAGAAACTTGTGGGGGGTCAGAAGGACTTGAGGTGATGGTGTCCTTCTCAGTGGCCTCAGATAATCTTCTCCCCGGTCTGGGCATCAGCATCTTCTTTGCAAAATGGGATGATTGCATTAGAGAACCACTAAACTCCTATATACCTGAGCAACCAGGAAGCAATTGTGAATCCTGGAGAGGAGCAAAGACTATGCTGGTGGCTCTGCAAATCTTGGGAAGCCTGGATCCGATGCGGCTGGAACTGTCCACTGCGAGGCACCAAGAATCCCGAGAGCTGTAGTTCAGGTCTCCCCCTTGCCTGTGTACCATGGAAGATTTAATAAATGTTCTCCTCATGCTACCTTTAGGATCCTTGGTGGCAAAGTGGCAAAATCCCTTCACATTGGCCTGTTAACTGCAGGGTTGGCAGTTCAAACGCACCTGCTGCATTCCTGTAGAAAGGGCAGCTTTCAACTCCCACAAAGAATTGTTGTTTCAGAAATCCACAAGGACAGTTGTATCCTGTAACTATGGGTCAGAACTGGCACAATAGCAGTTCGTGATTGAGCTTTAAACTACATTTGAGACTGGGGTCTATTGTGAATTCCCCTACCTGTCCATTGGGTGTCATGGGAAGAAAGTAGATAGGAGAAAAAAGGGTAGGAGGCAGTGAGGGAGGAGGGTAGAATGTACTGGAGTAACACATTCTGGCAGAAAATTGTGTGTATGTGTGTGTGTGTGCGTGTTCTATTGTAATTCACACAGATTATGGGTGGGGGAGGGAACTGAAAAAGTAAATATCCATGAAAAAGAAAAATTTTTCTCTTTGGTGATTTTCCTTTTGTTGAGCTAAGGGATGGAGAATGTACTGCATGGACGTGACCAGCCACTGGACCGGTGTGCTGTTAACACACCCTCCTGCCTTTGCATGCTGGGGGCCTCTCTGTAAACAGAAGTGACTTGTGACTTTTGATTTCCTGGGGCTCTAAAGAGAACCCGAGGATAGAAGTTCTAAATCGTGAACAAAGGAGAGACAAAGGGTTAATGACAGGACAGAATTTTGAAGTTTCATTGGATGAACACAGCGCCAGCATCCAACAAGCATGCCAAAGGCTGAACTCTGCCCGGAAGTAATGAATGAGCACTGCCTTTAGCCCGTGTCCTCACTCTCCCCGTCTCCTGCACTCCAAGCCAGCCTCACTAAGAGTAGTCAAAGGTGACATGGTGGTCCTTTCATCTCTCTCTGACCCCTCACGCTGCCTTCACCTCTATCCAAGTTGCTTCATCCTTCCCCCTTCTCCCTGATCTTCCTCGTGGAAAGATCTAATTCATACTAACTGGTAAAAGTCAGTTAGCACACAAGAAGGAAGACATCTCCTTCCTCAGTCTATGCTGCAGAAAAGGAAACTCGGGCTTGAGCTCATTTGCCCAACTGTCAAAGGTCCCATCACGGGCAGGGCCATGATGTGAAAATTCAAGCAAGCAGCCCCAGAGCCAGAGCTCCCAACCCTCATCCACTGCAGTTCAAGTTCATGGGGTGAAGTGGTGAAAAGCTAACCAGAAACTGAGAGTCAATGTAGATACCCAAGGGTTTCTTGCCAGGGCACTCACTCACTGCCATTGAGTCAATGCTGACTCATAACAACCCTATAGGACAGGGTAGAATTACCCTGTGAGTTACTGAGGATGTATCTCTTTATAGGAATAGAAAGCCCCATCTTTCCCTTGTGGAGTGGCTAGTGGTTTTAAACTGTTGCACAAAGCATAACCATGACACCATCAGGACTCCAAAACATGCCAGGGCAATCTATGGTTCTGTGAGATCTCTCAGGATAGAGATATACCTTGCTCCTTGGCTACACACGAGAAAGCATTCACCTCCAAGCCTAGTTTGTGATCCAAGTGAGTTTTATGAGAATTAGAAGAAGTTTCAGGTTTATAAAGGCACCTGCAGGGCTCTTCAGAAATGTGCATCTCCTTAGAAGCTTCCCTGAAAGTCACAAGGTCTGCTCTGTGCTCCTGCCTTTTAAATTACTCCAAGAGGTGGGGCGTGCTGGTGACCCTGGTTGAACTCATTGGCTGAACTGAATTCACCTGGCCTTGTTGGGCCAATTCAGGTGCAGAACACACCCAGGTGTACCTCCCCTTCCTGGCTGGGAACCTGAGCCTCTGAGCATGTGCAGTGTACCACTCGTTCATGGGACAAAGGCTCAGACTGCTGACCATGCGTAATGGATGCCTCATTCCCTAAGCTAAACTACCTAGCAGCTCCAAAACCCCACTGCTGTGTAGTGTTCATGAACTTTGGCAGGAACACATCCTTACCACGAAGAATCCTGGTGGCCCAATGGCTAAGCACTTGGGCTTTAGACCGCGGTCAGTAGCAATGCATGAGAAAAAGGTCTTGCCATTGTAAGCATTCCACCCCACTGCCATCAAACGCAAAGGACCTCTGGTGACATGGCGGGCTACTCACAGAGCTACTAAATGCAAAGTCAACAGTTCTAACCCACCAGCTTCACTGTGGGAGAAAGATGAAGCTATCTATTCCTATAGAGACATAATATCTCAGAAACCTATAGGGAAAATTCTACCCTGCCATGGACTACTAAACGAACAACCTAATCTGTCTTGGAAGAAGTCAGGCCAGAGTGCCCTTGACAGCATATATGGCAAGATTTTGCCTCCCAAATACGTTGGACATATTGCCTGGAGAAGGACATCCTGCTTGGTAAAGTGGAGGGGCAGCACAAAAGAGGAAGGCCCTCAACGAGCTGGATTGACACCGTGGCTGCATCAATGAACTCAGGCAGAGAACAAATGTGATGATGGTGCAGGACCTGGAAGTGTTTGGTTCTGTTGTGCATAGGGTAACTTTGGGTCAGAAACCACTCAATGGCACCCGACAGCAACAACAACACGTATATAAGATCACCATGAGTTGGAATCAACTCGACAGAAAGTGGGCTTTGGGTCTGTCATGGAACCAACTCTGGCTCATAGCGACCCAATCATGGGATTCTGAGGCTGTAAATCTTCATGGGAGCAGAGGGCCTCATCTGTCTCCTGCGGAGCAGCTGGTAGGTGTGAACCCCTGACTTTGCAGTTGACAGTCCAACACTTCCCTTAAAGTACCCCCCGGGGCTCCTTTGGTAACGATGACAGACTAGGAAACCCAATGGGGACATTTCTACTCTGTCACATGAAGGCATCCTGTGCAGAATGGGCTCAACGGGAACTAACACCAACCCCACCACTTTTAACACCATCCCAACCTTACAGACTGTGCTAGGCTCTTGAAGGAATTGACTTTTTGCACTCCCACTGAGCGAGCTATGAGCATGCATGCATGCCAACACGTAACTTCCGGTCCTGAACTAGGGATCAGCTGCACATGTAAGGATGTGCTTCTAATGTGGAAGGAAGTAAAGAGAGGGGATCTGGAAGCAGGAAAAGCCAGGAAGCAGGAGTCACTTAGGCAGACCCCTTTCCTAAACCAGCTTAATTAGCATATCACAGATCCTGGCTCAGAGGTGATGTTCAAAGAAGAATTGTTGACTGAATACACAAGGGAAGGAACAGAATAAGTGAACACAGAAATGTGCTAATGACCAAGTTGACTCACAGTTCCCACCCTGCTCTTCTTCTTCCAGGTTCTTCTCTAGTTGCTAATGGTATTTGCTCGACCCCTCACAAGCACAAAAGGAGCCCTGGTGGCCTAGCGGTTAGGCAGTGGGCTGCTAACCACCAAACTAGCAGTTCTAAATTAGCAGGCATTCTGAAGGAGAACAACAAGCTGTCTGCTCCTTTAAAGAATTAGTCTTGGGAATGCACAGTGGTAGCTCTACCCTGGCCCATAGGGCTGCTCTGAGTCTGACTCGACTGGACAGCAGTGAGTATGGGTTTGGTTTGGTTTTCACAGGTACCCCGATCCGTTGGTGGTCTTGGTAAATTGCACACGCTGGTTCAGTGGACCTTGTGTAGGGCTTGAGAATTTGCACTTCTAACAAGCTCCTGATGTTGCTAGTCTGTGACCATATTTGGGGTGGCAAGGCTCTGGACTACCGGGGTCTTCCTGGTGGCTGCTGTCACAGCACAAGTTCCCAAGAGTGCACCGCTACTCATTTCTTTGGAATGATTTGGACTGAGTTTTCCCAGCCATTTCATCAAGGTTTTTGGCTATTTGTTCCATGACACTGAAAAGTTTGGACCTGACATACGCAGCTCAGGCTGTATTATCTATCTTCTCTGCCCTCTTGGATTGGAGATGGATCACCTATGAAGCGATGAGGGTAAGAAGGGTTGGGTGTCCCCGGGTAATGTGAACAGTTAGCACGCTCAACCACTGCTGATTAAAAGGTTTGCGGTTCAAATCTAAGGCCCCTCAGAAGAAAGGCCTGCTGATTGACTTCTGAACGACCAGCCTTTGAAAGCTCTGTGGGGTCCCGTGGTGCTGACCCACACGGCGTCACCGTGAGTTGGAATGGACTCCTCAGAAACGGGTTTAGTAAGCAGCACAAAGAGGAAACTCCTTGGTGAACTGGAGGACACGGTAGCTGAAACCATGGGCTCCAACATACTACCCCTGAGGCTGGCAAAGGACCGGGCAGTGCTGCCTTGTGTTGCAAAGAAGGTCCCTGTGATGTCAGAATGATTGGACAGCACTAACAACAACAAAGGGTGTCAGGGCCCTTCACTTCCCCAGACCACTGACCAGGTTCAAAGACCCGCATGCGTGTATAGTTTCACAGTTAGACGTGTTTAGAAAAAAATAATGTTTGCAAAAGTAAAATCTTGGTTTACATTTTACAGAGCATGCACAATGAGTAGAACTCTTAAGGTCCACCGGAACCTGTTTAGGGTCCCCTCCACTTGCTCACCACCGATAAGTCGATTCTGACTCATATTGATCCTACAGGAGAGGTTAAAATTTCCCCTGTGGGTATTTCTGAAACTGTAGCGCCTTATGGGAATAGAAAGCCTCCTCTTTCTCTGCAGCTGGTGGGTTCAAACTGCCAACCTTGTCTTTAGCAGCTCAAGACTGACTTGTATCTCTATGAAACCAAAATCTACCTCACTGCCAGGGAGGTGATGCTGACTCATAGTGACCCTATGAGGCAGAGTAGATCTGTCCCTGTGAGTTTCTGAGACTGTAACTCTTTATAGGAGTAGACAGACTCTTCTTCCCACGGAGTGGCTGGTGGTTTCAAAGTGCTGACTTTGGTGTTAGCAGCCCAACATGCAAACACTATGCCACCAAAGCTCCTTTTGGACCCCTATAAGTAGATAAATATTTCTCTTATATCTGTGTTTCAACCAAAGGCATGGCTATAAAGGAAAAAAGGCCATGAGTGTCAAGAATGATTTGAAAATGTGGAGTTCTTTTGGGAAAGTATAAATATATATATATATACTTGTGTATATAAATAGAATTCTGACGGCAAGAGTGGTCAGGAGTTGGACTGTTAATCTCAAGGTCAGCAGTTTGAATGGCCAACCGCTCCTCTGGAGAAAGAGGAGATTTTCTACTCCTCTAAAGAATCACAGTCTCAGAAACCCACGGGGGCCATTTTACTCAGTCCCATGGGCCTGTGAGTTGGAATGGACTTGATGGCAGTGAGGGCATGTAAATATGCAAACACCCACCTCGGACTTAGGATTTGACCTGCTCCCTCAGCCCCGTGAGCATCTGCATCTGAAGCCATGGACTTGGCCTTCTGTGAAGAACCCATTAGTGCAGTGCCACAAAGAGAACGAGTTTCCTCTGTGTCAGTCCATTACCCTGCCAACGTTCAGGATGGAGCCAACACCCTTGGTTTCCCAGAGAAATTGGCTCAACATCCCCCTGATGTGGTTGCATGACATAGGCCACTCATGCAATGCACTGCATGTGCTCTATTTAATGCACTATCACCAACAAGTCTACATGGGTGGTAACTCTGAAAACCTTGCCCAAACAGCTGGCTTCACCAAAGTATATGGAACCATGTGGAGTTGTCGACCAGTTTGACTCTGCACTGGCTGTACGTTGGCATTGCCAAGGGGGCTTTCTCACTGACCGTGACCTGAATCCTGCTTCCACTAAGCCTTGCTTCATTGGTCTGGGATGGGGCCAGGCCAATGGGAGGCTTGAAAGCTCCTAAGGGATTCCAAAGTATGACCAAGGGTGAACACTACTGTTTTTGGCCATCACATCCGGGAAGGCCCTTGGGACTTTGCCACTCAAAGTACGATAGGTCAAGGAACCAGCAACATCAGCATTAGCTTCTCCCATGCTAATGCCATCGAGTTGATGCTGACTCATAGTGACCCTACAGGACAGGGTAGAACTGCCCTTGTGGGTTTCCCAGACTGTCACTCTTGCCCGGAGTCTACAGCCTCATATTTCTCCCAAGGAGTGGCTGGTGGTTTAGGACTACTGTCCTTGTGGTTAACAGCCCAAGAGTACCAGGGCCTCTAGAACTGCTGGATCCTAGACCCCACCCTGAACCCACAAAATCAGAATCTGCCCCCCAGCCCGATTTCCAGGAACCTGGGTAAGTGCATGCATGTGAAAGTTTAAGAAATACTTCCTTAGAAACCATTACTTTCCAGAACAAACTCCTCCTGCCAGAGGTGCAGAAATGGAAGCCCATCAGGCCATGCTCGCCTAGAAGCAATTTGAGGTCTCAGTGCTCCTATATCCTGGCTGTCATCTAGATTTCCTTATTCTCACCTAGACTGTTGTCACTGCAGCAGGTATTGGTGAGTCCTCAGCACGAACAGCCCCAAATTCGGTCTAGAGACACAGCTCCCATTTCAGAGTAGTACAATCCACAGTTTCCTGTAGAGTTTCTGGCTTTTACTGGCTTGGGGTAGGGTCTAGTGGGAAACGCATCTTAGCAAGAGCCATTATGTATTCTGGATGTGCACAATGAGTTTGTCTTGAGGCATATTTATGTCTGATGTTGTTATGTATTCTCTTTCTATCCCATGCAACGTTATTTTTTTGAAAATTTATATTTGCTTTTAATTACCCAGACATATAAGTGATTTATAGCTAGGTCTGATCGATTGGAATCAGATGACCACGCCTGGATTAACCATGGGTCCTGGTGACCATTAGGCACTTCTTTCCATGAATGATATTTTCACCTGAGTGAATGCATTCACGACTTTTCTTCTCTTAAGATAAATAAGCAGGTGGGTATCCTTTTGCTATGCTGGCACTTCCTTGTGCTGTTTTAAGTTCACCCAGCAATTTTTTAAAAGAGAAACATATTACAACTGTCACACACTTTATAATTCATGTGGAAAAATTTGAGGGAGAGCTAAATAGAGGTGACCCGTGGTGCAGTCTTACTTACTGCTTGTTAGAAGGTACTGAAATCTTATATACATAAACACTAGAAACCAAGAGAGAGGAAATGGTGGTTCCATGGCAGAATTCTCACTAGCCATGCAGGAAATTTGGGTTTGATTCTTGGCCAGTGCGCCTCCTGTTACAGCTACCACCTAACTGCTAGTGGAGGCTGGCATATTGCTATGATGCTGAACAGATTTTAGCGATGTTTTCTGCCTACAGACAGACTAGGAGGAAAGGCCTGGTGAACTCCTTCAAGCCATCAGCCACTGAAAACCCCCCAGCTGACAAGGGGTCAAATCTACAACCCATTGAAGGAATGGGGCAGGACCAGTGGGCATTGAGTTCTGTAGCACATGGAGTCCGCATGAGTCAGGAGCTGGCTGACTTGAAGGCAATTGTCCACAGCACTCTCTAGGAGGCAGTGGTTGGAGCACATAGGCGTCCTTCATGTGGCCCCATGATCATCAAGCCTTAAGTCATGCAACCAACTCTGGGAAATGAGAGATGCCCGGGGTACCAGGAATATTTGAAAGACCTGAAAGACCTGGTGTAAATTGGTTCAGCCCAGGGGAGTTCTGGAAACCACCGAGGTAAGCTTCCTGCTGAAACCACTAACTTAGCTCCAGTGCGAGTGGATGGGTGTCTGCACATGTACCCAGCCACCATTAGTGTGTTTGTTGTTGTTGTTGTTGTTGTTGCCGTTCACGTCCGTAGAGTCGATGCCGATTCACAGTGACCCTATATGACAGGGTAGAATTCCCCCTGTGACTTTCTCACACTGTGACTCTTTACAGGAGTAAAAAAGCCTCATCTTTCTCTTGAGGAGTGGCTGGTGGTTTTGAATGGTTGATATTGCCATTAGTCCATTGCGTAACCAGGTGCTGTCAATTTGGTTCCAACTCATGGCCACTCTATGTACAGCAGAACAAAACAACACGCTGCCCTGCGCATTTCTCACAGCCATTCCTACATTTGAGCCACTGTGTCAACCCATCTTGTGGAGGTTTGTCCTCCTTTTGGCTTGACCAAGCATGCTGCCCAACTCCAGGGACTGGTCCCTCCTGATAACACCCAAAGTACATGAAGCCAAATGTCACCATCCTCGCTTCTAAGAATCAATCTGGCTGTAGTTCTTTCAACATAGATTTGTTTGTTCTCCTAGAAGTTCCTTGGTGTATTCAATATTCCTCACCAGGACCATATTTCAAATGCATCAATTCTTCTCGTAGGACTTCCTTATGCATTTTCCAGCTTCCACATGAAAATAATCATGCCTTGGGATAGGATACTCCTGAATTTTTAAGGTGACAAAGTCACCTTGGTTCAAAAAAATGTTTAAAAGGCCTTTTGCAGCAAATTCACTGAAAGCAATTTATCCAGTGATTTCTTTACAGATATTTCTATGAGCGTTGGTTGTGGATGGGTCCAAGTAAGATGAAATGCTTCATCATTTAAATCTTTTCTCTGTTTATCATGTTGCTTATTGGTTCAGTGGTGAGGATTCTTGTTCTTTTAACCTCGAGTTGTAATCCATACTGAAGACTATCATCTTTGAACTTCATCAGTAAGTGCTTCAACTCCTCTTCCCTTGCAGCAAGCAAGGCTGGTCGCCTGCATATTTCAGGCTGTTCTCAAATCTTCCTGCAATCCTGAAGTCTCCAATTCAGCCATTCAAAACTCAAAACAGCTCAATGCCATGGAAGTCAAGTCAATTCTGACTCGAGCAACCCTGTAGGCCAGGAAAGAACCTCCCGGAAGGTTTCCAAGGCTGTAATCTTTGTGGCAGCACATGGTCACATCTTTCTCACTCGGGATAGCTGGTGAATTCCAAGTGTTGCTCTTTCGGTTAACAGTGAAGTGCTTAAACATTGCCCTACCTGGATTCCAAGTGTGAGCTAGCAGCCACAATTTTCTTCTGAGACCAAAGGGGTTGTTAGGTGTGAATTCTCGACCAAGGGTGGTCCAGCAGACCTGCTCAGTATTCGCCCAGGTGCAAAATCCATCAAGAGGATGCATTGTCATTATTTTTAATCACATAACACACCCAGGTGTAGCAGCAACCCAGCTTTGTAATATCACCCTGGTTTTGATAAATATGTACCATTCCTTGATAACGCTTCCAAATCCTTTAATATCCTGCAGCTCAGTCCCTGATGTCTGGCTGTAACAAAAGGTGTGAAGGGAGACCATATGTCAATAAACTCTCCCCGTCTACCACAACTCACCGCATAATCAGCTCCACGGTAAAATGCATGGTAAGTCAGTTATGCGCTGGCGGGGAGGGCAAGGGGCCCCTTTCAGGTTTGTCTTCTGATGAAGTTGACCAAAATGACTTCTTATTTCAGCCTATTAGGAGAGTGAGAGTTGCCCCCCCTCCCTCGCCATTTTTCTTTTCTTTTCCCTTTTTGTCCCTTTCCCCTTGGAGGGACAGCCTGCTCTGCTATTCTGAAAGGGTTGTCTGTTTTATGCTGCGCTCTCCACTCCATTAAATCACCTTTCCTCACATTAAATACAGGTCTTCAGGGTGGTCAGAGAGTTTTGCTGTGAGGGATAATGATATAATGAGGATGACATGCATGAAAAATCATTTTTCAGCTCAATCCCAGGCAGACCACGGGGAAGCATGAAATGGGAAGGGGGAGAGATCTACCTCACTTTAGACAAGAGCCAGGCTTCTGAGGGAGCCAGTCTCGACCTGGAAGGCTGCTGAAGGCTTCTTTACCTCACTCACTCATTCACTCATTCATTCAACCAGCTTGCTACTTACTTATTAAATGCCACACCTTGGGGCTCTCTCACTGAACAAAAGAGACAAAAATCCCCCTTCTGTCAAGAAGCTTCCATAAACAGAGGCATTCAAACACTTCCTAGAGAATGTGTTTAAAGTCCAATTTACACAAAAGCAGAAGAAGAGACTGATGCGAGGGGTTTCACACACACACACGTGTTCATATATGACTCCCATTGCAGCGACAAAGTGTAGGACTCTTCCAGGAGACACTATTCATTGGAGTTAAATTGCTCCCCCCAACCCCCTGAGCTCTCTCTCTCTCTCTTTTTTCTTTCTTTCTGAGAGCAATTGCCCTTGGAAGGGATTAGCTGTTATCACTCTCTAGCACCTTAGTGTGAACTTATTTATTGGCTCCTTTTCCTGCCTAGATAGGAGGGGCCTCCAGGGCTGCTAAAAGCCAGAACAATCCCAAAAAAGGCAGCAACAAGAGAGGCAGAGGACAATTGGGGCCAGTGTTTCTCATTTCAGTGGGGGGGGGCATTTGTTAAAGATGCAGATTACACACACATACAGCACACACACACTTCCCTGCCACCCCACCCAATATGGCCCTACTAAATAAGGATCCTACCCCACCATCTGTCCGGGAGCCCCTGAACTGGCCCTTCCCATGAAACAAGCCAGGGCCATTGAAAGTGACTCTTTAGGCAAAAGACCAGTGACTTAGGTTTTCCAAACCGGGATAAAGACCATTTGTTAAGCACTTGCATATTAACCAAAAGGTTGATGCTTCAAACCCACCCACAGGTTCCTAGGAAAGCAGGCCTGGTGATCTGTTTCTGAAAGGGCACAGTCTTGAAAAGGATCCCTGGTAACATATTGTCCTGCTAGCCATAAGGTCAGTAGTTCAATACTACCAGCTGCTCTGAGAGAGAAAGCTGAAGCTTTCTACTGTACAGATGTATAGTCTCAGAAACCTACCAGGGCAAGTATACTCTGCTGCCATGAGTCAGAATTGACTCAATGGCAGCAAGTGAGTGGATGGGCAGGGATTGATTGGGCACCAACTAACACTAAGAACAACTATTTTGGGTGGCAGTGACATTCTTCTGCTTTATCTAGAATCTGAACTCTCAGCGTCATTAACAATGGAGGCAACAGACAAATAATTATAAACTACAGAAGGGTAAAGAAAAGCTAAAGAAGTTACTTCTGTTTGGGGTTTAGTTGTGTGCTTTTTTTAGCAGAAAATATGAACTATGAAGGAGCAGGGACTTGCTGGACTTAAATATGAACTGTAAGATCTCTATCCGGGCTAGAGTTACATCTCAGTTCTTGGCTCCGCATGAGAAAGAATTCACGCCAAAGCCTGGCTCGTGATCCAAGTGAGTTTAATGAAAGTTAAAAGAAGTTTCAGGTTTTACGCGCCACCCCTAGGATTCCTCCCCACCATGCAGCCTGGCAGAGACTGCTCGAGGTCACGCAAAGATCTCTCTCCTAAGTTTTCCTCCAAAAAAAGACCTGTCTCATGTTCTTTCTCAAGTTCTCTCCCCAGTTCCTGTACCCAGTTTTTCCTTTCTCCCCCTCGCTCCTGCCTTTTCAAGGATTCCCGGGGAGAGGCATGGTGAATGACCCCAGGTTGATCCCATTGGCTGAATTGCAATCACCTGGCCCAGGTGGGCTGATCCAGGTTTAACGCCCATCCGTACCCACCAGCGGGAAAACCTAGGCTTTTGTTCTATGCTTGGTTCTCCTGGGCATGCGTCAATGGACATCTCATTCCTGCCTATCTGCCTAACAAAACCTATTTTTCAACCCCAAGTCTTTCTTGCCAAAAAATAATGTCCCATAATAGGAATGGCATGAGCAGGGCTTCTGTGTTGGATCAGATCAAGAAGATAGCTTTCATGCCCTGTACTAAGATCACAAAAGAATGTAATCCAGTGCCTTGTAGACAGTCTCGTGTACACAAAAGGTTTTCTAAGAGTCTCCAGAAGGCTGTGCTACAGCCTAAATAGGCTGAATTGCAGCCTAAAACAGAGAGGGACCCATTTCAAAGAGATGTGGGGACATGGCTTTCATAAAATTGAATGCATCATGTAATCCAGTGCAAGGGAAACCCAGTAACTTTGGGAAGGAACTGCATTGGCTTGGACTAAACAGCCAGAGATAGTGCTACATAAAAAGAAAGAAGATGATTGATAAAGCAACCCAGACATTATTGTGGAAAAGGAAAAGGGACTTAGAAGACAACCAAAAGCTACAAGGAACCTCTCTTAGGGAGAAGTCTTGTGGTTTCAACTTGTGTGCTCTGGGGGATATTTGGCAGTCACGTATTAAATTGTGCATTCAATTTAATCCCTTTAAGGGATTTTGTCACTGGGCCTACAGCCCAACTATCCTGACAAAAAAATCTATCTTGAAAATCACCCTGCTGTGAGGAAGCTAAAGGCAAGCACATGATACGATCACATGGAGGGAAATTGGGGAGCCAATGCAACAGCAAGAACCCAGGCCCTAGACCTATGAACCAAAGCAAACCCATCTTGCCGGGTCTCGCTGCTTGAGCTGGTTTGGCCAATGCCACGTGGAGTGGAGATGTGCTGCCCCAGCCAAACCTTCCTCAAATTACAAAATTATGAGCAAATAATACACCGAGTGGGATTGAAAGTCACTAAGCAGCAATAGGTAAGTAAAACATATGGGCCTACCATTACCTATCTGTAAAGAGTCTTTGGCAACTGGTTTATGGAAGACACAGGCCCTGATTACCTCCCATAACACGTATTCTTTATCATAGCCACGGACACTCATGGAAACATTAAAGTTGTGCTTGAGAGAGGAAAAGGTGAGTTAAGAACTGAGAAAGATGGTCATGTGGCCTGGATATTGCTCAAACACTCCATTCTCCTTGGTCTCTTGGAAGAAGGAGAGGGATGAGAACCCAAAGCTGTAAACATTGTGTGGATTAAAAACGTGTTAAGTTTGGCGTGAGGGCTGAAGGCCCAGGTTGGTAAAATTATTTCTGTGGGATTATCTAGAACCAGGGCTGCTCTGAGGCCCACACTGGAGAGAATGCCATGGTCATTACCCTTGTATGCTTTATTTTGGCTGAGTCCCTCCACCATCATGTGTCAGGGCTTACCCAGTGCCCCTTCTCAGCCCTGATACACGGTGTTGCCAAAAGGGCTCAGAGATGTTAAGCAATCTGATCAAGGTCATGGGGCTTAAGGTCAGGTACAGAGCCAGACACTGAAATGCAAGAAGACTGACTCCTATGCCCAGACCTGGGACAAATCTCTCTGACAGAGCTGGGTAGATGCCCCTAAACATCCGTCTTGTGTGTGTGTGTGTGTATTTGTGTGTGTGTGTATGTGTATATCCACATATATATGTTTGGTTTATTTGTCATCAACATAATTAGAGTATTTCTATCCAATTAAAAAATGAATTAAGCCAAGGTTGGTGGTTTACAATTTGCACAAGTGCCTTTATGAACTATCATGGTTTACTTTCTTTCATTGGGAGGCAGCTCCAAGCTTCAGACCTCTTCACTCCCCCGGTGAGGTGCTACATTCAGACCAGAGTCAGAGGAAAGGATTGACCAGAAAGAGTCAGTTCACTGAATGAGGTTCCTTTGAAAAGGAAGCCAAAATGGCCCTTAAACTCATGGCCATCAAGTCAATACTAGCTCTTAGTGAGGGACGCTGTTGAACAGGATCCTATGGTACAGGGTAGCTCTGTCCCTGTGACTATCCAAGACTAACTCCATGGAAGCAGAAAGCACCAGGTTTCTGCCACAGGGCTGATGGTGGTATCAAATTACTGGCCTTTGGGATGTCAGCTCAACTTGTAACCACTATGCCACAAGGGCACTTAGTCAATCTAACAGGTCTGGCAAAATGTAGAGCCAGACATTATATACTGAAAATGGCTCACCACCACCACCAAAGGCTGGCTTTCTGGTGGGGGGTAAGGGTAAGGGTAAGGGTAAGGGTAAGGGTAAGGGTAAGGGTAAGGGTAAGGGTAAGGGTAAGGGTAAGGGTAAGGGTAAGGGTAAGGGTAAGGGTAAGGGTAAGGGTAAGGGTAAGGGTAAGGGTAAGGGTAAGGGTAAGGGTAAGGGTAAGGGTAAGGGTAAGGGTAAGGGTAAGGGTAAGGGTAAGGGTAAGGGTAAGGGTAAGGGTAAGGGTAAGGGTAAGGGTAAGGGTAAGGGTAAGGGTAAGGGTAAGGGTAAGGGTAAGGGTAAGGGTAAGGGTAAGGGTAAGGGTAAGGGTAAGGGTAAGGGTAAGGGTAAGGGTAAGGGTAAGGGTAAGGGTAAGGGTAAGGGTAAGGGTAAGGGTAAGGGTAAGGGTAAGGGTTAGGGTTAGGGTTAGGGTTAGGGTTAGGGTTAGGGTTAGGGTTAGGGTTAGGGTTAGGGTTAGGGTTAGGGTTAGGGTTAGGGTTAGGGTTAGGGTTAGGGTTAGGGTTAGGGTTAGGGTTAGGGTTAGGGTTAGGGTTAGGGTTAGGGTTAGGGTTAGGGTTAGGGTTAGGGTTAGGGTTAGGGTTAGGGTTAGGGTTAGGGTTAGGGTTAGGGTTAGGGTTAGGGTTAGGGTTAGGGTTAGGGTTAGGGTTAGGGTTAGGGTTAGGGTTAGGGTTAGGGTTAGGGTTAGGGTTAGGGTTAGGGTTAGGGTTAGGGTTAGGGTTAGGGTTAGGGTTAGGGTTAGGGTTAGGGTTAGGGTTAGGGTTAGGGTTAGGGTTAGGGTTAGGGTTAGGGTTAGGGTTAGGGTTAGGGTTAGGGTTAGGGTTAGGGTTAGGGTTAGGGTTAGGGTTAGGGTTAGGGTTAGGGTTAGGGTTAGGGTTAGGGTTAGGGTTAGGGTTAGGGTTAGGGTTAGGGTTAGGGTTAGGGTTAGGGTTAGGGTTAGGGTTAGGGTTAGGGTTAGGGTTAGGGTTAGGGTTAGGGTTAGGGTTAGGGTTAGGGTTAGGGTTAGGGTTAGGGTTAGGGTTAGGGTTAGGGTTAGGGTTAGGGTTAGGGTTAGGGTTAGGGTTAGGGTTAGGGTTAGGGTTAGGGTTAGGGTTAGGGTTAGGGTTAGGGTTAGGGTTAGGGTTAGGGTTAGGGTTAGGGTTAGGGTTAGGGTTAGGGTTAGGGTTAGGGTTAGGGTTAGGGTTAGGGTTAGGGTTAGGGTTAGGGTTAGGGTTAGGGTTAGGGTTAGGGTTAGGGTTAGGGTTAGGGTTAGGGTTAGGGTTAGGGTTAGGGTTAGGGTTAGGGTTAGGGTTAGGGTTAGGGTTAGGGTTAGGGTTAGGGTTAGGGTTAGGGTTAGGGTTAGGGTTAGGGTTAGGGTTAGGGTTAGGGTTAGGGTTAGGGTTAGGGTTAGGGTTAGGGTTAGGGTTAGGGTTAGGGTTAGGGTTAGGGTTAGGGTTAGGGTTAGGGTTAGGGTTAGGGTTAGGGTTAGGGTTAGGGTTAGGGTTAGGGTTAGGGTTAGGGTTAGGGTTAGGGTTAGGGTTAGGGTTAGGGTTAGGGTTAGGGTTAGGGTTAGGGTTAGGGTTAGGGTTAGGGTTAGGGTTAGGGTTAGGGTTAGGGTTAGGGTTAGGGTTAGGGTTAGGGTTAGGGTTAGGGTTAGGGTTAGGGTTAGGGTTAGGGTTAGGGTTAGGGTTAGGGTTAGGGTTAGGGTTAGGGTTAGGGTTAGGGTTAGGGTTAGGGTTAGGGTTAGGGTTAGGGTTAGGGTTAGGGTTAGGGTTAGGGTTAGGGTTAGGGTTAGGGTTAGGGTTAGGGTTAGGGTTAGGGTTAGGGTTAGGGTTAGGGTTAGGGTTAGGGTTAGGGTTAGGGTTAGGGTTAGGGTTAGGGTTAGGGTTAGGGTTAGGGTTAGGGTTAGGGTTAGGGTTAGGGTTAGGGTTAGGGTTAGGGTTAGGGTTAGGGTTAGGGTTAGGGTTAGGGTTAGGGTTAGGGTTAGGGTTAGGGTTAGGGTTAGGGTTAGGGTTAGGGTTAGGGTTAGGGTTAGGGTTAGGGTTAGGGTTAGGGTTAGGGTTAGGGTTAGGGTTAGGGTTAGGGTTAGGGTTAGGGTTAGGGTTAGGGTTAGGGTTAGGGTTAGGGTTAGGGTTAGGGTTAGGGTTAGGGTTAGGGTTAGGGTTAGGGTTAGGGTTAGGGTTAGGGTTAGGGTTAGGGTTAGGGTTAGGGTTAGGGTTAGGGTTAGGGTTAGGGTTAGGGTTAGGGTTAGGGTTAGGGTTAGGGTTAGGGTTAGGGTTAGGGTTAGGGTTAGGGTTAGGGTTAGGGTTAGGGTTAGGGTTAGGGTTAGGGTTAGGGTTAGGGTTAGGGTTAGGGTTAGGGTTAGGGTTAGGGTTAGGGTTAGGGTTAGGGTTAGGGTTAGGGTTAGGGTTAGGGTTAGGGTTAGGGTTAGGGTTAGGGTTAGGGTTAGGGTTAGGGTTAGGGTTAGGGTTAGGGTTAGGGTTAGGGTTAGGGTTCGATAAAATTGATGTGTGACTTGATAGGGCCACTAGTAAGCCAGCATATATAAAAGACTTACTCCCTCCCCCAACAGAATGGGTTCTTTTCTCCATGATTTCACGAAACATGGCATGACCAGGAAAGACAACAGGTCCAAATTCCTAAAGCCACCAAAGTGGAGGCCGTCCCTCTCCTCCCCTCCCCATCCCCGTCCTCTTTATCCCACTTTGCAGGACGACTCAGGATCGAGAGAGCTGGCTTAAGACCCATTGTGACCGCTGCCTGCCTATCAGTTCATGGGGGCAAAAGGAAGAGAAATACCACCTATTTTAAAGTCACCCCCCAACACGTGCACTAGGGCTGGCATGTCCTCTCCTCCCCCCAGAAGGATCACTGGTCAGCAGCATTCTCTGCTTAAGGCAAGCAGCCCAAACACCTGGGGAAACCCCAAGAGTCCCTCTTTGGGTCTATGTCCCATTTTTTTCCCCAGGATTGCATAATTGGAATAAACAAAACCCCCTGTCTGAGAAACCACAAGGTCTGATTTCTTTGCTAGACTAGCTTTTCCACATGCATCAGCCCACCTCAGACAAGTGCCAGCCACTTCTGCAGGTGCTGTTCACAGCAGAGGAATGGGAGCCCTTCCAGAGAGAGGCCCAGAAAGCAGTCAATAGAACTGATGGTCAGCCAGCGGGCACTCCCCAGTGGAGAGAAACTCTTTTTACCACTCCACGAATAATGTGAGACCCAAACTCCCAGTAATGCCCCGAGGGCTTAGCTAGGTATCACCAGTCTCTCTTGCAGGGCCTCCGCGGGACAACTAGGAAACCTATGCATTTATCTAAGGTCAGTTAGAATTTTCAGGCGCCTACAAACGAATGTCTGCCTGCCTGCCTGCCTGCCTGCCTTTTTAGAGTGGCTGATGGAATCCTGCGTTCTTTGTACCCCCAAGGACCCAGAGGCCCCCGAGAACAAGAGGGAAATAAGTATTGCCTTTATTACTCAGCCCGCCTCAGACATGAAAAAGAAATGGGAAGCATTTGAAGGGAACAATCTTCGTGATTTGGTAGAAGTGTCTTATTGGGTGTATCACAACACAGATGACCCTACCACGACAGAGACAAAGAAATAGCTAAAATACTAGGAATTGCCATGAGACACAACAGAGACTCAGAAAAAGAGATCATGGCCCACTCACGGAGAGACTGACCTGTGGCACCACCAAGCCCTGAGGAAGGAAGGATCCAGGTGCCTACTACAGAAGAGACAGACATTGGAAAAAACATTGCATTTAAAACTCCAGGAGAGACGGACAAACCTCCACTAGAGAGGACAGGCCTCGTCCTCGCCTAGAAAAACCCAAGTGAGAGACAATAACGCTTGAGGAAGCTGAAGGAATGTCTCAGGACTCTGTTTCACTGGCCCCCAGGATCCCGTGCTAACTGTCCAAGTTGGGGGCCAGCCAGGAAATGTCTTGGAGGACACAGGGGCCATCTTCTCAGGTTCAAAAAAGAGAACGGACACATTGTCAAAGGAAAGATTGGAATTACTGTCAGCCTATGATTGCTTCCAAAGTACTCACACCAGAAGGTTTGCATGGAGATTGGGGGGCTTCCCAAGCCATCAAGGTAAAAAATGTCTCTCTGCCCTATGTCCCAGTTATCCACATGGTTTTCATGGCACTGGCTCCCGGCTCGGCTGTTGAGCCAGTGAAACTCTTTTAGCAGGAGTTGAAGTGGCCATCAGCGGAAGGACAAAACCTCCACCGTGGGCTTCCCGTTTCAATACGAAGCCACCTATATCACCTCTTGGATATTAACATTGTCCTGGACTCTGAATCGCCACCCAGGATCTAGAATGCGCCTGACATGTCCACATGGTTTGATTCAGGTTCAGGTTAACCCCTCTCGATCACTTAGTGACATGGGACACTAGACCCTGGAATACCTTTACTTTCCAGATGAGAAAACTCACTCAAAAAGACATAGGTACTGACCCACAGGAACACAACTGGTTAAAAACAAAGCCACATTCCCAACCAGTGTCTGGAGCCAGAGCTCAGAGCCCCATATGCCTGTGCCCAGCTGAGCAGTCACCCTCTCCTGGACCTTCGAAAGATCTGAGCAGATCTTCCCCCCCATTCCCCCCTCCCACGCCCAAATATGTTTTTTCATAGGACGGCACTGAATCTGCAGCTCTGGAAGCGGGACAGATCTGATAGAGAATACGGAGAAGACGAAGGGGGAGGAGGGGAGAGTGGAGCACATCCTGGCCCACCAGGCTTGAGGATGATGTTCCCATTCAGAGAAGACAGTCCACACAGAAGACCACATGGCCAGCCCAAGATGAGACACGACGTCCCTCAAAGACCCACAGCCCTAGAATAGACAACACTGGAGAGACAGTGCGGGAACGGATTCCGCCACACCGAGGCATAGCACTAAGGGCGTGCAGCAGAAGAGCAAGGAAGTGGAGCAACAAGGTCCCCAGGGAATGCCAAAGGAGGACTTTGGGGGCAGGACTTGGTGCCCGCACAGACTGGACTGGAAAACACTGCTAAGGGCCAACAAACAGTCCGTAAACTAACTACAAGCTTTCCTTTCTTGAGGAGTTGTGTTTTCTTTGATGGTCATTGGATTTTGGCTGTTTTCTTTCTTTTGGTGCTTGCTTTCGCTCTGTCTTTTGTTTGTGCATGTTATTACCTCTACTGTATGTCTAAAAAGAGATGCTGGATGCACAATCTGCAGGAGAGAAAAAGGGGACCAACACTTCGCGGGAGGGCCACGGGAAAGAGGGAGTTGGGGGGAAAGGGAGTGATGTCAAGAAACCCAGAGACAAGGGAACAACAAGTGGATGCAAATCCGTGGTGAGGGCGATGTAGGAATCCTGGTAGGGCGTGATCAAGGGTGAAGGAACCAAGAGGATTTACTGAAACCCAAATGAAAACTGAGCATGACAGTGGGCACAAGAGGGAAATGAAAGGGAATAGCAGAGCGACCTAGGAAGCACGGGCCAGTTATAGAGGTCTAAAGAAAGGCACGCACAGATGTAAATATATTTATCTGTGAGCATGGGGAAATACACCTATGTCCATATCTTTATAGGTGTCCTATTAAGGTAGCAGATGGCCTTTGGGCCTCCACTCAAGGACTCTCTCATTGCAAGAATACCTTGTTCTATTACATTGGCATTCTATGATGCTCACCTTCCCGACACGTTCCCTGAAGTCTAAGCGGTTGCATAAGCAAATGTGGTCAAGAAAGCTGATGGTGCCCTGTTATCAAAAGATATGGCGTCTGAGGTCTTAAAGGCCTGAAGGGTAAGCAAGCGGCCATGTAGCTCAGAAACAACAGAGCCCACATGGAATAAGCATACCAGCCTGTGCGATCACGAGGTATCAAAGGGATCAGGCATCATCAGCACAAAAAAATCTCATTGCGAATGAGCAGGGAATGCTGGGTAGAGAGCCAAAGCCCATTTGCAGTACACTGGACATTCCCTTAAGTAAGGTCTTGGGGAAGAGACAAGCCTACACAGGGTACTAGACAGCAACGGTGAAACACAACTTTCCTCTAGCTCCTCAATGCTTCCTCTCCCCTCACTATCAAGATCCCAATTATAACTTTCAAATCTGACTAGACCAGAGAATGTACACTGGGACAGATAGGACCTAGAAACACAGGGAATTCAAGGTGGATGAGCCCTTTAGGACCAGTGTTATGAATGGGGATGCTGGGAGGGTGGAGGGAGGGTAGGCTGGCAGCAGGGAACCGATGACAAGGATCTACATAAAACCTCAAAAGAAAAGGGGGTGAAGGGGGACATCAGACAGTGCAAGATATGACAAAATAATAATTAGTAAATGATGAAGGATTTATGAGGAGGGGTAGTGAGAATGGGGGCGGGGGGAATGAGGAGCTGAGGCCAGGGGCTTGGGTGGAGAGAAGATATTTTGAGAATAATGAGGGCAATGAATGTAGAAATGTGCCTTATATCAGTGATGTTTGCACGTATTGTGGTTATTGTTGTATGAGCCCCTATAAAAGGAGAGAAAAAAAAGACCCTGGCAGAGGGCTGATGCTACGATGATCTCAGGCTGGATTAGACCAGCAAAAGCAGGTGCTGCAGTCGCCTCACCCTGTGTCTATTCCTATGTGAGGCATGAAGCTTAGGGTCCACAGCCCCGGCAGCTGGACAGTGAGAGAGGCGGGGCTCTGAGGTCATTCCACAGGGGGAATGGCCCTCCGGTTCCTGTAGGGCCCACCCTCCTGCTGTCTGGGGCACCTCTTTCACGGAGCCCACACCAGGGGAGCTCTTCAACTCATGGGGGATTAGCAGGAAGCCTCTGCTCATGCACACACACCACCACCTAGCTGGAGGACCTCGGTGAACAAAGCCTGAGGCAGACATCAAGCCCACTAACTGATCCTGTGAGAGATATAATCAGGATCCAGAAACCGGCAACTGGGAGCAAGGGGCAGCATACCTGGGTCCCAGCCCCTCCCACTGCCCTCTGCAAGGGGTGACATTCCAAAGCACAGTGTTTTCCAAAAGCACTGTCAGGACTTTGGAATGGGCAGCTCATTTGTGGACATGGATACTATGTGATCCAGACATACTACCTCCTCTGATCCTGTCAGCCGAGACTAAAAACCCTTCCAAGCAGAAAGCCATGCATCTGAACAGTATCCACCAGCCACTCACGTCCACTCCTGCTGCCTCCAAAGAGCTTTCCTGAGTTGGTCAGATCTCTCTGGGGACAGATATCCCTCGGGCCTTGGTTCTGCGTTAGAAAGAATTCACGCCAAAGCCTGGTTTGTGATCCAAGTGAGTTTTAGGAGAGTTAGGGAGATGTGGTGGGCAACCCTGGTCGATCCTAGTGGCTGAATTGAATATACTTGGCCTAGGTGGGTCGATGCAGGTGCAGTGCCCACCCAGGTGGACCTGCCCTTCCTGGCCGGAAACCTGGACCTCTGAGCACGCACAGTGTGCCACTCTTTCCTGGGCCGCTAACTGGGCCCTCTGGGCATGTGTAATGGACACCCCAGTCCCTATGCTAGCTACCTAACATTTCCACCCTGAAGAGATGTGGACCCAAATTTTTGGGGTACTGGGCGACTACATCTCTAGCTACTTCCTGCTGGCAAAAGGGACGAGGTGGAGCTTTGGGTCCACACCCTTCCTGCTGTGCTGGGAGGGGTTGTCCATTCAGCGCTAGGATGGATAAGGTTGAAGTGGTCCAGGAGATGGTGGTCCTGGAGCTGGCACACTTGGATTAGGGGCTTTGGTAACTTGAGAACTTCTGGAAAAAACAACAAACGCACAAAAGGGTGAACAGTTTAACTGAGACAAGGCTAGGATTGTGAGGTGGGAGTGCCCTTGAAAGTAGGTGAGTATCACAGGAAATAAGTAAAAATCTTAGGATTATCAGGCGTGTGTGTTTGTTCATTCTAAGTACCGGCACGGGGGTAAAAGCATTCACAATTTCCCCTAGGGGGGTCCAGGGTTTGGGCACTACTGGGTGCAGTGGGATCACCGCTTCACTTATGATCCTAAGGCATTGGCCCTTCTGATAAGAACCATCCTTCTTTTTCACCCTATAACGCCTCACTTTTAAATTTTTGGGCAAAAAAATTTCGTTTTGATTCATTACTTTCATAGTTATCAATATATATACATTTATATTCATTTCATTAAATGTTAGGGAAAGGTCATGCTCGGCGTTATAGGGTTAAATTGTAATATTGGGATGCTACAGGCGGATTCAACAGGGATCAAAAGTAGAGTAACTGCCTGTGTCATTTTTAATTTTCTCGGGTTCCATTTGAGTAAAAGGCTTGTAAGTTACCCTGGGACCAAATGCCCCTGGTGCCTCTACTAGGGGTAGAATGTTCAGGGAGGGTTCAGGGCTGGGACAATAGTGACCTGAAGTCCAGGATCCCTTAGGGCAGGGGTCCTCAAATTGTTTACACAGGGGGCCAGTTCATTGTCTCTCCGACCGTTGGAGGGCCAGACTATGGTTTTCAAAAAACCTATGGACAAATTCCTATGCACACTGCACGAGTCGGCTGCTAAGCAGGACAGGCAGTGGCAGCAAAAACACCCCGAGTGTGGGATAAATGGCATGGCGCCACATGTGCCCCATGGACCACAGTTTGAGGACGCCTGCCTTAGGGGTTCCTGGGTGCACTGGGGATGAAGGTCTCCTACTGCTCCTCGAGAGGAGAAATGCTCTAAGTCCTGGCATCTCCGCCCACTTTCCCGGCACTCTACCGAACTGTTCCCGGTGAATCACGGTTGGAAGGGAAAGCGTACCATTCTCTGCCCACCATTCTCCTTTCTCAAAATGATACTGTGGCCAAATAGAGTTGCAAAGTGAATCTATCAGCTTTTGTTTGCCCAGGGTCTCTGTATCAACTCTATCCCAATTGGACACGATTCATGCAAGGGGGCAATTCTTGAGCATCAAGCTGCTAAGTCCCATCTAGAAAGCACAAAACAAGGAGGCGATTGACAGCTTGCTGCCTCCAGGTCAATAACCCCCACTTTGAGAGCGCACCCCTGGGTTGCCCTGAATCTCATGCCTCAGCCCGAGGGAAGGGGTCAAGGACTAGTCGCCGAGGGCGACCTTTAGGTCCAACCATTTTTCTGGACAACAGGCTAGGAGGACCATTGCTTGGGATGGCTCCAAGGCCCTCCAAGACGCCTGCTGGCGGGGCTGATGCTCAAATCTCTGAAGGGAAGGGACACGTGGCAGCTCAGGGAACCTTAAGGGAAATTGGAATTTCTGGCTGGAACATCATGGCAGAGGAGCTGTGTATTAAGTAAGAGCTGTCCCCAAAAGTGCCTGAAGCAGCATCACTGAAAGCCTAAAGGTAACAGTGACTCCGCCTAGGCTTCCGAACGCCATTGGCCTAAGCCTGGGCCACGGAAAACCAGCCTGTAAGAAGGAACAAACCAAATCTGGAAGAACACTAGCCCTATAACGCCTCAAGTTTTAAATTTAGGAAAATTTTTTTTTTTGGTTTCTATTCTTTACTTTCATAGTTATCAATATATATGGCATTCAAAATATATTTTAAAAGCATAAAATTTTCAGTGTTTTTGAAATGTGACCAAATTGTCACATCTATAATTTGGGTACCAGATACGTTTTCATTAAGAATTATGACAATTTTGTGCTTGGCGTTATAGGGCTAGAGCAGCTTGTTTGAAAAACCAGGAGAAAGGCAAAGGGAATGGAGGGGATAAGGGAAACTTTTGGCTCCCGGGACCAGGCAGGGCTAACTCCCAGGCCTCTTCACCCAGCTCCCTAGGCAGCGCCCTTCCACATGTTTGGACTGGTGGGTGCCATCTTGGCCATGGTCACAGACCCTGTTACCTCTCGGCTACAATGGCGACTGTGTAGGATCTCTGGGAAAAGCTGAAACAGCTTTGACAAGAGTGAAGCCATTTGGGGCTGACAGAAGCCACCATGAAAAGAAAATAAAGTAGCTAGGAAGTGTAAATGAACTAGCTGATATTGGGGAGGTAGGCTGTGCAGACGTCGCCCAAGGGAATGTCATGAAGGAAATGGGTGTTCAGAAGGCTTGCGAGAACGACCAGAGCAGTTTTGGTTCAACTAAGAATGGCTAACCCTAATACCCCGCTTCTCACTCGCCTAGTCCTGAGGAAGTATCCATGTACCTACTATACAAAACAGTGACATTGGAAAAATCAGTGCCTTGAAAAGCCCAGGAGAGGCAGACGAGCCACCACTAGAGGGAACGGGCCTAGTCCTCGCCTAGAAAAATCGAAGCTACAGACAATAATGCTCGAAGCTGAATAAAGGTGTCCAGGCTCTGTTTCACTTGACCCCAAAGAGCCCATGCTCACTCTCCATGTAGGGAGCCAGCCAGTAAATTTCTAGGTGGACAAAGGGGTCACCTTCTTGGTTTCAGAAAAGACTACAGGTGCCTTGTCAAAAGGAAAGGCTTTCATTACAGGGGCCCCAGGGCAGACCCAAGCACACCCATGGACAACGGCCAGAATAACAGATTTAGCACAAGAGACAGTTAGTTACACACACTCTCCTTCCTGGTAATGCCTCAATGCCCCTTTCCCCTAATTGATCGTGACTTATTATGAAAAATGGCAGCCATAATTACTTTCTCATCTGCTACAACCACCTTAACCCTTGAACTTGAAAAGCCAAAATTTTTGCTCACCGCTCCAATGTCAGAGTGATATGTGTTTTATCAAGGAGCAGAAGAGACCTGCTCAAAGGAACTTCTTGATAAATCGCTAAAAGATATTCCTTTTGTTTGGGCAGAGAACAACCTGCCAGACCTTTCTGGACTTCAGGTGCCTGGGGTCGTACAACTTCTGAGCTCAGCTACACCGGTGTGTCAAGCTAACCCTACTCCCTGGATAGCAAAAGTGGGTATTTCTGTTCCCATTTGCAGACTAAAGAGGACAGGCATTTGGGTCCTCTGCAAGTCCACATGGAATGCTCCCCTGCTGCCCATGCGGAAGCCGGGAACTGAGGACTTCCAACCGGTGCAGGATCTCAGAGAGGCAAATGAGAGGATAGAAACGGGCCACCCCACGTGCCAAACCCCGAGACCCTCCTGAGTACTATCCCGTCAAACTGAATTTGTTATACTGTTTTGGACTTAAAGGATGCTTTGTTCTCCATACCCGTGTCCCCTGCACATCAACCCAGTGAAGACTTACAGGGACACAAGGAGGAACACCCCCAAACCACCTTGCTCCAGTATGCAGATGACCTCCTCCTGGCCTCCGAAACCCTGGAAGAATGCCAACGGGCTACCAAGGACCTGATAATAGTCCTTGGCCCATTGGGGTACAGGGTATCTGCAAGAAAGGCTCAACTGTGTGTCCATAAAGCTGTATACCTAGGCTACCAACTGGAGGAGGGAAAACGGACCTTGTCCCCCAGCCGCACTGAGGCGATCCTCAAAATCCCAGTCCCTGAGACTAAGAGGCAGTTGCAAGAGTTTCTAGGAGCTGTGGGGTACTGTCCATTGTGGAATTTGGGATTTGCAAAAACAACGAAACCCCTATATGCAAGTACTGGGGAAAGGAAAAAGAACTTAAATGGACTGAAGTAGAACAACAAGCGTTTGAATCCTTTAAAAAGTCGCTCATATGGGCAACCTCTCTTGCCCTACTAGACAGAGTAAAGCCCTTCCAATTGTCTATGTGAGGCCAGAGGCACAGCAAAAGAAGTGCTAACTGAGAACTTGCGGCCATGGAAGAGACCTGTGGCCTATCTTTCAAAGAAACTGGACTCTGTAGCTGCAGGATGGCTGAGCTGCATGCGAGCTGAGGCTGCCACGGCCATCCTAGTCATAGAAGCTAGGAAGCTTACACTGGGACAGGATATTGCTGTGGCAGGGGGACCTATGGTTGAACCACTCCTAACCAGTCCCCCGGACCGGTGGATCTCGAATGCCAGGACTATGCCACAAATCCCCAAGGTAGTGGCTGTGACCATGCCATCCCCAGTGTTACAGCCACAACCTACATACTCAGAAAATGATCTAAAGATAAGCCAAGAGCTGGCCTGCCAAAAAGACTGGGAGCATCCAGGGTGGCTGCTCCATCCTGATGGAAGAAGATTCATGCCAGAAGCTCTGGGAGAGATCTGATTCAAGGAATACATGAAGGTATGCATTTGGGATCCTCTCTAAACTGTCTCAGTTGCTTCTCAGGCACTTTTACATACCCAGGCTTGGACACTGGGTGGCAGATGTCACCCACCGTTGATTGCACTGTGCTCGGGTAAACAACCCCAGAAAGAAAAGGAGCAACCCCAACCACGAGCTCGAGGTAGTAGTCCTGGAGAATTCTGGGAGGTGGACTTTATGGATATCAAACTTAGAAAGTATGGCTACCGATATTTGCTGGTGTTCATAGACACCTGTTCTGGATGGGTGGAAGCCTTCCCAACAAAGAAGGAAACTGCTGCCACTGTGTGTAAATTATTAGTAACTAAAATTGTCCCTAGATTTGGCCTTCCCACCACCTTGGGGTCCAACAATGGCCCAACATTTATTGCTCAAATTACTAAAGTCTTAGCAATGCTTCTAAATATTAACTGGAAGCTCTTCAGGGCAAGTAGAAAAAAATAAACAGAACCCTAAAGGAATTGTTCGTTAAGTTGCATTTAGGACCTGGCGAGAACTGGGTTGATCCTTACTTTACCTTTTGCCCTACTTCAAGTCTGAAGCACTCCCTATGTGAAAAGCATGTCCCCATTTGAATTTATGTTTGGCAGACCTTCCCCGAATCCTCCCAAGATTGAAGGAAGTAGAAATAATGGAAGTCACTAATCGTTCCCTCATCGAGTGCCTGCAGGCTGTGCAACAGGTGAGAGACAAATCATCTGCTCTGACACCTTCATTTTGGGCCTAACCAAGGGAAAGGGAACAGGCAGCCAACAACGTGCAACCAGGAAACTGGACATGGGTAAAGAAACACCAACCTGACACCTTAGAACCTAGGTGGACTGGCCCATACCAAGTGATACTTACAACACCAACTGCTGTTAAAATAGTGGGGAGGGGGCCGTGGATTCATCAGTCATAAGTAAAAAAAAAAAAAAAGCCCACCCTGAGCATATCCTGAAAAGATGGACACCCAGAAAGACGGAAAATCCCTCAAAATTAAGGCTTTACAGAACTTAATTGTTTTTCTCCGAGTATTGCTGACAGCACCCAGTGTTTCCCCCAAGCAGAAACACATCTGTGGACTGCTATTCTAACCTCCAGCAGTGAATATGTAACCTCTTATACTGGGTATGACCCCCTGTTTTCATTTTGATTTGTTTGATTTGCTAGGAAAGAATTGGCATTCTGGATCCTTTAAAGGTAAAGGGCACAATGGGACCTATACTGGAATCCCGTCCTATGGGTGCGGAATACCCTCTATAGAAAGAAGGCTCCAAACAAACCATGTCTATATATGCCCGGCTCATGGACTCCCTAACTGCCAAGGGGAGGGACATTATCATTGTGCAGCTTGGGGTTGTGAAACTATCATTTTCAGGGTGGAAACTTGTTAAAGATGACCCTATTATTTTTACAAGAATGAGACTCACGTTGGAAGGGTTTGATCCCACTACGTGTATGGTTTCCAAATGTAACCCAATAAGAATTGGATTCAAGCGTTATTGGGTTCCCTGGGAAAACATGGGGAATTCAACATTATGTAAATGATAGAGATCCCGGGAAACCCTTTTCTATCCAGCAAAGTAAAATATGGCAACCTGCCATCCGTACAAAGGCCCAAACCTCGGGATAAATCCTGAAGAGCCACAGCTGGTGTCATTAAGATTCCTTTGCCGCACCCTCCAGACTCTCCAGTAACTTTCCCGTTCACTGCCAGCCCAACTCACAGGGCCCTTCTCATTCAGGAGCCACCTCAAGGTTCTGTGTTTGATTCTCGGGATGCTGTATTCCAATTTATGAACTCAGATCCTCACCTCACAGCTGATTGTTGGCTTTGTCTGAACCCTGCTTCCCCTTACTATGTAGGCACAGGTACAAATAGCACTATTGGTACAGAGTGTAATCCAATTAGAAATGTTAGTAAAAAGGATTACACAAAGCGGCAGTCTATAGGTGATGTTAGTATGGACTCAAGTCTAAGCTCCCTTTAAAAGATTTGCAAGGGCAAGGACTGTGTTTTTATTCATCTAAGTATCCCTTTAATATATCAAGATATCGAGATTTTTGCCTTCAAGCTGTTCCCATTGAACCAAATGTTGATCCTAATTTGTTATCTGCTCCAATGAGTACTTGCTTTACTTGTTCCACAGGACGAACACCCTGTCTCTTTTCCCCAGTATTAGTAGCAGACCCGGGTATTTGTGTACTAGTGCATGTTAGTCCTCAAGTGTACCTGTGTTCTGGTGAAGGAGGTGTAGGGATAACTTTGGAATTTCCGGATGAGTTCAAAGAGCCCCAGTATTGGTCCCACTGGTAACAGGGCTTGGGATTATGGGATTAGCTGCAGTCGGGTCAGTTGCTTTAATACAAGGAAACTTAAACTATCAGATTCTTAGTCAGCAAATTGCTTTAGATCTACATGGATTAAAAAAAACCTGTCTCCCATTTAGAAAGATCCCTAGACTCCCTTGTGGCAGTTGTGTTGCAAACCCGCCGAGGGCTTGACTTGCTCTTTTGGAAACAAGGAATGCTGTGCACAGCATTGGGAGAAACTAATTCTATGCAAAGCATTCGGGAATCAATAAAGATAGATGAGCCCTGGTTAGGAAAGGATTAGAACAAAGAGTCAAGAAAAGAAATAGAGGAACCAATTGGTTTGAAAAGCTACTTAATTGGTCAGCCTGGCTAACTACCCTATGAACGGCCCTAGCCGGCCCCTAATCCTCCTCCTGCTAAGCCTCACATTTGGCCCAGTAATAACCAATAAGCTAGTGGCATTCCTTACACAGAAAGTACAAGCCACAAAACTCTTAGTGCTGAGCCCACCATACACTGGGCTGGCTACCGAAGATTCAATGATTTGAACTTGGCTAAGAACAGGAGAGAATATAGCAGCTCTGGGCAAAGCTTAAATAGCCTTGACAAGAGAAGTCATTTTGAGCTTTCAGAAGCCATTATGAATGGTAAATAAACTAGCTATGAACTGCCAATGAACTAGCTGATACTGGGGAGTTAGGCTGTGCAGACGTAGCCCAAGGGAACGTACAGAAGGAAATGGATGTTCAGAAGGCTTGCGAGAAGGACCAGAGCAGTTTTGGTTCAACTAAGAATGGCTAACCACAATACCCCGCTCCTGAGCTCTGCCTGCTTGCACACCTGCACATTGCAAAAGTATAAAAACCTTTGGAAAATTCGACTGGGGGGCCGCTCAGTCTCCCCTCAAGAGAGCTGATGGTCTGGTCCCTGCGCAGGAAATGAAACTTGTTCTGCTGAACTTTCCGGCAGTCTGGGCGGTTTGCTGTCTGGGAATGGAGTGTAGCTACAACAGACACAGGTGGTGCCATTCTGCCTGAGAGTGGAGTCACGTGGCTGGGAAAATGGAGGCCGCAGGTTGCGGCCTAGCCGAAAGCCAGCCTGGAGCCGGCCACCCAGCCAGAGTCCTGCCCAAACCAACAGGGGTGGACGCAGGCGCCCCCAGGCCTGCTGCTTGCCGGAGCCGCGGCACAACACTGTGTCCCAGTCTTGGCACAACAGACTCCATTTTGAGTCCTGCACCTCCATCTTAGCTCTCAAGGCTGAACCCTAACCGACCTCCCCTCCCCTGCTCAACCCCAAATTCCTGGAACCAGCTCGTCCCAAAGCCAGAATGTTTTCTGAAGATAATGGTCACTCCATCCTTCCTTGACATATAGATAAGATTAACGACCTTCTCCCTTCTGAAGCACCTGTGTGTGCAGAACCTCACCAGCTATGATCCTCCCCAGCTGTGCCTGCCAACAGTGGGCATAAAAACGCCGCCAGGATTCTTTCCCCCGGCGCAGCTTCAATAGCTCAATATCCTGAGTTGCTGAACCCGCCCGCAAACTTCTCAATAAAGCCTGCTTCTAAAACTTCGTTAATTGGGTCTTTCATTCTGTTTTCACATCCAAATAGACCTTGTGTTTTGGTGCCAAAAACCCGGGATAGGTGTGCGGCTCCCCACTTCTTTTGGGGTCCCCTAAGAGCCACCCTAATCTCCAGGACCTTTAGGCACGGCGCTTGCCTACGTTCAAAATCAGTCTATGGCTGCCCTGATGAGTCTCTCCCTCTCACTCAGACCTTGTGAAAGAAAATACTTGTTTTTCTCTCCCAAGTTGCCTGGCCCCAGTCCCAGCTTAACAACCACGCACATTGGCTTCCAACGGGCATTTTTGATTTCAACGTTCTACAGGACCTGGACAATTTCTGCAGGAGGACTGGTAAGGATTCTGAAGTCCCCTATGTGCAGGCTTTTTGGGACTTGCGTTCCCGCCCTGACCTCTGTAGCCATTGTTCCGCCCGCCAAATACGGTTAGCTCTATCTCCTCAGCAGAAAGAACCTGCCATTCAAACCCCAGAAGATCCAGCCAAGCTCCTCAGTGCGCCTCTTCCGCTACTCTATCAGTCTACCCCGCCCGCTGCACCATCCCATCGCTCTCTCCTGTCCTCACCGCTTGCCTTTCATACCCGCTTCCACAATCCTCCAGCTGCCCTTTGTCCATTAAGAGAGGTTGCAGGTGTATAGGGACTCATTCAAGTCCACGTCCCTTTTTCCTTAAAGGACCTGTCGCAGATAGAGACCCGCCTGGGCTCTTTCTCAGCAGAGCCCTCTAAGTTTATTAAAGAATTTACCTACATTTCCCAAACGTATGATTTAACCTGGCATGGCATCCAAATGATCCTTGCTTCTACCCTTACTGCCGAGGAACGTACACAGAAAAAAACCACGCTATCGACCCTAATGTCCCCTTGGGGGCGCATGCCATCCCAATAGAGGACCCCAGTTGGAGTTACCAGCCCGGCCGGGCGTCTGATCTTCCTTATAGAAACCTCATGCTCAGGTACCTCATTAGAGGTCTGGAAACAGTCTCCAACAAGGTTGTCAACTATGAAAAACTGAGAGAAGTTACTGCTCTTTTTCTTAACCGCCTCCAGGAGGCACTCACAAAGTACACTCGTTTAGACCAGGGTCTAAAAAGTGGGGCCTCTATTTTGGCCTCTCACTTCACCTTCCAGTCAGCCCCTGACATCAGAAAGAAAAGCTAAAGAAGGCTGAGGAGGGCCCTGAAACCCCTATGCAGGATCTGGTAAAAATGGCATTTAAAGTTTTCAACGCTTGGGAGGAGCCAGCTGAGGCCACTTGCCAGGTGAGGGTCCAACAGATGGTTAGCCTCCATTCCCAAGCCCTGGTAGCAGCCCTAAGGCCGGCAGGCAATCCCATCCATCGCCACGCTCCCCAGGGGAGCCGGCACCTACCGCCAGGAGCCTGCTTCAAATGTGGCCGGGTCGGCCACTGGGCAAAAGTTTGCCCCAATCCCAAGCCTCCTACCAAGCCTTGCCCGCAGTGCAAACAGCCAGGCCACTGGAAGTCGAACTGCCCAACCCTGGCTCTGCCACCGGCTCTGCAAAGCCGAGGTGCCGAGATCCTGGAAACTCCAGACACATAGCTGCAAGGTATGGAGCTGCTGGGGTTCATGGACTGAAGAGGCCCTGGCTCCTCGACTCCGGTAACCCTCGCCGAGCCCAGGGTTGTGCTCCAGGTAGCGGACTACCTTCTCCATTTCGCCCTCTCACTCAGGCCCTACTTC
Source organism: Tenrec ecaudatus (assembly GCF_050624435.1). Taxonomy (NCBI): domain Eukaryota; kingdom Metazoa; phylum Chordata; class Mammalia; order Afrosoricida; family Tenrecidae; genus Tenrec; species Tenrec ecaudatus. The sequence goes on along the minus strand of NW_027457574.1, from coordinate 602,419 downwards.
CCCTTCCCTCCCACTCTGCAGATCCTGTTACTGACTTAGCCCAACAACTTTCCCGCTCCTAGCTCAGTATGCTTTTTACCTCCCACTTACACTCCAACTTACACTGAACAGGAAAACACCCAGTATTGCTCTCTTCCTCAACAAAAATGGTGGGTACACAAATAGAACTTACTCATTCTCCCAAAGTTACAACAGGAAACAATCATCACCAATATTCACAATTCTCCACACATCGGGCCAAAAGCTCTCTACACGTTTCTAACCCCATATTTCACCCCACTGGACTATGGAGTACTATCAACACAGTACATGCAAAATGCAACATCGGTGCCCTCTCCAATAGCCAGAAAGCTCAACACCCTCATAAACAGCTCCACCAGATGTAAGGGCACCTACTGGGACAGGACTGGCAGATAAACGTTACCCACATGCCAAAGCATAAGCGGTTTAAGTATCTCCTCACTATGGTGAACACATTTTCAGGATGGATCAAAGTCTTTCCCACCTCCTCTGAGAGTGCAAGCATAGTCGCCACTCACCTTCTTCAAGACTTCATTATTCGTTTTGGCCAGCCTGCTTCAATTCAGTCGGACAATGGTCCAGACTTCATATCTATGGTGCAGCAGGCAGTTTGCGCCTCACTGGGCATCTGCTGGAAACTCCACGCAGCCTACACCCCCAGTCTTCTGGTAAGGTTGAACGAGCTAACAGTCTCATAAAACAACAGCTCACCAAACTCTCCCTAGAACTGCAACTTTCTTGGCCTCAACTATTACCCTTTGCTCTTATACTCGCCTTGGCGCAGCCCCTCAGGAGCCGTCCGGCCTCAGTCCTTTCAAAATACTCTACAGACAACCTTTCCTTTTCTCGCCTCTTCCTGCAACCGATTGCCCTCTGCTAGCTTTTTACCTTCCATACTTGTGCTTGCTCCACAACCTTCTTAGACAACACGCCAACTCTGCCATCCCTGAACCCTCTCTGACCTCTGCTGATCACCAAAAACCAGTGCATCCTGGAGATGCTGTGTTAATTAAATCCCTTGCACCCAAACCCTTAGCACCCCGGTGGAAAGGCCCTTACACTGTCCCTTACCACTCCCTCAGCAATCAAGGTTCTTAGACTAGATTCCTGGGTACATTTGTCCCGAGTCCAGATGGCAGTAAACTCTGACCATGGCTCCCAGTGGTCTGCTCAGTCTACTGGTCCTATGTCTCTCTGCCTCACTCACCTCACCAAGCCAGCCAGCTAAACGTAGTATAATTTCCCCTTTTGCCTGGCGATTTTACTTGACTGAAAACTATACCAATTACGCCTGCACTAAGTGTTATGATTATTTGCTGGCCACCGCTAACTGCCCACCCACAGGGGGCAGAGCACCCATATACTTAAATTTCACTGATTTTAAAACGCTTCCTGTATGACCAGAAGGCAACTACCCAATGTGCAAAAAAGTGAATGCAGAAAAATGTAGGGTGTCCTTGGTCTTCCTGCCAGATACATTACCTTTCCCTTCGTCCCCAGGGATGATTCTACTACCATCAATCTAAATACACTCTCACAATCCCAGACCCCTGGGATAGCCGGTGGACGTCTCCGGTTCCAGGAGCCTAGTGCACCACTCGCCAAGAGAAATTTCTGGACGCCAAACTGTATGTATGGAGGTCGCTACTCCAGGTCCAATCCACCATCCACCGTAATATTCAGATCCAAGACCTTCAACTCACTAACTAAATTTCTAAACCTTCTGAGTCTCCCTTCTCCTGGCTCACCCTGCTACAGCAGGGACTGGCCATCGCCACTTTGCTGAACTAGGCAACCTCTCCACCTGCTTCATGTGTGCGGCCCTAGAACGCCCTCCTCTGGTAGCAGTACCAGGTCCTGCCCTGTCATTTTCATCCAACGTAAAGACCACAAAAGCCATAACCATCCCCAACGTCACTCTGTACATCCAACCGGAAAACACTCAAGTGCCCTTTTGCTACTCCAATCCATCGACACAGACATGTAATGTCACTCAAATCCCCTCCAAACCACTAACAGGGCCAGAAAAAATTTTCTTTTGGTGCAACCATACACTCACTATGCATATAAACATCAGTTCTACCTCTACCCATCACTCTGGTTCCGCAGCTCCCTATATACACTCCGGCTGAGTTCCAGGACAAATACATCCAAGTATACAGTCGTCAAACTAAAAGAGCAGTTTTTCTCCCGATAGCAGTGAGAATCTCCTTCGCCTCAGCAGCAATTGCAGTAGGACTCAGCGGCGGAGCCCTTGGACACTATCATCACAGCAGACAAGTTTACCGCATGCTTCCAGCTGGCAGTCGATGCCTCTGCCAAGTCTCTAGCCTCCCTGCAAAGACAAATAACCTCTGTTGCCCAAGTTGCCTTGCAGAACCACCGCGCTTTACCTGCCTCTTCCTCCAGGAGGAAGGCTGTTATTATATCAATAAACTGGGGATTGTGGAAACTAGAGTCCAGATCCTCAACAAGCTAAACCGAGAGCTGCAAAACAACAGATTCAGAACAGATGGATCTTCCTCCTGGTGGAACTCTTCTCTGTACTCCTTCCTAGCCCCCATACTAGGACCCATAATTTTAGTTATAATTTTGCTCTTAATTGCTCCTTGTCTCATCCAGCTCCGGCAAAGTCAACTCCGCGAAATTACCCGTATAGCAGTTCACCAGCAATACCAACCTCTCCACCCTGTGCTAGGCCGCAACTGTCAGTACTCTGCCTGAAAAGCCCCTCCCCTTGCTTTTTACCCACTACCCACAGGAAGCAGTTACAGAAATGGTTACATCCCTTTTCCCTATAGGGCACAGTCTAAAATGTCCGGTCTTGGCACAACAGACTCCATTTTGAGTCCTGCACCTCCATCTTAGCTCTCAAGGCTGACCCCTAACCGACCTCCCCTCCCCTGCTCAACCCCAAATTCCTGGAACCAGCTCGTCCCAAAGCCAGAATGTTTTCTGAAGATATGGTCACTCCACGCGTCCCTGACATATAGGTAAGATTAACAACCTTCTCCCTTCTGAAGCACCTGTGTGCGCAGATCCTCGCCAGCTTTGATCCTCCCCAGCTGTGCCTGCCAGCAGTGGGCATAAAAACGCTGCCAGGATTTTTTCCCCCTGCGCGGCTTCAATAGCTCAATACCCTGAGTTGCTGAACCCGCCCGCAAGCTTCTCAATAAGGCCTGCTTCTAAAACTTCGTTAATTGCATCTTTGATTCCGTTTTCACGTCCAAATAAACCTTATACACTGAGCCTCAAGAAGGCTTTGGGAGTCAAAATCCTCCCAGCCTCCAGGCAGCAGCCTCCCAGCCCCCTCACAAATGCAGCCCGGGAAGGCAGGCGAGTTCCCGGGAAAGCAGGCACGTCAAGTCCCGCACACCAGCAAGAAACGGCACAAAGACGGACACCAGCAAGAAACGGCGCAAAGACGGACACCAGCAAGAAACGGCGCAAAGACGGACACCGTGAATTCAACCCAACAAATCTCCCGAGGGTGGTGAGGTAAAAGGAGCCCAGAGGGGCCCCCAATCCGTGAGACCAACATGGGAGAGCCCACTCCTGGGGCCGGCTTACCTCATAGCTCCGAATCACACAGCTCCACTTCTTTTCGACCTCTCCGGGGACAGGTGTGCCTCGGTCCTTAGCTCCACGTGAAAAACAGCTCACGCCGAGGCCTGGTTTGGGATCCCCGTGAGTTTTATGAGCGGTTAGGGAGGCGTGGTCGATGACGTGGGTCGACCCCATTGGCTGAATTGTTGAATTGAATTCACCTGGCCTAGGTGAGCCAATGCAGGTACAGCGCCCACCCAGGCATAGCTCCCCCTCCTGGCTGGAAACCTGAACTTCTGAGCATGCAGTGAGCCACTGCTTCATGAGCCGGTAGCTTGGACCTCTGAGCATGTGTAATAGGCCTGCCAGTCCCTATGCTAGCTCCCTAACAGGTTTTCCAGCCAAAGGTCTGCCTTCTGGAGCTGTTCTACAGAAAGCACTTAGTTCCTGACCCCTACGCATTCGGGGTAATGGATGCCCTCGCTTCCGTGCTTGCTTCTATGTCATTCTGGAATGGTCCTTGTTTCACAGGTCGGCGAGGTCAGGAATTCTGGGCTGGTTGGCTACCACGCACAAAATAAATAGCCAACAGATTGAAATCTCAACCCCTATATTGGTTTATTATCGACCACACAAACTTGTCTTCTGGAACTTCCCTCCTAAATTTCTGAACCCTTGAACTCCTTGACACATGTACTTGGAAAGCAAGGATTCCAAACTCTGATCACCATATCTGACTGCTCCCCCAGTCCCTCTGCACTGTCAACCAGCAAAGTCGGGCCTCTCCATTTCTCAGAAGCTGCAGATTGTTACGTGACATCACCCTGTGTTTAAATGTTAGTGATTATGCCGTTTAAAAAACAAATGTGTGAGCCAACTGGGGGCAAACAAGACTCGTTTGAAACACCAGCTCTGTCTCCTCTAAGGGCCCGTGTACAACTGCGACAACACAACAGTGGGTCCTGCTGGGTCTCCATTAGCATCTGGGAGGAAGGTTATTTATTACAGGGAATCCTACCTTTGTCCCTTGGTGTTAATTGCAGACTCACTGGGTGACGGATTCACTTTGTCAAACTCCGTTTGGTATTGCTCCATCCCTCCATTATTCTCCCTAATGACAAAAATAATTAACACATTCATATAAAAGCACAGGATGAGGATAGCTTTAATTTATGCATCTAGTTCAGGGTCATCCCTCTTATCAATATGTGACAATCTAATGAGGCTTAATTAAAAAGTAGCAGTGAAGCAATTTAGGAAACTGAGGGATTGTCACGAGTCCTGGTTGTGACAGCATGTTTTGTGCACCATGGAAGATAACAGATTTGTCTTCTGTGGTATCTCATATCCATCATCCCCAAACTACCTGCTCTTAGGGGTAGAGAGAGCGAGCTTGTCTTTGAAAAAAGTGCCTGGGTTTGGTAGCTGCTCACAGGATGGCAGGTGTAATGTATTATGAGAACTTAACAAGGCTCTGAGAAGTTGGCTATTGGAAGGTCTGGCTGGAGGGCAAGGTCATGGCCCTGAAGGATTCAGGATCCAGAAGTCAAGTCAGAACTGGATGCCAGAGACTTTCTCAATCCAGCCCTCTTTGCCCCTCCCCTAAGGCCAATACATTTCTAAGGGTTATGGATTCTACTTCAGAATCTTTCTCAAACCCAGGGCCCTCTTCACCATTATTGTCTAGACCTGGTCACCTCTTGCCTTATAAATAAAAATATGGGTTTATTGTAAGTCTGGGTCTGTTAGGTTTCTCGGGTAGGAAATGTCTCGGTCCTTGGCTACACACTGGAAAGAAATTCACACCAAAGTCTGGTTGGTAATCCGAGTGGGTTTATATACATGAGAGAAGAAGGTTCCGGCGTTACACTAAACTGAACACGGGCACCCTTATGACACTGCACACTCAGCCCTGCTGAGTGGAAGGCAGAGAAGCAGCTGAAGGGAAGGGGCGGCGGTCTCCAGATTCCAGCCTTTTAAGGGTTTTCAGCTGGGAGGCGTCAATTAAGCTCTCCTGGCTTGGGCTTAGCCCGCATTGGCTTCCAACCTCCTGTAGGGGGCCCCCTAAGCATGGAGAGGAACAACCCCTTGTCTTGCTACCTAACCGGTCTACATTCCTGCATGGCTACTTTGAGATGGAACTAGCCCCTTTAGACAGCCTGAGGGGTTCACCAGGAGACACGGGCCCCAGTGTTCCCTGTGACCACCTTAAACCTTAAACTACTGTTGGAGTTTATATTACCTGTGTGGGTCTGTGGGCATGGGACGTTTCCATGCCAGAGACCTGAAATTACACAAACAGGCATCCAGAACAGAACTCATACAGGCTCTAATAAGATGCTCGGATGCTTCTCGCTAGGATGAGAATTTAACGAAGTGTGTGAGCAGTTCAGATCTTGTAAGGGAGAACAGGTCAGTAGGGTATCCAGAGAAGAGAGCAAAGGTCAGGGGAAAGGGAGGGGGCCCACAGACATCTGTGCTCTGTGTTTGGCCACAAGACAAGAAACCGGGTCTCCTTGCAAAAGAAAGCAGAACAGCAAGTCCCTCAGAACTACGACATATTTAAACATGACCTATACAACACTCGGCTCTAGGAGGCGCCTTGGAAAACCATAAAAGCCCTAAAAGAGGGGCAAGGAGGAAGCCCAAGTCTTTGATTTTCCCTGCTGTGCTTTCAGTGTTGAAATGTCTGCGCACGGAGCCTTTGAAATTTCAGAATCAGAGAGTGGATTCACAAGCCAAGCTCCTGCTTTATTCTTCAATGCATTTGGGCCCAGCTTCTCCTTGGTGAGACATGTAACAGAAATTCTGGACTTAGGAGCCACTTGGTCCTTGGACACTAGGAGATTTCAGTGGAATCTGAAACAGGGCTCTAACCACCAGCTGGACCGGCCTAGGAAGCCCAAGTATTCATTCTCCCAAACACCAACCTCCCGTTGCTCTTCATCTGCCTGCACCTTGTTCAGCTTTAGTTGTCCGTGGAAGCGTTTGGCACCCATCTGATGCTTCGGAACCCAGAAAGGAGGAAAGGTAAAACTGGGATTCAAATGAAACAGACTTAAGCAGGACCATAGCCAAGATGTGCCCAGGGCTCCTCGCAGCATTTGTCACCTTCATTTCCCTCTTCGGACTCAGACGTGGCAAGGTTCAGAAACAAGCTTTACCAGAAAGAACAGCTGTGAACCCAGCCTGCTTCCAAGTGAGAAAAAGCCCTTTACACATGAGTTCCTGAGGTCAGCCCAGCCCTGTGCGTCCCCACCCCTCCCAGAGTCCCTGGCTCTCTGGCGAAGCATTAAAGCAAGTGGAAGCAGAGATTTGCTCAGAATAAAAAAATCGTTTTTCACAATAGCACGGCACGTTCTGGATGGCAATCACGGCTGCACAAACCATATCCGTCCTCCAGCCATAATGTTGGCGCCTCAGTGACCATGCACATACATTGTGTGGCGAGACTCAGAGCCTATTCCATTTGTGGTCAATTGTTTCCTCCCTCTCCATACTTTGCACTTAGGAGACATGCTCTCTGGAGGTGGTTGAGGCTTGTCTTGTCACCAATAATCATCTCCTACACCTTCCTTTACAGTCACTAATTTGATGTGCTCACTCAAAGAAATGCCAATAATATGAGGTTTCAGAGGAGAGCTCCTAGAGCTCCCCCAGACAACAAGGAGGCCGAGTGTCACCGTCATTATCCTGAGCTGGGAGGGGGCACTAGTGTTCTGGAAGCTGGGGATCCGTCACTGCCTGCCCGCCGCACAGACAGAGCAGGTGCTGGTTATAATTGCTTCTAGACGTCCTGCCATGCTGAGTTGAAAGTCAAACCCGTAAACGCTGCCCGACTACAATAACACTGGAGTACACAGACATTTCTGCATCATTGCTGGGTGAAAATATACTGAGTGGAGTTGGATGAGATGGCAGCAAGTGCCTAAGGAGGGGATGCTGTGGGAATACCAACAAGAGACTGTCAGTCGCCGTTTCCTCCTCTCTTCTGCTTTTCCCCCCCTTTCTTTCAGGCCCAAAGGACATGACAAATATGTAAGGAAACAAATTTGTTCATTTTTAGAGGAGTCTCCCACCCCACCCCACCCCACCCCACCCCCATCCAACTCTGGCCTCCTTTGAGCAAGCCAGTAGAACTTTTTTTTTTTTTAAACCTGGCTTCTACTATGGCAATTTCCGGAGTTGCTATGTGGCTGTGTTTAAAAGTCGCCTTTGGGATCCAGAGCACAATCCTTGTCACAAAGGCATTCTCCCAGTCCCAAATAGCAATGCGACCTCCTTTCAGAAGGTTGTTCTTGTTTCTGTAGACCCAGAAAGGAGTTCAAGCTGTTGATCTTGACCGTGGTTGTCAAGTCAGCCTCTCATGGGCACCTCATGGGAAGCGGAGCAAACTATGCCAGTCTGTGCTATCACCAGGGCTGGGAAGGGAAGCCAACCGTGGAGGGCCATAGGTCGATGTGTGGATGGAAATAATCAGGTCTTTCGTCCTTATTCTATTTCAGTCTGGAAACATCACTGAAGCCTGCTCAGTGTCATAGCAACACACAAACTTTCACTGACAGTCTGGGGCACATTGGCTGCAAATCGAACCCGGGTCTTCCCGGTGAAAGACGATGAGAGATCTACCACTGAAGCACCGTGACCCTCACCTCAAACCAGGGCAGTCATTTCCCACAGATCTACCAGAGTTCAAACCAGACCACAATGCGTGATGACTGAGATTGCCACCAGAATCTGATACTGATGCAGAAAAAAACCTAACTACCATTTTATTGACTCCCACTCATACCGGCCCAATAGGACAAAGAACTGCCCCTTTGGGGTTTTGAGACTTTAAATCCTTACAGTAGCGGTTCTCAACCTGTGGGTCGCGACCCCTCTGGGGATCAAATAACCCTTTCACAGGGGTCAACCAATTCATAACAATAGCAAAATTACAGTTATGAAGTAGCAATGAAAATAATTTTATGGTTGCAGGTGACCACAACATGAACTGTATTAAAGGGTGGTGGGGGCATTATGAAGGTTGAGAACCACTGCCTTACAGAAATAGACAATCTCATATTTCTCCCACGGACGGGCTAGTCAGTTCAAACCCCCGACCTTGCGATTAGCAGCTTAATGCACAGTCCACTACACCACCTGGGCTCCTAATGCTATAATAAGAGATACTATTGTTAGATCTCTCCTGGGAGAGATATACCTCAGGCCTTGGCTTCGCGCGAGAAAGAATTCAATTCGAAGCCTGGATTGTGATCCAAGTGGGTTTTTTGAGAGAAGAAGTTTCAGGTTTACACAGGCACCTCGGGGCCCCTCACGGGGCACAGCCTACCTAGAAGCTGCTAGAGAGAAAGTCACTCAGTGGGCTCCGGGATCCTGCCTTTTTTTCTTTTTAAAAAAATCGTTTTATTAGGGGCTCATACAACTCTTATCACAATCCATATATACATCAATTGTGTAAAGCACATTTGTACATTCATTGCCCTCATTATTCTCAAAACATTTGGTCTCCACTTAAGCCCCTGGCATCAAGTCCTCATTTTTCCCCTCCCTCCCCGCTCCCCCATCCCTCAAGAAACCTTGATAATTTGTGAGTGGTGATACTGAGAGGGTTGTGGGAGGGTGGATTGGAAAGAGGGAACTGATTACAAGTATCTACATGTGACCTCCTCTCTGGGGGACAGACAACAGAAAAGTGGGTGAAGGGAGACATCGGAGCGGTCAAGATCCTGCCTTTTCAATTCCTCCATAGGGAGGCATGGTTGACGGTCATGGTCAACCCCAATGGCTGGATTGAATTCACCTTGCCCAGATGGGCCAATCCAGGTGTAATGCCCACCTAGGTGTACCACCCCTTCCTGGCCGGAAGTTTGAACCTGAGCATATGTAATGGATGACCCAGTCCCTATGCTAAACCACCTAATAGTATTTGCAAGATGCCAAGCACCGTCCTAAGCTTTTTGTGTATAATAATTCAATTATTCCACTTAACAAGCCTATGTGTGGACTCTATTTGGCCTCCTTTTACAGATGAAAAATCAGTGGCACAGGATGATAAAGTCATGAGCCTAGGACCACACAGTGAGGAAGTGGGAAGGAGAGATTTGGACCCAGGCTGCAGAGCCCATGCCTTGGGTGCCTACAGCTGCCATGTAGGACACAGAAAAGCATGGAGCAGACTCGGCGTAAGACATTAGGGAGTTGGGAGGACTGTAGCATGGATGTATGTGCTATGACTTCATGAGAGTAGCTGCTACTCAGATCCAGAAGAGAATACAAGCCTTTTGCAAAAATTATTTTTGCCAAGAGAGGGTGGAAAACTGCATCTTGTGCGAAATCCCCCCAACCTGCACATGTGTATAGCTATTTCAGAAGGTTCCAAACAATGTGTGCTGTGCGGCAAACCAAACTGAGCTCAGGGGGAGCTGGTCTGTGGGTTATGTTAGCCAGAAAGTGAGCAGTTTGAACTCACCAGCCACCACTCCAAGGGAGAAAGAGGAGGCTTTCTGCTCCCATGGACTTACAGCCTTCGAAGAGGCAGGGAGCATTTCCATGCGTCCTATGATTAGGATCTCAGAGGGTGAGGGTGGAGTTGGTTGAGACCTGTCTTCAGGGCATTTCCCAGAAGGGCTTCCTGCAGTGGCTCTGCCTTCAGGAATGTCTGATGACCTTGAGGGCAGCAAAGTCCTAAACACACTCGGGCAGTGGTTCTCAACCTTCCTAATACAGGTCCTCTTGTTGTGGTGATGCCCCCCTCCCCCAACCATTAAATGATTTTCTTGCTACTTCATCACTGTAATTTTGCTACAGTTATGAATTGGGTGAGCCCTGTGAAAGGGTCATATGACTCCCAAAGGTGTCGCAACCCACAGGTTGAGAACCACTGCACTAAGGGTTCCCCTCCCAGACAGCCCTACCAGTGTCTGGTGTGCATAGTTCTGTGAGGTGAGAGAAATGGACTTAGTGTCTGCTTCTGGTGACAGTTGATGTGGGTGGGCTTTCTCCCTATGTCAAATCCCTCTCAAGCCATTTGTCACCACAACAGAGGGAGCCATGCACAAAAAAGCAAGAAGAGGATGCAGCACAGCAAAACAGCAAGCAGAACAAAGATTGAATAAGCACAATTCACTTCAATCATGAATCGGGTGCCCTTGAGATGTGAGGAAGACCCCAGTCTAGTGACATTAGATCAGGTTTAGGGATTGAGTGAAGCGACCCCTCTTGGCTCCCCTCAGCCCCTATTTTGCTTTCCCACTGACCCTGACCCTTGCATCGTGATTGGTCCTTATTCCAGCATGATGGTTGGTTTCATAACCACGGCATATGGGAATGTGTTAGTCGATAGGTTATACAGGCACAGCCTCTGGAATGGGTAAGTGAGGAGGCGATTTGGGCTCGCTCATGCAGACCTCTAGTTGTCCTTGACATGCCTGGTAGAATGGATCATGTGAAGTGATTTGAGATCGGCGTTGAGATCTGATAGGTCATGCAGACTTCTAGCTGTTCCTGGCAGTACCCTATTTTAAGGAAACAGAATGTTTGACGTTTAAGTCGTATTTGAGCTTAAATTTTGAGCAATAGGCTGTGGCTCACAGTGAGAGTCTATGTGGAGACCCTACATCCATTTTGAGGGGCCACAGATTCAGCCACCATTGAGTTCTTTCTTACTGCTGACTGGCAGTGGAAAGCTTGTCCCTCAGGCAGTGTGCTTGCATCCACTCCCCGGGCCACACTCAACGATATACGGTAGTGTGCATATCCCAATGAAGGTCCCGCTCATGCTCTCACAGGCCCTCCTGAAACGCCATGAATTGATCTGTCTTCAGTCACAATTTTGTGACAAAGTTGTTTGTTTTCTATGTCTTATTTAAGTTTTCAGGAGCCCAGGTGGTAATGCTGGATAGTGTTGGACTATTAAGAGCAAGGTCGCTGGTTCAAAGCCACTAGTCATTCCACAGGAGAAAGATGAGGTTATTGCTTCCTGTAAAGGTAGCAACTTCAGGATCCCTACACAGAGTCACTATGAGTCAGAGTCAGCAGGACAGAATGGGTGTCATTTTATTTAAGTCACTGTGGCTGTGGGTCCTTCCGACACCATTGTGGCCTCATGCGGATCCTCTCCTTCATCCAGAACAGCAGTTTGTGCCTTTTTCTTGTGTAAAACTTAGCAAAGGAGTTCCTAATAAAATATAGTTGGATTGGGAGTCTTTTCCCCCTCAAAACAAAGTAAATACAAAAATAGAAACGAGACTATGGTGCCAATAACCAGTTGGAGAGTTGAGAGAGCTGAACTCTCAATCCTGATAGAAACCCATTGTGACTGAGCACCTGCTCAAGGTCATCCACAGCCTATGAGGTTGAGCCTATGTGTTGGGGAGTAATTGTGTACATAAAGTTAACCATTTCTCTTTCTAAAGATTCTGTCTAAAGCTTACTTTAAATAATAAGTTTTCCCCTGGGCTAGGTAAAGTTCAGGGAGTTTAACCCCCTAGTATCCACCCCCTCTCAGCATTCATCATGTTAGGCCAGAGGAGGCAAATCACACCCACTACCCAGGGAGCACTGCTTCCAAAAGCACATTGCCTGTGCCGGGGCAGAGGGGAGGTACCCGGACCAGAAATGCTGACAGAGTGGAACTAGAGAGCTCAGCCCCCAGCTTCCCGAGGGAGCAGCTGTGATGGTTCACTTCTGGATGAATATGTTTAAGCAAAGGCCAAGGGCATGACTTGGGCAGCACGAAAAGCAGATGTGCAGAGGTTGTTCACTGCATTCCAGAAGTTCACACACTCTCCGGAGGCTCCTTGGCTCAATGGCAGGAAGTCATTGGTGGCTTCCACCTTCAATCCCAAAAGGTCACTGCCGTCCAGTGGATTCCAACCACAGTGACCCTGTATGGAGTTTTCAAGACTGTAAATGTTCATGGGAGCCAGCAGTCTCATTGTCCCCCTTGGGACAGGGAGCTAGCAGCCCGTTTTGCCACCAGGGCTCCTTCCTCTCTAATTCTGGATCCAGTCCCTCTGAATATCCTGCCCTGCCCTTGTCTAGGCTTCTAAAATGCGTTCCACGCTGCTTATGTTAGTCTGGGTGCATTCGAGAAACAAATCCACAGAAACACGTATGTATAAGAGAGTTGTATGTAAAGGGTGAGTGCACATCAAGAAAACATGCTCACATGTGCTTATGCACCCGCTTTGTCTTCAGCGATCATGTTGGTGTAGGCTGGTGTGCTCTTTCCATGTGGACTTTGTTGTTTCTTATCTACATGGCCCCCTGTTTATCTTCCAGCCTTTAAGACCCCAGACGCTATATGCTTTGATAGCCAGGCACCATGGTGCTTAACTACTACACCACCAGGGTTCATTAGCATGTGACTTATCTCCTGTCATTCACACTAGATGCTCAAAATAGCAGGAGACCAGGTTTCTCCTTTGTGGCCACACCAGGTACTGACAGAACCAAGAACAGAGACACAGTTATATATCTTGACTATCATTTGCATATTATATGCCAGGAATCCCTAGGAAGTGTCTTGGAATTGTTCTACTCTGGTTCAAATTTCACACACCCTCCCAGTTTCCATACTGACTCTGCCAAACCCCTAGTAACTGATTTGCACCTCCTATCAACTTGGAGAAAACACCCTAGGCATGATATAGAAGTGGACATGCTTGGTACCCAGAAAACCTGTTCAGTGTTTTGAGGGCGGCTCAGCAAACAAAATGGGCACAGTGATTAAGCATTCAGCTGCTAACACAACACTCAACTCTGTAGTGGTTCTGCAAGAGAAGGATATGGTAGTTGACCCCCCCAAAAGAGTTACAAACTTGGAAACCCTACAGGTATTTGTATAGGGTCGCTATGTGTTCCAATTGAGATGATTGTCATAGGTTGGGTTTGGTTCAACCCGTCTTACTGAGGAGACTCCTTCTTTACACGCAATCAGTTACTTTAGAGGAAAAAGACATGCCTGTCCCAGAACAATCCAAGGACTGGTAAAGGCAACACCCACAAAGACACTCCCTCTGCCTGCCTAACTCTAAAATGCTGCCCATAAAACACTCTGCCTGGTAATATCTGGGCAGCACACTGGGAAGGTGCAGCAAATGTGTGTTGAATGTATGAGGCCATTTCATAGTTTGGTTGCACGATCAGGGTGTCTGTCATAAAGCCCATCTCTTTGACTCCACCTCTCAGCAGAGATGAACACAAGCTTCCCGTTTTTTGCTCGGCAATGTCCTTGTCAAATAAAAGTTCCTTGTAGATCAGTAACTTGCCACAGAGCAAAAGATATGGGAAGAGGCTCATCTTTCTCCTGGCTATGAAATAGAATGGCAAGCCCCTCCCTTCAACACACACACACACGCACGCACACACACACACGCGCACACACACACCCCTGCCTTACAACTACATTCGGTTGATTAGCAAACAAAGCTCTACAACCCAACTATGTGTTTTTCTTCTCCAGAGGAATGACGGACTTATATACCCTGCATTGTCTTTTTTTTAATGGAATTGCCCCAGTTCTCCTCACCTTTCCTTAGATAGTGCAGTGAACTATTAGATGACTGCAGGTATTGAAAACTAGTATTGATTTCCAGTTTGTGTCACCTTTGGCTTTTAGCACCCTCCACTTCTCTAGTAAGCTTTCCATTGCTTTGGGGAAATTTTCTCTCTCTGAATTTATTATGTGAGGGTGGTAGTGTAATAATCAATGTGCCTATGGAGGACTATCCTTCATGACCTAAACTCATTAAGGGGCAGTGCCTGATGGAGCATCAGGTTGGAGGAAGGCCTATTAACAACCTGCATTATACAGATGACACAATTTTGCTGAAAATGAGAAGGACTTGATTCACGTGCTGATGAAGATGAAGGATTAAAGCCTTCAGTTTGGATTATGACTCAATGTAAAGAAAGCCCAGACCCTCACAACTGGACCTATTGATAACATCATGATAAATGGAGGAAAGATCGAAATTGTCAAGGATTTTGTCTTGCTTGAATCCACAATCAATTCTCATGGAAGCAGCAGAGAAGAGAACAAATGACACATTTCACTAGTCAAATCTGCTACACGAGACCTCTTTAAAGTGTTGAAAAGCAAGAGATTACTTTGAGGACTGGGGCGGGTTGACCCAGGCCATGGTATTTTCAACTGTCTCATATTCATGTGAAAGTTGAAACCTGAATAAGGAAGACCAAAGAAGAATAGATATATTTGATTAGTAGTGATGTAAAAGAGTAATGAATGTACCATGGACTGCCAAAAGAACAAACCCATCTAACTTGGATGAAGTACAGCCAGAATGTTCCTCAGGGCAAGGATAATGAGACTTCGCCTTAACTTTGACATGTTGTCCGGAGAGATCAGTCCCTGGAGCAGGACATCGTGTTCTGGAAAGTAGAGGGGCAATGAAAAAGAGGAAGGCCCTCAACAAATGGGATTGACACAGTGGCTGCAACAATGGGCTCAAACTTAAGAACAACGGTGAGAATGGTACAGGACCGGGCAGTGTATGACTTTGTTGTATGCATGGTCACAATGAATCCAAACCCTCCCTATGACACTGAACAACAACAACAACAACCTGACTGAATCCTCTAGGAGGACTCTTGAATGTGAGAAAAATGGAACGAAGCCAGAGGAAGGATTGGAGGATGTCTTAAGTTCCTGTCTTAATCTCCTTAACCAAAAATTATCCAACAAGTCAGTAGCCTTAAAACACTTTTCCCCCTGCTTTGGAGCTTACAGGTTCAAATTTGGGGTGCGACTCTAGGTCAGGGTCCTTCTTTGTGGATACCAGAAAGTTCCTTGGCATTCCTCGCTATCTTTCTCCCCGTACTGTGTGTTACTGGGTCTATCCTGGCCTTTAACTCAGAAGTGTTTAGGTTTAGGCTCAAGCCTATTCTCATATGGCCTCATTTTTTTTAACATTTTATTAGGACTCATACAACTCTTATCACAATCCATACATATACATATATCAATTGTATAAAGCACATCTGTACATTCTTTGCCCTAATCATTTTCTTTTTTTTACATTTTATTAGGGGCTCATACAACTCTTATCACAATCCATACATATACATACATCAATTATATAAAGCACATCCGCACATTCCCTGCCCCAATCATTCTCAAAGCATTTGCTCTCCACTTATGCACTTTGCATCAGGTCCTCTTTTTTTTTTCCTCTCTCTCCCCGCTCCCCCCTCCCTCATGTACCCTTGGTAATTTATACACTGTTATTTTGTCATATCTTGCTCTATCCCGAGTCTCCCTTCCCCCCCTTCTCTGCTGTCCATCTCCCAGGGAGGAGGTCACATGTGGATCCTCGTAATCAGTTCCCCCTTTCCAACCCACTCACCCTCCACTCTCCCAGCATCGCCCCTCACACCTTTGGTCCTGAAGGTATCATCCACCCTGGATTCCCTGTGCCTCCAGCCCCCATATGCACCAGTGTACAACCTCTGCCCTATCCAGCCCTGCAAGGTAGAATTTGGATCATGGTAGTTGGGGGGAGGAAGCATACAGGATCTGGGGGAAAGCTGTGTTCTTCATCGGTACTACCTCGCACCCTGACTGACCCATCTCCTCTTCTAAACCCCTCTATGAAGGGATCTCCAGTGGCCATACGGCTTCATTTATATTACAAAAGAACTCTCTTCTTTTCAAACAGGATCATGTCCACCGAGGTTCAAATTTCTCACATATTTTGAGGGGGCTACAGATCAATCCATAATGGTTCTTTTGGGTAGCTGTAACAAATGGCTACCAATCGAGTGACTTAAACAGCAGGCATTTGTTCTCTCACTTTTCTGAAGGACAATGGGTTAAAATTAAGGTGTGGGCAAGATTCATTCCTTCTGAGAACTCTGAAGGAGAATCAAAGTAGCCTCTCTCTGCTTCCGGTCACTGCTGCTAATCCTTGATATTTCTTGGCTTATAGATGCACTGATCCAATCTCTGCCAGTGTCTTCACACGGGGTCTCTGTGTGCCCACTCCTCTTCTTATAAGAACACACCAATCAGTGCATGTAGTATCCATCTGAAATCTAAACCCAGAAAGATGGAGCTCTTGAAATACTTATCTAAGCACATCTGCCAAGACCTCCTCTCCAAGTAAGGCCATAGCCTCAGGTCCCATGTGAACATGAATGGGTGTGTGTGAATGTGATTTAATGTACTACAGAGGGCACACTTTGGCCTCAGGAGGAGTGTTTCGCCATTACCTGCTTCACAGCCCTGAGATTGCCCAGGCATTTGCCACATTTTCTTGTCTTCCCAACATTTATCCACCATTAGGCCTTTTCCCCTAAGTTAGTCAAGCATCAGTTTCTGTCACTTGTGATCATGACCCTCCCTCCCGCCCAGGTCACAAATTTAAAGTGACACAGGCAGTTTCTTTAATGGGCACTATGTTATCCTGACTAGCAAGCATTGCTAAGGAGGGAGGATGAATCAGGGAGAACCCGCTTGCTTCATCTAGCTTCGGGGCAGTCCACAGAGGATTGATCCCTGAGCCACTAACGAATTTTGCAACTGTCACAGAACAATGCAAATAAGTAAGATCCACATCTACTGAACACCATCATGAGGTCAAACTGTGTGTAAATAAATGCCTGTTTCAAAGAGTGAGTAAATCCTAAGGTAAGGAGTGACAGGGCTTTGTTGCCAGTATGTTAACCAACTGCACCACCCAGGGACTCCTCCATGTGACTAAAGAATTTCTTAAGGACTTCCCCCACAGACCCAAACCAAAACCAAATCCACTGCCATGGGGTTGACCTCATATATGGCACAATAGACTGGCTCTGCTGATTTTCAGAACTGCACATCTTTACGGGAGCAGAAAACCCTCATCTTTCTCCCAAGGAGTAGCTGGTGGGTTTGAACCATTAACTTTGCCATTAGCAGCAGCCCAACTATTAACCCAATATACCACCAAGAGTGGTTCAATTTGGAAAAATAGTATGTGATCACCTATCTATGAAGGGAAACCCCTCTCATAGAGTGCACTTACACAAATGAGAAAGAAATGAGTCCCCAAATGCCCGTCTTAATCAACAATCTGGGGAAGGGTGTTCTGGGAAGCAGCTTTCAAATGTGCCTGGAGATTATAAAGTTAATCAACCTAATCCCTGTTTTAAAGAGCCCTGGTGGTACAATGGCTAAGGACTGGGTGGCTAAACAAAAGGCTGGTAGTTTGAACCTACCCATGGGCTCTAAAGGGGAAAAGACTTGACGAGCTGGTCCCATAACGATCTCAGCCTAGGACACCTTTGGGGGCAGTTCTACTCTGTCCTGTAGGGTCACTATGAGCTGACATCAACTTAAAGACACACAGCACGTTTGACTCTACGTCATTTGTTGATAGAGTTTGTGCAGAGCATTCTGAGTAGAAAACAGACTCAGGGGCATCTGACATCAACCAGCAACAGTCTCTTTCCTTGAGAAAGACTGTGGAAAGGGATGAAGAGGGAGCTTCCAAAAGCGTGTGGAAAAATGATACGAAAAAATAATGGAATTTTGCCATGAGCTTTTTGAAGCTCTCTTCATGAGAGCTAGTCCTCCATGGAGGTTTCTAGAAAAGTGAAACATGAAGGAAGAGGCTGGTAAGTCCCACTGAACAATTCCAGGGGAGATTGGGTCTTGACTCAGAGTACTTGAGCATTCTGGCTTATTCCTCAAAGTAGCAAATCAGACTAGACCAGGTTCTGAGACTCAGGGAAGGCAAATAAGACACACCAGGCCCATGATTCAGACTTATGGGGAAAGTCACACTGGAGAGGGAAGGCCTCTTTACCTTGTGTGCCTGACAAGTGTCTCATTTGCATCATCTAAAACCCAGCCCTGGAAAAAAGGCTAACAGTACCAGCTTCAAACTTGTATTTGAATCTTGTCTCTGTCACTTATTAACTTAGCCACCTTAAATCCCTTCCTCTAGTTTTCCATCTGTAAATGAGGCACAGTTCCAATCATAGGGCCTTCAGTAAATGGCTATTATTAGCTAGGCATGCACTCCTGTGATCTAGGCGAGAGTTCTCAGCCAGGTTTTTGTGGGAGCTTGTTCTTCAGGGTATTGTCATAGATGAGTGTGTCACCCAGATTCCTCTCAGGGCCAAGAGACTGATTTCCCCAGCTGCCGAGAGAGCCACTGATAGAAAAGGTCCCAGCTGTCTGGCCCCTATCAGGATTGCCTCAGCTGATGAGAGCTCATCCAAGGTCTGCTCCTTCCCCAAACTAACCTTCATCCAACGACTTGTCAATGTAGGGGTATAAATGGCATAGTGGAGGCATTTGACCCCCCTGTAACTTCACAAAAGGCAATGGAGGAAAATCAAGATAAACAACCCAAGGCTGATTCCTATGAGACAGAGATCAAAATGCCTCCGCCCTCCTTTCTTTTCACAGTTTCTGACACCAACCATCCCTACCATGACACTCTCTTCTTCTCTGCTGGGTTTGATAATCCTTAAGTGGCAATGGCCACACAGAACTCGCAAACAATACTTATGTTTCTGGGGTTAATTGGGGACCTAGCAGGTGACAATTCAGGATCAGAAATGACTGGGGATATAGTTCTTCCAGTCAGGACAGTCTCTTCCAAGTGGTGCCCAGAGGCAGAACTTTTTCTGGTCCTTGGCCTCTGCCCTGCAGCTCCTTGACCTCTGCTCTGCTTGGGACCGTGTGCAAAGTTCTTTCAGCTCTGCTGATAAGTGCGTTGAGGCAGCCCGCTTTGTCTGGAAGCCTTGGCCCAAAGACACTCAGCTTTCTCATTCTGTGTGCTGGCGAGCTCCCTGTTCTGGGGTCTTGGTGCTGCAGCCTCTGCTTCCATGAGCTATTTATCTGCCACTGTTTTTCATTGTCTCCTGATGCATCCAGTGTCAGGGATCTCTGTCTCCTGGACAGAGGTGGTGCTCAGAGTAATAATCCTGGGTCCAAAGAGCACACTCCACTGCTGGCTCGTCTTTCTCGGTGCTCTTGAAACTCCACTTTCTGTTTCTGAGTTAACTCACCCAGGATGACCATACCGACCAATCCCCACATTAGCGGTCTACAGGTCTTATTTGAATGGTCTCACCTCTTCGAGGATGCCATGCACTTTACTGATATTATTAGCATGCTATCTACTTCCCTCGGTGGCATAGTTCCACCCTGTCATTGGTAGGAGTTACAAAGACTATAGCTAGAGGAGAACTAGTAAGCAATTCGCTGCAACGTATTAGGCTACAAAGTCCCAGGCTACTGGTCACCACTTGGCCAGGTCCCAGTTACAGAGCTCCCTGTGATGGCTCCTTTTGCATAGCAATGTGGCGAGGCTATGGTGCCCAGTTTTTTTGTCAAACAAGCATTCATCTATTTGCTCTTGTTTTTTAAACATTTTATTAGGGGCTCATACAACTCTTATCACAATCCATACATATACATACATCAATTTTATAAAGCACATCTGTACATTCTTTGCCCTAATCATTCTCAAAGCATTTGCTCTCCACTTAAGCCCTCCGCATCAGGTCCTCTTTTTTTGTCCCCTCCCTCCCCGCTCCCCCTCCCTCATGAGCTCTTGATAATCCACAGATTGTTATTTTGTCATCTCTTGCCCTTTCTGGAGTCTCCCTTCCCCCTTTCTCTGCCGTCCATCTCCCAGGGAGGAGGTCACATGTGGATCCTTGTAATCAGTTACCCCTTTCCAACCCACTCACCCTCCACTCTCCCAGTATCACCCCTCACACCCCTGGTCCTGAAGGTATCATCCACCCTGGATTCCCTGTGCCTCCAGCTCCCATATTCACCAGTGTACAGCCTCTGCCCTATCCAGTCCTGCAAGGTAGAATTTGGATCCTGGTAGTTGCGGAGAGGAAGCATCCAGGATCTAGGGGAAAGCTGTGTTCTTCATTGGTACTACATCGCACCCTGACTGACCCATCTCCTCTCCTAAAGCCCTCTATGAGGGGATCTCTAGTGGTCGACATTTAGGCCTCTGGTCTCCACTCTGCACTTCCCCCTTCATTTCTATGGTATATATATCCATATACACACAGATATATATATATTCTATTTTTTTGCATGATGCCTTATACCTGGTCCCTTTGGCACCTCATGATCGCACCGGCTGGTGTGCTTCTTCCAGGTGGGCTTTATTGCTTCTGAGCTAGATGGCCGCTTGTTCACCTCATCTATTTGCTCTTATGAAGGAGTGGGTCTCAAGCAAAATAGAATACCTTCCATAATGTGGGAAGGGGTAAACCTATCAGCCAAAGGCCTTCAGCACACCCTAGGGTGTGTTCTGACCATTCTTATTCTTGTCTTTTCCCATCACCTAACCTATGGATTTTAGGATGAACATCTACAGAGCTCTTTAGGCTGTTGCCTGACCTATGAATTTGGAACTTGCCATTCCCCTATGTGAGCCAATTGCTAGAAATAAGCCTCACTCTCTGGGGCTCTGGTGTCGTAGTGGGTGGCCCTTTGGGCATCCAACAGCAAGGACATCAGTTTGAAAACACCAAGGGCTCCTTGAGGGAAAGATGAAGCTTCGTAATCTCCTGAAGAGTTACAGTCTCCAACGCCCAAAAGGTCAGTTCTATACTGTTTTACACAGTCACTTTGAGTCCACCTTGATGGCAATGAGTGGCCGGTGCAGTGGTTAACCATAGGAGCCCTGGTGGATATATCGATATCTCCAGTTACAGCTATATAACTGGTTTGGTTTCTCTAGGGAACACTGACTATGACACTCTCCATAGGCAGGGCTGAGACCTCTGTTGAGATTTCCCTCTTGTGCCCTTCCTTGATTCCCCCCACAGGTGCTTATTCCCTGAGCATTCCTCAATAAATGTCAGGAATCCAGAGCTAATTCCATCACAGGGTCTCCTTCTTCCAGCGAGTCTGAATGGCTTCCGGGGAGTATGAACTGCAGTCTCCATCCAACTTCCTCCTTCTATTTCTATGATCTGGATCTTATTTGGGGCTCATTTGGTTGTAAACAGGCAAAGAGACCAATACTTGGAAGAGAGAATCCTAGGAAAATGGAAAGGTGGGGAGAACAAGAGGACAGCTGGCTCTGTCGACGGTTCCTGACCACCACTGGCATGTTCCTGTGTTCTTTGTGTCTGTCTCTCAGGGCACATGCTGTAATCTCGCAACATAGACCGCCTCCTCCACATGGCGGGACATGTGCTTCTGAATTATGCTTCTTAGATGCCAGGCCACTTGCAAAAGCGGGACTATCTTTTTTTGTTTTTTGGTTGGAAATGCTCCAGAAAAAGCGTCTAGTTGACCCATCTTATGTAAGTGTCTCCACTGGGCCAATGAAAACAGCCTTGTGACCATATTGAAATGTGGTGTCTTCCCCAGGGAACTGATGTTTCAGCCAGTGAGGTAGTTCACAGGGACAGATAAGAAAGGGGGTTGGGACAGATTAAAATAATAATAATGTCTATTTGCAAAGAATAGGGCCTTATTATTTTTCGGATGCCCCCATCTGAACACCCTACCACTGAATATAGGCAGGAGGTAAGGCCCACCTGTCACTCAAGCAGCTAAAAATGTACAGCACTTGCTGTAGCAGCTGCTAATGTGCCCATGTATTAGCACTTGGCACCCACCACTCCCATAAATGCCAATGGTCTCACAGGAAGCACATGTAACTCCCCACACAGGGAACAGTCATTGAGCAGACAGGGGAGTTGACATCCTCCAGAACTTAATGCCACTTTAACCAATGACACATGGGGATAGGTGGAGCCACACTCCAGTTCCCTCAGCCTTTGGGTGGGACAACTACAAGAGGATTTATACTGTCTCTGGGAACCTACTCAATGACATTTCTTTATCGGCCCCTTCCCTTTGCTCTATCAGTATTACCCTTCTCTACTGGCCCTTCCTGGAGGCACCTCCCAAGGAAACAATAGTCTAGCTGCCATTCCAATTCTAGTGGATTCCAATTCTTGGTGACCGCATTCATGTGAGTCAATCAGAACTGTGCTTTCTGCAGATTCTTTCTCTCCCCTTTTTAAGAGTAGTTTTAAGGACACTGTGAAAGCTTCCCACCATCCAGTTCCAGAACATTTTCATCGACCCTGCAGCCATTAAGCAGTCATTCCCCATTGCCCCTCCCGCCCCACCCTGGGAAACCACCAATCTACTCTATGGCTCTACGGGATTTACCTGTCCAGCATTTTTGCTCTAAATGGACTCACAATACATGGCATTTGGTGTTTGGCGTCTTTCACTTCATGTCTTGCGTTCACCTGTGTTACAGAGTCTGTCCGAATCAAAGGCCTTAGTTTTCTTGTGGCAGACTATATGTATATCCCACTCTGTGTAGATCATATTTTCTCTATTCTTCTACTGATGGGTATTGTTGGCTTATTGTTTACCTTTTGCCCATAGTGATTAGTGCAGCATCCATCTGGGTACTCGTCTTTCATTCTTTTAGATATGCACTTGGGAATGGACTCCCTGGATCAGCTGGCAAGGGTTCATGACCAAGTGGGTTATGTTGGGCTGCTAACCGTAAGGCCAGCATTTTGGACCCTTTAGCTACTGCGAGATAGAAATGCTCTCATAATGATCCACAGCCCCCCAGACCCACCAGCCGCAGTTCTACTCTGTCCTTTCGGGTTGCTGTGAGTCAGAATCGACTCGATGGCAGTGGTAGTGATGAAGCCAGCGACTTGAGAGTGGAACCAGGGACCGTGGAGAATTCTGGCAGTAGCCATGGTGTCCTCACTACCCAGATGCCAGCAGCCACCAGTGAACAAAGGAGGCACAAGCAAAGTTCTCGCTGACTTCATGCTGGCGACCCGGCTGCCCCTGCTTCCTCAAATGCCATTTCCTCAGCTTTACTGGCAAGGGGGTGTACTCCCTATTATCATGTCACCAACTCTTTCAATGGTCCACCTAGCCAGGTGTGATTCCAGACACTCACTGTGCAGCCACCATCAGCGAAGGTGGCTGCCCACCTCATTTGTACACATGCAAAGAATGTGATCATTCTTGGCACTGGTGTCCTTAGTCATCCTGGTTGGTATATTTACATCCTTGGGGAGCTGGGTCAGTGAGCAAGCGCTTCTCAAGGTGCCCATATGATCTGTTTACTGAGAGTGCCAGCCCAAGGATCTGACTTGCCACCCACAGTGAACGCACCTCTGAGGCAAAGGGGAAGGCTTCTTTCTAACTGGGAGACCAGCAGGTCTTCTGCAGACATCACTCCCCTGCAGCACTCTGATCCGAGGCCTTTCATATTCCAAAGAGCAGCATTAAGATTCCCATCTGTCACCCCGTCAGACTCACATGTGCGAATTCTCTTTTCAGAGCAAGACAGCCAATGCAGTGAGCTGGGTAAAGGGGCAGTCTCACTCTGAGGAGACTCAGCCAGGAGTGTAGGGACAGGGAGTGAAATGTGCAGCTTCCAGCTGCCACCCAAGCCTCCTTAGTGCAGTGGCATGAGAGCAAAGAGATAGTCCTTTGTGACTCTTTGACCTCCTTCCTGGCCTTGGTGGAATTAACACTGCTCAGTGCTAGTCTCTTGTCAATATATGGAAAAGATAGCTCAGAAAAGAATAGAGTTAAATAAGAGCAGGACAGAGTAAGGTGGCTTCATGGTGTTGCATTTGTGTGTCTCAGAGCCCATCCTGGCTCACAGTGACCCTCTGTGACAGAGAAGAACTGTTCCACAGATTTTTCTAGGCAGAATTTTAAGGAAATGTACCTAGCAGCACAGTGGTTGCATGTGCGGCTGTAACAGAGAGACTGGCAGTTTGAACTCACTGATCCCCATCGAGAGAGTGAAGACGTGACTGCCTGCTCCCATGAAGACTCCTATCCTGTTGTTGTCTGTCCATTTGTGGTGCTGTGGTGAGTTGTGTGTTACTGTGATGCTGGAAGCCACGTGACTGGTATTTCAAATGCCAGCAGGGTTACCTCAAGTGAAGAGGTGTCAGGGAAACTTCCAGGCTATGAACAGAATACAAAGAAGGTTTCCACTGCCCACTTCAGAGGAAGTAGCCACTGAAAACCCTTACACTATAGCACAGTGTGCCTTTCCTTCCCGTCACAGGGAGTCAGAATCGCCTCAATGGCACATAACAACCAACAACACCTTTGAGGAGGGAAATCTCCTTCAGTAGGGCTGGGTGAGTTTAAACTGGGTGGCTTCTTGGTTAGCACTTGAGCTCTGAATCATCTCACCACCAGGGCTACCATCTTCATGATGCAGGCAAATAAAACCATCTTGGTCCTGCTCGGTATTGCCAGCGTCAGCATGCTCTTTCTCCCATAAGCACATGTCTGGTGGTTGGACCACAGCAAACCCGGTTGACACTATTTCCTCATCACCCCGTGTGTGTCAGAGTAGAAGTGAACCATGAAGTTTTCTTTGATTAAAAACATTTTTATTGTGATTTGGGTGAAGGTTTAAGAGCAGCTCAGCTGTCCATTGAGCAACGCATACACATTTTGTTTCATGTCATTGATAGCAATTCCCACAATGTACCATCACTTCCCCCACATCTTCTTGTTTCTTGTCTCCAAGCTTCCTTCATTCTCAACTTTTTTGAACTTCGTTCTTGGGGGAATGCTGTCTTTTGATCTCATGTGATCTATTATTCTACGGTATTTGTATGTCTCTAATGTCATTGTTCCCATTATAGACCTGTCTATTGTTTGGTTGAACATCGAGCCATGATGAGTTCAGTTCTAGACCTGCAGGGTAACTAAGCACCATAGTCTTGCAATTTCACCAGCCTTTATCCAAACAGTAAGCTTGGTGTTTTATCATGTGTGGGAAGCCGTAGCTCTCGCGAGATGTGGGAAGCCACAGCTCTCGTGATGTGGGTAGCCGCAGCTCTCGCTGCCATTACTAGATGGCGCCGGGCAGTCAGGGCGGTGGTCCAACTAAGTGATAAACAACCACTTAGCGCATGCGTGATGCTGAGATGACGTAGTCATAACTCCACCCTGGAGTATGCAAACGAAGGTTCTGGCGAACTCACCAATCAATGCATGAGGTTTTGGCAAATGCACCAATCAGGGCACAGCACGTCCCAATAGAGCATATATAAGCAGCAGTAGTTTGGGGTTTCGGGGTCTTTTACCGCATTATGAAATATTAAATGCTTGTGGAAGAATCCTGTTGTGGTGCGTCTTTTCTTGCTGGCGAGACCTGGCACGCGACAATCATGATTTTGAGTTTTGCCCCACATTTCCCTTCTACTCTAATCAAGCCCTTCTAATGTGATCTCTTTCATAGCAGTCGATAGTGAGAGCTAGGCACCATCTAGTTCTTCTGGTCTCCAGTGGTGGAGGGTGATCGTTGCTTGAGTCACTAGTCATTGATTCATTGTGCCCAATCAGTTCTCCTCTTCTGTTGTCCTCTGGATGGGGAGAGACCAACTGTTGCCCCTTTCCTGATTGCTCAGGAACTTTGAAAATCCCAGAGACGATGGTCCTGATCCCCCAGCCTCACAACTCATTCCCTCACAGTTTTTGCATCTGTCTCAGAGATTTTTTCCACCCCCACCCCGTTTTATGACATTGGTCCCTGTATGCTCCACCATATACCTGGATCTATTTAACAACCAAGGTCAATACATTCTATAAACTTTTCAATGGCCGAGGATTCTGAAGAAGATTGCCAGGCTTCTCTTTCACAGCTCCTCTAAGTGGGTTGGGCATGACAACTTTTCCCTTAATAGCAGAGCTCATTAACTGTTTACACCCCTAGATACTTCTTACTCTTAGAAAACTCACTGCCATCGAATCCATGCTGACTCACAGCCAACTTATAGAGCAGCGTAGAACTGCCCCTGTGAGTGTCTGAGACTCGAACTCTTTATGGGAGCAGAATGCCTTATCTTTCTCCCACAAAGCAGCTGGTAGTTTCAAACTGCTGATATAGAAATTAGCTGCCCAACTTGTAGCCACTAGGCCACAAAGAGTCTTTTTCTTCTTAGCAAAGAGAGGGAAAATAAGCAAACGGAACATTCCCCTGGTGCTTCCCGTGGATGCTGCGATGGGAGCTGGATCCTGAAGGCCCGGATTGGCTAAAGCTCCATTTACACAGGAACACATGCCTCCCTTGTTAGTATTTGCATTGGGCAAGCCATTTCCTGCGCTGACATTTTGCATCTAGTTAAATGCCAGCAACTCCAGAGAGACATAGCTTTTACCTGTGGCTCTGCCCTTCTGGACAAGCCTTTGGTGCTCGATGGGGCTACTTTCAGTCTATGATCTTACATGTCCTTTTGGATCCCTTCGTCTCTTGTTTTTGTTTTGATTAACACAAACTGGATGAACAGCTTCAGGCTTAAAATAATCGCTGCTGAATATTTCATTGGGAAATGTTGTTAAGAAGGCAGTTGGCATCCATGATCTATGTGTATGCATAGTGATTTCTTTTCAGATGGTAAAGTGACTTTGAATAATTATTGTTATTATTAGTGAATTAAAGACAAATGTGCCTCAAAATGTGAACATTAGGTGTGTGTGTGTGTGTGTGTGTGTGTGTGCATGTTTTAAAGAGCACATGGCTTGGTGATAGAGAGGGCGAAGCACTGGTGAGGAGCACATGACAGTGTTCAGAGAGATGACAAAGGGTAGTGATGAAACAAAACAGATTCCAACCTCACATCCTCTGCTCCCTGCCTCAGAGGGAGGTCGCAACAAGGAGCAGAAAAGCCAAGGGCATTTCCTGCCCTCTCACAGCTGGCAAGCGCCACAGAAGGCACGGGGTTTTAATGCCGAGGCTTTGCTGCGGTGAGGCAGGGAGGGGGGCTTGCCATAGTTTCCACACGTTGACATCACAAACATACCGCAAGTGGGTGCCTTTAACACACCAAAGTCAATGTTCTCACAGCACCGGAGGCTGACAGCATCATGCCAGTGCACCAGCTTGATGGGCACGCTCTCTTTTTCCATCCCTGGGGGCTGAGGGCTGGTGGGCGGTATTCTTGTTTTGGCTTCAATGACCTCCATGGTTGGTGGTCCTTGGAGCTCTCTGCATGGCAGCTGCCTTCTTCCTTTGGAGTTGGTTTGCTTCAGTGTTGAATTGAATCCTTTTCTATCAGCCAAGTCATTGGTGTAAGGTACAGCCTCTTTAAGTCACAAAGAAAATCTCTGCCCAGGTGGGATTACATCCACAGTAAAAAATCCCACTCCTGTAGAGCTCACTCCAGCTCATCATGGCCCTCTCCAGGGGGGTTCCATGGCTGGGCATCTTTATGGAAGCACACAGCCACAGTTTTTCTCCAGAGAAACAGCTAGTGGGTTCTGAACTACTGACCTTGTTGTGAATAGCCCCCTTCTTAACGTGTGCGCCAGAAGCCCTGCTCTGCGGTTTGATGAGCAGCCCTTCTGGCCATTGCTAAGGGCTACATGGCAAAGCCATTTGGTACAAGCAACGTTGTCATCAGCAAAGAATGAGTTTAGCTGGCCTCAGTAGGATACTCAGCCGGGAAGTGATAAACTGCTTGGCTTGGGTTTTATGCAGGAGAACCATGGGAGTTGAGATGTGCAGTCTCTTGATTTGAACCCAGACACTCTATCTCCCAGCCTGAACTCTCACCATCATACTCAACTTTTGGGGGTCAAATGTTTGACTCACCTGAGAGATGTGCAGGTGAAAGCGTGCCCCAGGAACATCTCCCTCTCATCCCTGTCATCTCAGAGAGTTCTCCAGATAAGGATTGGTGGTTCATGTGAAGGGACATATTGTAGCATTTCCCTT
Organism: Tenrec ecaudatus; assembly: GCF_050624435.1. Lineage (NCBI taxonomy): Eukaryota > Metazoa > Chordata > Mammalia > Afrosoricida > Tenrecidae > Tenrec > Tenrec ecaudatus. Next base: position 574,112 of record NW_027457574.1, on the reverse strand, counting down.
GCACTCCTCAAAGGCAAGAAAATGACCCACAGTACCTCGAGTTGCCAGCAGTGTCAAAGGGGATGTGCTCCTTGAGACTCAAGCTGAGTCCCCAGGAGACGAGCTCTCAACTGTGGAATTAGCGCTTTTGAAAAGGGGCAAATCTTCCAGCAGTTCTCTCTTCAGAGGCCTGGCCGTACGCTCTGCAGACTTGTGGGCACGCTCACTCTGGTGAACCCAAATTCTTGGGAGAGGCTGATCTGTCCCTAGAAAACTGGCCACATGCAAAAGCATAGAGACCAATATCTGCCTCCTGCTGGAAGGATCTGGAAGGAGAAGGGTGGCTGGAGTCCTCTAGGAGGGAAGTTGAGAGGCAGGAGAGGCAGCAAAGCCACAGTTCCAGCAGGTGGTGTCCTAAGGCTAAGGGAGCTTGCCAAGGATCAAGTGAGTCCTGGAGGTGTCTGCAGCCCATCTTGCTGAGGGCCTCCATTTATTTCATATATCTATGGATAATGGGAAGGGGCCCCAAGGCCCGCTGGCTGACCTCATATGATACGCCGTGAACTATCCACCTTGGCATCCTCCAAAGTCTCTGAAAGCTGCAGCCCCTCCCACCCACTGGCAGCCTTCTTGGACAGGATCTCCTCCACACTGCTGCAACCATGGGCTCACACACAAGGACCATTGTGAGGACGGTGCAGGACCAGGTGGTGCTTCAATCTCTTGTGTGTACTTTTGCTATGAGTCAGGAGCTCACTCAATGGTATCTAACAAGTTATTGTGAGATGACATAAGAGGACTTGGTGGAGGCCCTTCCAAGAGAGGGTTGGAACATAGCATGGTAAGAGGCCTGGTCAGGAATGTGCTCATTGTGCTCATTGTTTCCATCCCCTTCTCCCGGAAGCCAATGCTCTAGGGAGGAAAGGCAGGCCCAGAGACAGGGAAGGGCTAGGGAAGAGGGAGCGATAGGAGAGCAATAGAAAAGACAGGTTACTCTCCCTCATTCCCAGTATAGCTCCTCAAACCTCAGGTAAAGCCTCTGATTCTGAGGCTGAGGCTTATAATAGGATCAGACTGAACATTTAATCCCTCAAGCTGCCTGGAAAGTGTGGGAGCTGATTAAGATGGCAAGAGATGAAGAAGGAAGGAATCTACTGGTTACAGATGTGAAAGCACCTGTTAGTGAAGCCTTCTCAGTTTCTTATTGCCTTATCAATGTCATCAGTCCACTTAATGTACTCACTTTCCAAACGCCTATTAACCAATTGTACATACCTTGAGTTCTTTCTAGGAGGCAATAATAATATTCTCATTTCCGAGTTGAGGCCACAGAAGTTTGGACAACTTCTGGTTGTTGTTGTTGCTGGCAGGTGCTCATCAAGTTGGTTCCAACTCATAGCAACCCCTGTGCATACCGGAAGGGAGCATGGCCCCGTCCTGTGGCCCCTCTCTGAAGGGCACTTGCCTCAAATCTTTAAATTCAAAGCTTCTTGTTTTGTCAAATGAAATCATTTCTTCAGTCAATCTCAGAAATCTTTATGTAAAAACGTTGGAAACGCCTTTCACTCAAGGTCTAGGGAGGCTGAGTAAGGTGGGAGGGGCTCCAGGACAGATGGTGGGAATCACTCCTGCAGGTGGGTGGTAGGTTGGCGAGGCCAGTCTCACTTGCCTCCCTGGTGACTGACCTCAACCAGCAATGTGCAGCTGGACACATGGCATGAAGTGACCTCTGGTCTTCGTGGCGGTGGATGCCAGTAGACCGTCAGGTATGGGAGACCCATGAGAAAATAGGTTACTTTTCTCTTTCTCTCCAAGTTTCTCTGTGATCTCTTTATGCTGCCTGAGCCCGCATGCATACTGACAAAGGCAGACATGTGCACACACATGGCAAAGTAAATAGAGACGCCCACATTCACAGACGTATTCATCCACGTGCAAATAGGCACATATGTGCACATGCATGCCAAAGCAGACACAGACATCCATGAATGCACATGTATTCGTGAAAGTTGATTTTCATGGGGAAAAAGATCAGATCTATCACTGTCAAGTCCACTCCAACTCAAAGCAACTGTAGAACACAGAGGAGAACTGCCCCATTGGGTTTCCAAAGCTGTCATCTTGTCAGACACAGTCAGCCACCACTTTCTCCTGCAGAGCAGCTGGGGTTTTCCAACTGCCGACCTTTCACTTAGCAGCCGAGCACTTGCTGATTTTCATAGGAGTCTGGAAATCAGTTTCATTGCCTGCTAGTCACACCTCCTCTGTGAGTTAGCACAGCCTGGTAAGCTTGGAAGGAGAAAAATCTTCCTTCCCGAGGTAGTTGAGTGGTTTTCCCCTGAGGAAATGGTTCAGAAAAAATATTTCCTTCAAGAAATCAGAACACTCTTGAAGAGAAATTTCCTGCCAAAACATTTGTTTGCCTGACACTGAGACAAGTGAAGCAGCCCCCTGACTTCCCCCTTGGGTCCTCTTTCTCATCATGACTGCTCTGCTCAGCTACAAGGCTCCAGGTCCTGGGAGCAAGGGTGCCCTTCTATTTGGAACCTCACAGGGCTACACTGTGAGTCAGGGAAAGACCTGGAAACTTGAGCATCCTGAAACGAGGCCTGCATAGCAATATCATCTGTCATCAGGCTCATCATTTCTCTCATTTTTTGTAAGATCATTGAGCCCTTAGAGCCCTGAGAAGTTCTCTCAGAGGAAACCATCCTCCTCCCATGAATCCAAGAGGGACTGCTTAAAGATTGTTGTCTTCTACTTACAGGAATATCAGCAACCAATTGCCATTGAGTCAACTCGGACTCATGGAGAGCCCAAGTGTGTTAGAGAAGTCCGGTCCCTAGAATTTTCCATGGCTGGGGTGGGTTTTTTTCCAGAGGCATAGCACCAGGCCCTTCTTGGAAGGCACCTCTGGGTGAACTCAAACCTTTAACCCGTAGTTCGCAGCCTAGCTCATGAACAATACCATCCAAGGACGGTACAGTTACTTGCTAATGGTCACCTGCAGTAGATGAACCGAGGTCAAGTAACTGCCTGAAAAACATCAACCAGAGGAAAGCAGAGTGAACCCCAGGGTTCTTGGGAAGAGGGCCAGAGAGAGAAAAAGGAGAAAACAGCTTTCTCAGGACATCAGAAAGGAAAGGACTCCACTTTGTGGATGCCATAGAACAATCCCAAGCCAAGCATGGGTGAGAAACAGACCCCACCCAAACCCAGCGGGCTGGATTCTGTCGCCAAGTGTTGAACACCAGACATGGATATGACAGAGCCGCTAGTCGTCCGTGGAAAGAAACTGTTTGCCCATTGTCTGGTAGTTTTGTAGCATTTGAACAACCAGGCCTCTGCTGCCTCTTCTGGCCTGAAATATAATTGCAGCCATAACCGCCCAGCGTTTCAATGGGTAGAACTCCCTGGGGAGGGCTAACTACCCAAATCATTTGGGAGATCCTTTTAGGATTGTCCAGGAGATCTTTCTTTGGCTGTGTCTATAATATGAACGATGGTGTCTTTGTTTTAAAAAAAGAAAGTTTTTATTGTAAGGTGGGTTAAGGTTTACAGAGAAAATCAGCTTTGCACGTAACAATTTATACACGTTTTGTTATGTGACATTGATGACAATCTCCTGCAATGTAATATCACTCATGCCATTGAAACTCTGCTTCCTGTTTTCATTCATCCTTCTCCCCTAACCTTGCCTGCCTTTTGAATTTGGCCTTGGGCAAATACTGCCTATTTGCTTTTGAATGGTTGATGGTTCTGAGGAATGTGTGCTCCTCAGTGCTATGATTCATTTTGGTGTAGTTGTTCTTATCAGGTGCCATTGAGCCAGTTGCAACCCACATTGACCCTATGCCAAACAGACAGAAACACTACCTAGCCCTGAATAATTCTCCTAATTGTTCCCAAGCTTGAGCCCCTTGTTTCAGTCACTGTCAATCCATCTCCTTAAGGGGCTTCCTCTCTTTCACTGTCCCTCTACTTTACCTGGCATGATGTCCTTCTCCAGGGACTAGTCTCTCTTAATAACATGACCAAAGTATGTGAGAGGAAGTCTCACCATCCTTGCCTTTAAGGAGCCCTCTGACCATACTTCTTCTAAGACAGATCTGTTTGTTCCCTTGGCAGTCCATGTTACTTTCAATATTCTTCACCAGCACCACAATTCAGACATATCAATTCTTCTTCAGCCTTCCTTATTCAATGTCTGACTTTCACATACTTATGAGGCAATTTAAATTACTATGGCTTGGGTAAGGTGCACCTTAGTCCTCAAAGTAACATCCTTGCTTTTTAGCACTCTACAGACGTATTGTGCACCAAATGTATCCATATGGAATGCGTCATTTGATCTCATGATTGCAGCTTCCAACAGCATTGATTATAGACCTCATCAAGACAAAAAATCCGTGACAACTTCAACAAATAACACCAAGTAAAAAAAAACAACAAACTTCTCCATTTATCATGGTACCTATTGATCAAGTTGTGAGGATGTGTGTCTTCTTGACATTGAGTTGTAATCCATACTGAGGGCTGCAATCTTTTCTCATAAGGTTCACTTTATAAACCTGTCTATTTTTCAGGGGGTTGAATTCAGTTCCAGACCTGAAGGGTGATGAAGGACCATAGTAGTGGGGATCTCACTAGTCTATCTAACCAATAAACCTCATCTTTTATCATTATTATTATTACTATTGGTAGTAGTAGTATGACTTTCAGTTTTCTTACACATTACTCCCCACTCTATCTAGGATCATGTACCATGATCCCTTTCAGAGCAGCTGTTTGTGATAGGCAGGCACCATTTAGTTCTTCTGACCTTAGCATCATAGAGGCTGAGGTACGCATAGTCCATTACTGATTTGGACTAATTGTTGCCAGGCATCTTGAGCTTCTTCAATGGTATTTGCTCCAGACAGGGTGCAATAGTTTATTGTGCCAGCCTGGCCGATAAACACAAGTAGGATTAATCGAAGGGCAGAGGGATAAATGGCTTCGTGAGCCTCGCCTTGCTTGTTCTGTGCCTCAATTTAAAGGGGTACACTACCTGTGGGATGCCTAGCTTGTGGACTCTGTCGCTGTAAGTTGAGGTCCATTTAATCCCACAGGATTGGAATGTTCGTCTCTGGAGCTGGGGACCGACAATTGGTGACAGTTGGTGAATTGCCTTGCTGTTTGCTGCCTGGGTATATATAGCCCAGCTCTCTCTACAGAATGGGACTGGCAACTGGCGGCTCTCAAGCCTTAAAGGACTGCTAGTGTCTCACTGTTTTATAATTTAACTGTTAGTTTCTTGTGTTATCTATCTGTATATAATTTAGTGGTTCATTTCTTGTATTGCATATCTAGCTTTATAAATATATTTATATATAATTACTAGCAATATGGTTTTGTCTCTCTAGAGAACCCTGTCCAACACATAGGGTGAGACCAAGAACCGACTTTTAGTTTGCTACTCACTAGCTTTTGAAGACCCCAGTCACTTCCCTGATGGATACAGAACATTGTCTTTGTGAGCTAGTTTGTACCAATTGATCTTGAGGTCTCTCAGAGCTATGTTCCTGATCCCCGATATTTAGGACACGCTCCCTCAAGGGGTTTTGTTCTAGCTAAGACATTTCCTAACTATGCCTCCTGGATGCACTATTATATTCATGGTCATATTTGTAGTATATGCTAATATGTATATAGAACTATTCTCTGGCAAACCTATATTTATTCATGGGGCTATTCCCATTCTCCTTCCCACAACTGCTCAGATTTTGTGGTTTTTCTATCTATCTATTTATCTCTCTAGCTATCCTTGTATGTTATTGTTATTATTGGAGTATTTATCTCTGTTGCCTTTAATGCTTGTAGTCTACTGAGAAAGGATAGTGTTTTGATGTTCCAAATGTTTCCCCATTTTCTGGGTTACATGACACAAACCAATAGAAGAAGAGAAAAGAAAAAAATTTAACCCAAGTAATAACACCAATTTAGTCTTTTGGTTAAGAATTAGTCAGACTTTCCCACTCCTAGGCTAACCCTTGAAAGAAAACGAATGAGATAAAAGAACATAGGGAGGAAGAAAGGAGAGTGGGAGGCAAGGGAATAAAGAAAGAAGGTGGCAGGGTTGTGGGAACAATTAATGTGGACCTTTTTGATGTGTATTAAAAATAATATTGACTGGTTTTTTCAATACTCACCAAAAATTATTCATATCAATCAAGAAAACCTCACTACCCTGGAATCAATTCTGACATATAGCAACCCTTTGGACAGAGTATAGAACTGCCCCTGTGGGTTTCCAAGGCTGTAAATCTTTACAGGAGTAGAAAATCTCATCTTTCTCTTGTGGAGTGGGGGTGGGGGGAGTTTCGAACTTCTAATCTTGCAGTTAGAAGTCCAACTCATAATCTACCTCACCAACAGGGCTCCTCCTTTCATCATTAATCTAGACTGTTTGACCTTCTTGGCTTACTGGGTTTGGTTTTCTCGCTTTGGAAGACATGGTACCAAAATACACACCATTTCCTAGCCCCCCCAAAAATCAAAAGTAAGCAAAACAAAACAGGAAAAACTAGCAACCCAATCCAAACTAACTAACCTATTTAGCCATATAGATAAAGGATACTTGTAGCCAACCTCTGTTTTGGGGGCAATAGGGATGGATGGAGACTGTGGTTAACAGGCACGTGTCAGCTCATCCACAGGGGACATTCAAATTCTAGCTCCAGACTGTTGTTGCCTTGGGGAAATGCAAGGATTTTAAGGCCTGATTTTCTGTTTGTAACTGAGATGCTGAGAATATAAAATTCGATGTGAAATCGTCAACTTTTCAAATATTGGATCACATTAGTTAAAACCACTTTTCAGGCTGCTCATCATCATACTAGCACATCATTAGGCTAAAATCATATCAAAGACGTCTGGTTTGTCCCCTGTGCCCTTTAAGGACAACTGAAACATAAGGACGGGAATGGGACATTCATTCTTCCTCTAGACCCTCACCCTTTGCCTCCATCGGCTGGCGTTCATAGAAGAGGCAGACGGTTTTGTTCAACTTCAGCATAATCAGAGTCCTGAGAGTTAAACACAATACATATATAATTTCATACTAATCGTTTTAATATTAGCCCAAACAAAACCAACAAAAACCCAACCCATTGCTGTTATGTTGGTTCTGGTTCCCGAGGACCCCCTGGGTGCCAGGGAGAAACTACACATCACAGGATTCTCAAGCCTGTGGGCTTCTAGAAGCAGGCCATTAGTTATTTCTTCTGAGGGGTGCAGCTGCCCACCTCTTGATACGTTGAGTCCTTAACCATTTGTGCCACCCAGGGTCTCCCAGTCTTCGTATGTGACCCCCAAATTCCTTGACAGGCTACCTATAGGAAGGTAGAGTCTATGCCCTTTCCCCTTAAATTGGGATGTTTCATGACCTCTGTGACCAATAGATTATGGAGAAGATGACATTGTGACATCTAGTTTGGGCAACCCCCTTCCCTCCCACAAAGTGCTTCACAGCTTCTGAAAAATCCCTTCAAAGACTTCTTCTTGAGTGCTCACCCTTAGAATGTCCAGCCTCCACGTGCTACCTCTCAGGACACTTCTCAGAACCCGGACACTATGCTGAAAGAAGCCTGAGCTGCCTGGAAAGGCCACGTGGAGACACTCCAACCAACAACCCAGCTAAGCACCCAGCTAACGGCCAGCTTCAGCTGCCAGCCCTCTGAGTGCCCCAGCTCCCATGAGACTGCCAACTCATGGGAGACTCCAAGCACGACCCAGTGGCCTCCCAGCAACCACACGATGATGGTCCTTGTTTGAAGCCACTGCGTTTGGGGAGGGGGTGTTTCTTGCCCAGTCACAGGGATGAGAACCTGTATCTCAACATCATGCAGGTGGGTGAGGGGCCGTCTCTCGAGCAAGGCAGCTTCCCTTCTTGTCAACTCCTGGGGATTTTTGTTGTTCTTGCCACTGCTGCCCCAATTCCCCAGGAGCTAGAGGAAGGCAGGCAGCAGGCCTCAGGTGGCCAGGAGGCAGGAGCCTTTGTGGGATGCAGTTACAATGGGAGACATAACCTTAAAGGCAGGAGCCTGACTTTACCTTTGCCTCCTGGAGATTTGGGATGCAGAACACCTGTCAAATCCCATCTTCTGTCCAATCCTGATCATATGTCTGTCTTATGTTTGCACACAGGACACAGACTTGTGAACACCCAAAGAACAGGGTCTGGCGCCAAGAAACCAGCACCACAAGGAACTGATGTTTCTCCAGCAATGGGGAGGGGTGGGATGAGAGGAAGAAAGGAGTACAAATCACTGGATCAAAACAAGGTGGGGGAAGGAAGGAGCAAAGGAGAGAGTGAAGGAGGGAAACTGGGAGGCTGAAGGGAAAAGGCAGGGAAGGAAAGGAGAAAGGTGGCGGTGGGGAGAGAGGAGCGAAGAAGAAATGGAGGAGTTTGGGAGGGAAGATGGAAAGTGAAGGCAGGCAGGAAGACGTGAGCAAAGGGAGGGAAGGAAGAAAAGAGAAAGAGAAGGGCAAGAAGAAAGGAAGGTAGGGAAGAAAGGAAGAAAACGAGAAACCTAATGTCAATGGCACCCTCTATGTTTTTATTTCCTGTTTTTCTGAGGTAGCCTCTTCAGCAGAAGCAAATGGGCTGAATCGCCTCAAACTCTACCTAGGTAGAAAGCACGGGTTTCATTTCGCCAGGGCCTGTGAAAATGTTTGAACTGAGCAGCATTAACACGGAGACAGCGATTACCCCACGTGGCTGTTGCGCTCTGATGATACCAAGGCAACGGGAATGGGGGCTCATTATTTCACCAGGTGACAAAAAAAATTGTATTTTGACGTTTCACCCTGAATGTGGGGAAGGGTGGCGTGGGGGAGGAAGCAGGGGCCCTTTGTGGAGTCTCCTCTTGCCATTGTGATGTCCCTTGGCCTGGCAACAACCTGAGGTCCTGCAGGCTGCCAGTGAGGGGCTTGGCTGCAGGCCCTAGCCCAGCATTTCTTATCAGATTTACTGTGACAAGTGATGGGAGAAAAGCAAGATACTGTTAACAGCGCATCCGTTCAGACCCTGCTATTTAGAAATTTGGATTTATATTTTGTCAGAGAGAAGTAGCACTGATGTTAATCTTTGCACTACCCTTGGAAAAAATCATTCATAATCTTATAACAATAATCCATAGCATTTGTGGAGCTCTGAGAACCAAGGGATGGTCAGAAGCATTTTTAGACAGATGTCTCATTTCATCTTCAAAGCAACCCAGTGAGGAATAAGAAAAGTTGGCTTATGACTTCCCTTTTGGAAAGTGAGTCTTTGGAAGCACAGAGAGGTCCAGGTTTGCCCAAGGTCACATAGTCAATAAGTTAGAGAGCCTGGATTTGAACCTGAGCGGTCTGCTGCCAGAGGTACTTTTTTTGCACGTGTTTATTAAGGCAACTTGCAGCTCTGGCAAGGATTCAGATAGAATTGAGGATCATTTTTTTTTTAACAATTTATTAGGGGCTCATACAACTCTTATCACAGTTCATACATATACATACATCAATTGTGTAAAGCAAATCTGTACAGTCTTTGCCCTAATAATTTTTTTCTCCTCTTTTCCTTTTTTACATTTTATTAGGGACTCATACAACTCTTATCACAATCCATACATATTCATACATCAATTGTATAAAGCACATCCATACATTCCCTACCCCAATCATTCTCAAAGCATTTGCTCTCCACTTAAGCCCTTTGCATCAGGTCCTCTTTTTTTCCCCTCCCTCCCCTTCCCCCCCTCCCTCATGTGCCCTTGGTAATTTATACATCGTTATTTTGTCATATCTTGCCCTATCCGGAGTCTCCCTTCCCCGGTTCTCTGCTGTCCCTCTCCCAGGGAAGAGGTCACATGTGGATCCTGTAATCAGTTCCCCCTTTCCAACCCACTCACCCTCCACTCTCCCAGCATCGCCCCTCACACCCTTGGTCCTGAAGGTATCGTCCACCAAGGATTCCCTGTACCTCCAGCCCTCATTTGTACCAGTGTACAGCCTCTGCCCTATCCAGCCCTAACAGTGTTTCTCTCTATCCTTGTGGAGCCCTGGTGATGGGCTGGGCTGCTAAGTAGTAGGTTAAAGGGGCTTTCCCCTCCTGTGAAAAGTTACACTCTCGGGAAACTCACGGGTGCCAGTCCTACCCTGTCCTCCAGGGTTGCTCTGAATCAAGGTCAACTCAATGGCAGTGAGTTTGGCTTTTTAATGTCTCTCCCTGTTGTTGTTGTTGTTGTTGTTAGTTTGCCATCCAGTTGGTTCTGGTCCATGGCAAACCTATTCACAGCAGAATGTAACAATAACAGCTCCTCCTCCATCCACCCAAGTGTTCCTATGCTCAGTCCTCTTGTTGTCGTCACTGTGTCAATCCAGCTCTTCAAGGGCCTTCAACCTTTTTTCACAGCCCTTCCATTTTTCTAAGCATGATGCCTCTCCAGGGACTGGTCTCCACTGACAACATGTCCAAAGTCTCACCATCCTTACTTCTAATGGGAATTCTGGCCGTACTTCCAAGACAGATTTTGTTTGTTCTTTTGGCAGTCCATGGTACTGTCAATATTCTTTGCCAGTACCATGGTTCAAATTCATACAGTTTACCTGGGTCTTCTTCACTCAATGGCAAGCTTTTCACATGCAGATGAGGCAAATGAAAATACTATGGTTTGGATCAGGTGTACTTCCTGCTTAAAGTAACATCCTAACTTTTCAACATTCTAAAGAGCTCTTATGCAGCAGATCTACCCAGTGCAATGTATCTTTTCATCTCTTGACTGCTGCTTCCAGGAGCATTGCTTGTGGATCCAGACAAGACAAAATCCTTGACAACTTCAGGTTTTTCTCGATTTATCATCATGTTACCTATTGGTTCAGTTGTGAGGATTTTGGTTTTCTTTGTGTTGAGTTGTATCCCACATTGAAGGCTGCAATCCTTGATCTTCACCAGCAAGTGCTTCAAGTCCCCCATCCTTGTCAGCAAGCCAAACTGTGTCGTCTGCATATAGCAGGTAGTTAATAATATTTCCTCCAAATCTGATTCTGTGTTCTTCTTCATATAATTTGGCTTCTCTGATTATTTGCTCACCATACAATTGAAAAAGTATAATAAGTGGGTGCAACCAGGATGCACACCTTTCTTGGTTCTTAAACCATGCAATCTACCCTTGTTCTATAAGTGTTCTGGAATTCTCTTCTCAAAACTATCCATGTTTTCTTATGATCCACACAGTCAGATAGCTTGGGTGTTAATAAAACATAAGTAACCATCTTTAGGGTATTCACTGCTTTCAGGCAAGATCCATCTGATATCTGATATCCTTTGTTCCACATCCTCTTCTGAATCTGGCTTAAATCTCTGGGAAACCAAACTCACTGCCTTGTAGTTGATGACAACTCATCCTGACCCTATAGTATAGGGTAGAACTAACTGCCCCTGTGAGTTTCTGAGACTGTAACTCATTATGGGAGTAGAAAACCTTGCCTTTCTCCCACGGAGTGACTGGTGGTTTTGAACTGCTGACCTTGGGGTTTGCAATCCAACCTGTAACCACTGTGCCACGATGGCTCTTGAATGCTGAATATGGTAACTTTCTGTCAATGAATCAATGCAACTGTTGTTGTATTAGCTTCAGTACAATTTGACTCACATGTGATGCCAATGATAGTGTTACATAATTTGACCATTCTGTTGGTCTCCCTTCTTTGGTATGTATACACATATGGATCTTTTCCAGTCCGTTAGCCAAGTAGCTGTATTCCAAATTTCCTGACATAGATGAGTGAGTGCTGCCAGTGCTTTATCAGCTTGTGGAAACATTTCAATAGATATTCCAGCAATTCCTGGCATCTTGTTTTGGGCTAGTGCTTTCCATGCATCTTGAATTTCTTCTTTCCTGACCATTGGTTCTTGCTCATATGTTACCTCCTGAAATGGTTGAATGTTGGTCTATTCTTTTTGATACAGTGACTCCATATTGTTTCCATCTTCCTCAGATGTTTCCTTCATCATTCAATATTTTGCCCATAGAATTTTTTAATATTGCACCTCAAGACTTGACATTTTTCTTCAGTTCTTTCAGTTTAAGATATGCTGAATATGTTCTGTTTTGGTTTTCTAACTCTAGGCTTTCGCACATTTTGTGATAATATTTTACTTTGTATTCTCGAGTTGTCCTTTGAAATTTTCTATTTAGCTCTTTACTTCATCATTTCTTCCTTTTGCTTTAGCTACTCTCTGATTAAGAGTAAGTTTCAGAGTCTCTTTGGACATGCACTTGTATCTTTTCTTTATTTCCTTTTTTTTATAATGACACTGTGCTTTATTCAGAGATGTTCTCAAAATTTGGTTGGTTATTATCAAGGTTGTATATCGACTCTCGTGTACTTGTTTGCATTTTCTTGAACTTCAACTTGAGCTCACATATGAACAATTGCTGATCTGTTCCACAATCAGTCCCTGGACTGGTTTCAGTTGCTGATATTGAGCTTCTTTTATTGTCTCTTCCCACAGGTGTAGTCAATTTGATTTCCGTGTATTCCATCTGGAGAAGTCCACATTTATGGTCACCTTTTTTGTTGTTGATCAAATGTTTGAAGAAATCATTAATCATGCAAAATTCTAACATACAATCAAGATAAATTGGTAATTATTGGTGATTGGAGTGCAAATGTTGGAACCAAAGAGGAAAGAACAGAAGTTGGAAAATATAGTATATGCTATCAGCAATTTATTGGTCTTGCAAACTCTGTCATGCGATCTCCAGCTTGGTTTCTATCACCAAGACCATATTTTTCAACTACTGATCCTTCCTCTTTGTTTTCAACTTTTGCATTCCAATAGCATTTTGATAGCAAGTCTGACAAATTTGGGACTGAATATGGTGGTAGAATTATTCAATTTCTGCATCACCAGCTTTGGGTGGTTGGTGCATAAATTTGAACAATAGTTGTATTGATTGGTTCTCCTTGAAGGGGCATAGATAGCATCCTATCAAAGATAGCATTGTACATTAAAATAGATCTTAAAATGTCCTTTTGATGATGAATGCAATGTTGTTTCTCTTGATTGTGTCATTTCCAGCAGAGTAAACCGTAAGATTTTCTGTTTCAAAATGGTCAATATCAGTCCATTTCAGCTAACTAATGCTTACAATATCAATCTTTATGTATTCCATTTCATTTTTAATGACTTCCAATGTCCCTAGATTCATATTTCATACATCCCAAGTTTCAATTATGAATGACGATTTGAACTGTTTCTCCTCATTTTGAGTTGTGCCCCATCAGCAAATGAAGGTCCTGATGGCTATACTCGATTTGCATCATTATGGTCGACTTGCCTATGAAAAGTCAGCTCTTCCTCTTCCTCAGCCGTATTTTGAGTACTTTCCAAGTTGAAGAGCTCATCTTCTGGCACACGTTCTGACAATGTTCTTCTGTTGTTCATGGGGGGTCTAGTAACTGACAGTGTTGCTGCTATCCATAGGGTTTTCAATGGCTCATTCTTCCCATGCAGGCAGCCAATTCCTTCTTCATTGTCTGTTCTTTGTCTGGAAGCTCTTTGGGTGACCCTGCTGGTATATGAAGTGCCAATCACATAGCTCCCAGTATCTCACAAAACAAAAGTCACCACAGTACCACAAAATGCCAGACAAGTGATGGACCTCTATTCTTAGTGAGGCGTGGCCTGGTGGGAGGAGTGTGCCCTTAGGTGGTTCTGATCCACTTACTGGAACAAATACTGTTAGTTCTTATTTCATAAATGTGAAATGCATAAAAGAGACCCCCCAAAAATATCCTCCAATTCAGACTTTCTGCCTTTTAAAAGAGGATAACCCACTCTGATTCAAAGTCATTGAGGTGTTTTGTTTTCCCCTCCCTCTGAGGCTACCGAGACTAGACTAATCACAGCTGAGGTGGAGCGACTGAAATGACTTAAAGCACCAGCTAGACTGGCTGTCAGAAGCAGCTACAGTCAACAGCTACAGACTGACAGAGCTGCTCAGCCAAGAGCTGAGGGTTCTCAACTCCCACTTCTACTGATGGGCACAGCCAGTGGCCTCTGGGAGTTGACTGGAACCCAGCAGCCAGCTGTGAGGAGCAAGCTAATTCATCTCAGCCTGGCCCAGGTCATCAAGTCACTGAAGGAGTATCGGGAAAGAGGGAAGAAATTTGGGGTCCCACATTTGGCCACAGACAAAAGTTGTTCTGTGTTTAGACAGTAGTTCTGGGCCTGAGTTTGGGGCAGGTGTGATGGAGGAAAGTCGGCTCCCTCCCTGCATCTGGGAACAGATGGTGGGGCTGCCCTGGAAACAGCAGGTCAGTCAGCTGGAGCAAAAAAGGCTTGGCCTCTAAAGCCCTGGCAGGGCAGACTGAAGCTACCTGGACTGTTTTTTCTTAACCCAATAGCTCCTGCTACCCTCACCACCCCCAACTAGGTAAAAGGGAAGAAAGATGCATTTTCTTTACAGAGGCAACTTTCTAGAAAGGAGACCAGCCCACCAGCTGTGAAAGGTCCCCTTAAACCATTTTACTTTGAGCAGGAGGAAGAAATGTTGAGATTCCCAGAGCCACGTGGAATTGTGGATCCTCTAGTTTAGGTTCCAGTGATGCCAGATCGATTTTTCTAGAGAAAGTCAAAATTCCTGTTTTCTTAAAAACCTCCTGATTTTTTCAAAGGCGATTCAATAACATTGGATAGAAGCCAAGTAGGCCAAAGAGCCCTGATGGCACAGTGGGTTATGTGTTGGGCAGCTAACTAGAAGGTCAGTAGTTTGAAAGCACCAGTCACACTGGGGGAGCGGGGGTTGGGGGATAGGGTGGGGGGCTGTGCAGAGATGAGACCTTCTAGTCCATATAGAATTTCAGCCTCGGAAACCCACAGGGGCAGTTCCGCTCGGTCTTACAGGGTCACTGTGAGTTGGAATCTTCTAGATGGCAGTGAATAAGCAGGCCAACCAGAGTCCACACAGGTCCTCATTTGGCCATGGGAGTCCCCAGTCTGTGACCCTCACAGAATCGACCTTTGTGTATCGATGTTAAAAGTGAGATCCAGAGAGGGGAGTGCCTGTCCCCTTGAGGAGCACCGAGTTGACTTTCCAGTCTCCAATCTGGATTTCTACCCCTGAGCTCTAAATATGCATTAATCACATTCATTTTTACCAGTTAGTACAGGAATCACCAAAGACAGCAATCAAAGGAAATCATAAAAAGTTTAACTTCCTGTATTTTTTCCATAAAACAACCCAGCAAACTGAATGGCCAGATCTAACCTCTGGCTAGCCAAAAAAGTACTACCATGAGCAGACGTCAAACAAGCATCCACTCTCCATCTTTGTGATTTGTTTCTCTAGTACACCACTCCAGGTAGCATAATGTGTTAGTCCAGGTAGACCAGAGAAACAAATTCACAGACACTCATGTGTATAAGAAAGAGCTTTGTATAAAAGAGCAATTGTATATTGAGAAACATCCCACCCAGCCCAGATCAAGTCCCTAAGTCCAATATTATCCCCTATGTCCAATACTGGTCAATAAATTCCTCTTTAGACTCATGTAGCCATGCAATAATGCCAAATGCAAGAATATCACAGACCAGTGGGTGGAAAGTCATGTAGATCCAGTAGCGGTGAAGGATCTTGGTGCTGGCAGGGGTCACTATGTGGCTCCTCCAGCTCCAGGGCTCTGGCTCTCTCAGTGTGTCTCCATGTGGTTTGTCAACAGGATTGTGTAGAAAAGAGACAGTGTGTTCCACCACAAGATAGCAATACAGGAATACCCAAAATCCTCTGGAGAAAGCCAGGCCCCACAGAGGCCTCATTTGCTGTGACCCTATTGACAGGCTAGACTTTACCCTTTCTCAAGTTATTAGATTATGTAACTGCCTACAGTGGGTTTTCCAACAATTCCTGGAGCCTTGTTTTTGACTAATGCTTTCAGTGCAACTTGGACTTCTTCTTTCAGTACCTTTGGTTCTTATATGATACCTCTTAACATGATGCAATATTGACTAGTTCTTTTTAGTATAGCGACTCCATATATTCCTTTAATCTTTAAAATTTTTTCAGTTTTATTGACATATAATTCAGATGTCATATAATACAATAGTTTAAACTTGTTAAAAAGAGCTGTGTAATGATCTGATCACTGAAGACAAATGGCTATCAAAAGATATAGGGTCTTAGAGACTTCAAAGTAAATAAGCAGCTGTCTAGCTCAGAAACAAGAAAACCCACATGGAAGAAGCACACCAGCCTGTGTGATCATGAGGTGCCAAAGGGATCAGTTATCAGGCATCAAAGAACAAAAAAAGTCATATAATTGTGTGCTCACCTTCCCGATATGATTGCTGAAGACAAATGGGCGCATAAACAAATGTGGTGAAACAAATCCTGGCTGTCAAAAGAGATAGCGTCTGGGCTCTTAAAGACTTGAAGGTAAACAAGCAGCCATCTAGCTCAGAAGCAACAAAGGCAACATGGAAGAAGCACACCAGCCTGTGTGATCATGATGTTTCAAAGGGATCAGGTATCAGGCATCAAAGAACAAATAATTTATATCATTGTGAATGAGGGCAGTGAAGATTGGGAACCCAAGAACCATGTGTAGGCAAGTGGTCATCCCCTTTCAGAAGGGTTGTCGGGAGATGATCCAGTCGGTGCAGTGTAGCAATGATGAAACATACAACTTTCCTCTAATTCCTAAATGCTTCCTCTCCCAACCCCCTCCTGTATCATGATCCCAATTCTGCCGCACAAATCTGGCTAGACCAGAGGATGTACACTGGTACAGACAGGAACTTGAAACACAGGGAATCCAGGTCAGACGCTCTCTTTAGGACCAGTGCTAAGAATGGCTATACCGTGAGGGTGGAGGGAAAGTGGGGTATTAAGGGGGAACCGATTACAAGGACCTACATAACCTCCACCCTGGGGGAAGGACAACAGAAAAGTGGGTGAAGGGAGATGTCGGACAGTGTAAGATATGACAAAATAATAATTTATAAATTATCAAGGGTTCATGAGGGAGGGGGTAGCGGGGAGGGTTGGAGAAAATGAGGAGTTGATACCAAGGGCTCAAGTAGAAAGCAAAGGTTTTGAGAATAATGATGGCAACAAATGTAGAAATGTGCTCGACACAATGTATGTATGGGTTGTGATAAGAGATGTGCAAGCTCCTGATAAAATGATACAAACAAATACATAAACAAATAGAAAATAACTAGAGCAAAGCTGTATGTTTCATTGTTGCTCCACTGCACCCTGAACACCTCTTCTCTTCCCACAACCGTTCTGTAAGGGGATGTCCACTTTCCTTCAGATGGGTTTTGGCCTCGTCCCTACTCCATACCCTTCCTCATTCACAATGATGTGATTTTTTTTGTTCTTTAATGCCTGATCCCTTCAACACCTCGTGATCACACATGCTGGTGTGCTTCTCCCACGTGGGCTTTGCTGTTTCTGAGCTAGATCGCGGATTGTTTATTTTCAAGCTTTTAAGGTGAGCATCACGGCATGCCAGTTCAATAGAACAAAGTGTTCTTGCAATTGAGGGAGAAAAGAAGTGGAGGTCCAATGTCCATCTGCTACCTTAATTCTAAACCTATCAATATTAACAAGGGTTTAGGAGGGAGGTGGTAGGGAGGGAGATAGAAAAACGAGGAGCTGATACCAAGGGCTCAATTAGAAAGGAAATGTGTTGAGAATGATGAGGTCAACAAATGCACAAATGTCCTAAACCCAATGGAATGATGTATTGATTGTGATAAGGGTTGTACAAGCCCCCAATAAAATGATTTAAAAAAAAAGGGGGGCGACTGATTACAAGGATTTACATATAACCCCCTCCATGGAGTTGCACAACAGAAAAGTGGATGAAGGGAGATGTGGGCACTGTAAGACATGACAAAATAATTGATAAATGATCAAGGTTCCATGAAGCAGGGGAAAAAGTGAGGAGCTGATATAAAGGGAGTAAGGAGAAAGCAAATGTTTTGAGAATGATATCAAAAATGTACAAATGAGCGTGACACAATGTATGTACATATGGATAGTTATATGAGCCCTCAATAGAATGATTTTTATTTTTAAAAAAGGGAAAAGAGGAAGTTTCGGGGGGTGTGGGTGGTACATCTATTCCAAGCTATGCTGCTCCCTAAACTATGTGCTCAGATTAGTATTGAAAATTCGTCTCACCTCATGGATAAAGTCAAATGGAACCCCAAGGACTCTTTCCGGAGGGCTGCGTTCCACCGGAAGAAGGCACCGGTCACCGCCTCCCCACTTCCGGTCATATTTCTCTACCGCGTATGGAATTGTCCCTTTGCAACCACCGTAGCCACGCAACCTGCGTCCTTGCCTTCCCATTGGTTGGGGATTTTTACCGCCAAAGCGCAGGCGATTTCCTAGACCTGCGCTAATAAGCGCGGCGCGAACTAGGCTGCAGGGAGCCCGCAGACTCTTCGGTCAAGTGGGCGGCCGACAAGGAGGTCCCGGTACCAGGTCTACCCGCCATGTTCTGTGAAAAGGCGACGGAGGTGGTCCGCGAACTGCACCACACGCCAGAAGGGCAGCTGCCCGCCTTTAATATGACGGGCTGGACGGCAGAGGGCGGGATGGAGGTCCGGGGAGCTTGGCTGAAAGGGGCTGGAGGGTGAGCGGGATCTCCCCTGGGCTGCTCTTTTCGCGGTTTGCTTCAGATTCCCCTGAGGGTGTGAGCCAAGTTCCGGAAGGGAAAGTAACAGCATAACAAAAGGTTACTGTGGGAGAAAGAAGGAAGTTACTGTACAACTCAGCAATTGCGCTTCCTCAAAGTCTACTTCCTTCCGTTTTGCTTCATTTTTAGCTTTGTTGCTTTTCCTTTGCTTAGCCAAGTAAAAGGTTGCCTAATACGAACTAAAGTAAATTCGAATCCACCTCCATTCTGCCGAAGAAAGCTGGAAGCTTTCTGTTCTTTTAAAGATTGACAGCCTCAGAAACCCACAGAACCAGTCTTTTTTATTGGATCTAGCGTTTTATGCGCGTTAGTGTGCGCGCACGCACTCAGTGAGCAAAATGTGATGATGAAGTAGGCCTCTGGTGCCAGACTGAGATTCATACTCTGTTCGATCACTGTGGACTCAGGCTTTCTGTGCGTCCAGTGTTCTCACCAACAAAAATGGGCATGATGATGGTACAGAGCTCTTGGTGTAGTGAGGAACTGTACCTGACACACCCAGGGCTGAGTCCCTGTATGCTGTTTCTACAAGAAATAATAATAGTGCTAACAGTCGTATTGTTACTATTATGATTATTTGTCCACTACAATAACATGGAAGTAGGAATGATGTTCAGCACTTAGCTTGCAATTGTCTCTCCTCATAATTGTGTGAGATCTGAGCTGTCTCCCCCCACCTCAAACATGTGAGTGGAGAATTGAAGTTAGGAGATTTGTCAGTGGTGATATAGCCAGTAAAGAGCAGAGCTAGAGCTTGAACCCTGGAAGTCTGGCTCAAGAGCCTGTACGTTTAAGCATCGTAGTAAACAATCATAGGGCAGCAACTAGATAGATGTCAGTGAGAGGACCAAGAAACACAAGTGAATAGAATGCAATGTGGTAAGTGAAACTGGTGTTGCGTAGATGGGAGCATAAAGAGAAATGCTACTAGGGGGTTGGGAGTGGGTGTTCGAGCCTTGTATGAAGTATTAGCCCTCACACAGGCAGGTGATAAACAATGGCTTAAGACTCATGATCACAACTGGAAAGGTTATGTATGGAGATGTCAATGGTGGGTTCTAGGATTAGAAAAACTTCGGCATTATTCCACAGGCATTTGGAATCAGGTAGAGGTTTTCAGGTAGGGGTGTGGCGGGATGTTTTTATATTTTGGAGTACTTATTGGCAGTAAAATGAGGCCTGGAGTTATGCATTGGGCTGCTAGCCTAATGGTCAGCAATTCAAACACACCAGCCATTCTAAGGGAGAAAGATAGCCGCTTCTGTAAGGATTTACAGCTGTGTAAACCATAGGGAGCAATTTTCTCCGTCCTATAGGGTCATTTAATCAAAATGTACTTAATGGAAGTGGTTTTGGTTATTGGCAATATGGAAAATGCATCAGAAGAGAAGAACTAATGGAGGCAGAGAGATGAGCTAGTGGTGAGAAATGTGGATGATTGAAACTCAATTCTACAGATATTGATAAATGAGTTTTTTAAGTGATTGAAGACTAGCAGGACTTGTAACTTTTAGAATTGTGGAGATGAAATGGGTAATAAATGACATCAAGAGTAAACAAGGCTATTCATCATCATCAGATATTTTCAACATATAATTGGCTACAGGGTTGGTTGAACCCAAGACTGTATTTTGGCTGAAAGAATATGTGATGTCACTTCTTTTCAAATGGTCAACTATCTTATTAACATTTATGAATTTTAGAATTAAAACATTTTATTTGTCTAAGTGAAAAATTTCTATCTTAAGGTAGATGGTAGGAAAAATTCCTTTGGCTTTTCTTTTCTTGCAATACAAACCAAAACTGTGTCTTTGGGGGAAAAAATTGGGAGAAATATTTTAAAACTTGTATTTGTTGTTTTTGCAGTGAAAATGTGTACTTTCATGCTCGATTAAGCCTTTATTTTTGATATAGGTACATAAATAGCCAGAATTTATGCAATGGCTATGGATTTTAAATAAATTATATATATAAATTGAGGATAAATGTAGTACAGATAGATTTAGGGGATTAATTGAATGCATTGGGGAATCCATGGATATATATCAAAAGCAGTTTATATATTCCAGGAGGATGGACTCAGACAAATTCTGGAGGAGATGAAGGCTTTATATGAACAAAACCAATCCGATGTGTAAGTTTTCATAAGATTTTTTTTAAGTTATCAGAGTTAAGAATTAATTAGAAATAATATTAGCTAGTTGATTTTGCATCATATTTGGGTTTTTTTTAATCTCTGTGCACCTGATTATATTCTAACTATATAATTTAGCCCAGCTCTAAAGGACTTAATATTGCTTATTGTTATATCTGCATTTTGGGTGCTTTAATGCATATTTGTTGGTTGATTGATATGACGGAATTAGGATAGACCCAAATTGAGATACAAGTGAATAAAAGCACTAACAAAGTGGAATACATACATTTTACTTTTTAAAAAAATTAATAGATGTTTTAATGCATTGAGTAAAGAGAATAGACAATATATAGTAGGCAGTATAGACAATAGACAACATGATAGCTACATGTTGGGCTGCTGACTGCAAGATCAGCTGTTTGGAACCATCAGCTACTCTGAGGAGGAAAGATGAAGCTTTCTACTCCTATAAAGTGACAGTCTTAAAAATCCAGAGGGGCAGTTCTACCCTGTCCTATGGGCAGAACTGCTTTGGGTGGAAATCAACTCACTGGCAGAGTTTGGTTTGAGTATCGGCGCAGTAGAGATTATTCATAGTTGGAGTGGAGTTTATACAGAACTAGTGCTGCAGAAAGCTCAAAAGGTTTCTAGATTTACAGATAGTAAAAGTTCAGCCTGGGATTTGGCACAGTGAAGAATTTGAGCTGTAAGACAAAGTAATAGTGCCCTGTGATTTGGTCAAAAAACAAACCAAGCTCACTGCCATTGAGTCAATGCCGACTCATAGTGACTCTATGGGACAGGATAGACTGCCTGTGTGGGTTTCTGAGCCTTTTTTAAAACAGTTTTATTGGTACTTAATCCACATATATCACACAATTCAATAGTTCAGTCATATCAAGAAGACTTACATAATCATTAACACAATCAATTCTTTAGAGATAAAATTACAAATAATGAGTAAGAAAGAAAAGACCACCTTGTCTTAGAACAAGCAAGAAATGCTCTCACCTAAACAGCAGTTGTCAACCTGTTGGTTACGACCCGTTGGCGGTCAAACAACCCTTTCACAGGAGTCACCTAAGACCTGAAAACACATTTCCAATGGTCTTAGGAACCAAGACACTGTTCCTCTAGCTGTCTCTAGGCAGGGCTGCCCATATGCAGATATGCCCACATACGAGTAACTGGCGTGAAAACTGTTACCCATGCTACACTATGCTTTACAACAAAATTAATTTCATTTGTAGTTAGAAATTAGTCTTTCACAATAGAAAATGTTTTTGTGATTAATCACTCTGCTTTAATTGTGTTCAAATTGTAACAATGAAAATACTTCCTGCTTATCAGGTTTTACATGACGATTCATAACAGTAGCAAAATTACAGTTATGAAGTAGCAACAAAAATAATTTTATGGTTGGGGGGGTCACCACAATATGAGGGACTGTAGTAAATGTATATTAGGAAGGTTGAAAACCACTGACCAAGAACAAGTTCAGGTTAGAAGGGAGGTCATCTGACCATGTATCCAGTTCATTCCAGCATAATCACACTTACAATGATCTCTATCTGATAGAAAAGCTGTTCGAGACACTTTCCTGTGACTAGAGGGGATCTGCTGGTGGCTTAATCTGACTAGATACTCTGCAGATGGGTTTGGGGCCCCCCTATCTTCTATAGCATTCTATAAATTGGGTCTTCGAAATTTGGGCTCTGATACTTTTCCCTTTGTCATTTTTGAATTTTGTTTTGCGTGCCTTTGGGTCACGCAAGCTGGTGTGCTTCTTCTTTGTGGACATAGTTCACTCCTCGTTTAGATGACTACTTGTTTGAATTTAAGACTCCACACACTATTCCGATTGATAGTGAGCACCATTTGTTTTCTTCACCACACTTAGCTATAGCACCCTTATCTTCAGTGATCATTACATGAGGTGGGCAAGGCCATGTTATCCAAACTAACTGTCTTTGGATTGGGACTAAAGTTAAATTGGGGCCAGAATCCATCTGCTTGTCCCTGGGATATGCATAGCTCGGGTTTACTTTGACAGCCATACTATGACAAATTAATACCCTGTAAGACCAACTACCCCACCAACAGCAGCAAAACAACTAGCAGACAACTAAAGAGAAACACAAACAAAACAAGCAAATGAAAGGCTGGGAAAAAACCCATAGAAACAGAAAAGTAACACATTGTCAATCATTCCCCCTGGAGTATAAGATGATTGCACTGGCAACACCATCAAGTTTTCCGATGACACATCATTCTGCTGTAGGTTTGAGGAGTCTGCAAGTACAGTTCTAACTTGAGCCGAAACCCATGAGTTGTTGCTCCACACAGTTAGATCTCATATTCAGTTGAATTCTGTTTACCCTAAGCAGGGGGGATCGATGCCAGGGGAAACATCCTGGATCAATTCTTCCAAGTTTAAATCCCTGCCCAACAGATCAAAGCCAGTCATATCACTGAGAGGGGAGCATCAAGGTACTAAATATATGGTGATTCTGAGTCCCTTTTGATGGACTCCAACCAAATGGGGTTCCCCCCAAGGTCCAATGACCATCACTTCCACAGGTCCAGGGCAGCCACTCTGCTTCCTCTTCTATCTAAGCACCCCAGTCCTCAGTCCAAGGGTACAGGCACCTTTGAGGCCAGGCTCAGTTCATTCTGCTGGGCCTCTGTGTTAAGCGCTTGTGTAGCCCGAGTGATGCCATGCTGACCACAAGGTTTACCGTACCACAAGGTCAGCATCCAGTGACATCTTGGTGTTTAGTCCATGGCATGTTTTATTGAGCTTTGGCTAGAGACATATTTGTAGTGTTTACCCAGGAACATAAAATCTGTCCCTATAGGTTCCCTACAATCATTGTTTAGCACACCTTCCCAATGTGAGGATATTTCTCCCCAATCACCTACCATGCTCGCCAACAGAACTATCAGTGATGTTCCTCTCCCCTGGCCTAAACTTGATTTCCTGGCAAGGTTCTTTCATTTCTGTGGGGATTTGCCCCAGCCTTGTCTTGGTGTAGACCCTCAGGTGGATGGTCTTATCCCATATCCCACCTCTTTGTGGAGTGACCCACTTTGGAGGATATTTTTGGTTTAAGGATTATTTTAGGACTTGGGTTTTTCCAGTTTACGTGGCTCTAGAAAGTCTAGAGTTCTTGGTAATTTGAAATTCAATTTTGAATTTTTCCCTTTTGATCAGCATTCGTTTATAGATTCTTTAATCAAAAAGTTCACACTATCAATAGAATTGCCATGTGCCCCTGGGGGTGATTGATAATGTTCTCTAATATAAAATTACAATGATGTCTCTTAAGATTAACCAGAGATGTACGTAAACCATAGATAACATGAATGGGATTTAGACTTGCATTTAATTCTAGCCCAATATGAGAATTAGTTCTTGTGACTTGGCCCTTTTTGATGCTCACTGAAGATATGGATGCTATAGCAAAGTGTAGTAAAGAAATTTAGATGGTATGATTTTTAGAAAGAATGGCGCATGGGGGTCTTATTTTTCAACAAGCAGCCTTCTGAGTGAAATGTCACCTAAGTCCACATGGAAGAAGCACATCAGCCTTTGTGACCAGAGGAGTGTGAATAATTAAAACTCAAATATGAAGGAGGGAATAGTATTAGAGCTTAAATTGTGAACACCTGATTTGCAGAAGGATATGGATGACAGTGGAAATCCAAAATCATTTGCAAGTTCCACACAAGTGGTTTAAGATTCCGGTGAATCCTCTCTGACTCAGTTGAAGGATGTCAGTAGTCTTGCTATCAGACAGAGAGTGTTATAGAGATGATTACAATAAAGCATGATATCATTTGACCTCTGTTTTGACCCATTTTACTTCAGTAAAAACAAAGTGCAGGGGAAATATGTATGGATAAAGCTCTGTGAGTCCTCTCTGAGCATAGACAAGTGTTGTGGTTAGCCTTGCTGTTATGCAGAGTGCATTGGAAAGTGGATTATTGCAGATGCAATTCCTTTAAAATTTAGCACCATAGCCATTGATCTCCTTTTTGACCCATTTTAAATTGATTTTAGTTTTTTATATTTTCTATCTTTTCAGTTGGGATACTTTTGTTTTACTTTGTTATTTTTAGTAGGTTTTTTGCTGTTTTTAAATGTTTTAGTGTATATGAAATCTAGGGTAGGTATATCTATTGAGACAATATCTTGATTAATGGTTCCTGAGTTGTGGCCGGGGCGGTTTGAAGGAAGTGAGTACAATAATAACAGTGAGTACAAGAAGGAAGAAAATGTTCTAAATTTGATTGTGGTAATGATTGTACAACTCTTCTTAATATGATTGAACCATTTAATTATATAATTTGCGATGGACTTTTTAACAGTTTATTGGTATATAATTCACATATCGTTGTAGAATCATCACCATAATCAGGTTTAGATATTTTCTTCATTCTTGGACTCATTGTTATTAGCTCCCCATTTCCTCCCCACCTCCCCTGCCCTGCCCCAAGGAACCATGAATCCAGTTACTGCCTCTGTATCTTGGATTTTATATACAGAAAAACAGTGAAAACAATAAAAACAACACTAACAAGACTATGAAAATAAAACAAAAACCTCAGTCAAAAGAAAGCTACAAGTATCTTAAGAACTAGAACACATTTAGATGGCTCATAAGGGAGAGCAAATGGTGGGGTGCTGAGTTTGAACCTAACCGCATCCGCAGGAATCCACTGTGCTCTGCATGCTAGCGAGGCCCTCCACCCCTCGTCCATGGTCACAGTGAGGCTCCAAGGGTTTGCTTCATGAGTGTTTTCCCTTCACTTTTTTTTAAAATTGAAACAGCTTTAAAATGGGTCCAAAGGAAAATCAAATAAGATATACTGCATTTTGATCTATGTCTGACATATTGATTTACAGTGTCTGATAATAGAGCTCTTCACATCCCTCAGCTATAACGAGAGGGAATTCACAAGAGGCTTGATCTCTTTGTGGACCCTCTAAATGGATTTTGGGCTTCCACTGACAACCATAGCCTTCTACAAACCAATTGTTCACAATTTAAGCTTTGATATCATTCCAGCCTTTAGATTTGGATTATGTTCACACAGGCTGATGGGCTCCTTCCATGTGACACCCCACTTAGATGGCTGCTTGTTTGAAAACAAACCTTTAAAATCCCCAATACTATTTTTTCTAATAGCTGGGCACCATCTAGGTTCTTCACCACATTTTGCTGTAGACTCATATCTTCAGTGATTTCTTCATGAGGGCAACCACCAAGCAGGACCATGTCATAAGAACTAGCTGTTCTTAGATTGGGACTAGAATTAAGTACAAGCCTAAAATCCACTCATGGTTTATAAATGACTCTGGTTCACCTAAGAGACATCATTGTCATTTTATGTTACAGAACATTATCAATTATCATCCCCTTGCTGACTCATGACAACTTTATAGGGCAGGGTAGAACTGTCCTGTGAGTCTCCCAGCCTGCACATCATCACAGGAGTAAAAAGCCTCATCCTTCCCCCACAGACTTGGCTGGTGACTTTAAACTGCTGATGTTTCACTTAGGAGTCTAATGTGTAGCCGGTACACTTTGATGGTGTCATTAGTTTAGCCAATGTTACAGAATTTAGAACATTGTCGAGAAAGGGAAATTATACAAGTATGGGCCAGCTGTGAACTGCAATACATGAATTGTTGACTTGTGTAAATTAAACCTTTAAGTGACTGAGCACTATTTACAGAAACAACAGGAGTTGGTGATAGGGCAAACGTTCCAATAATATTTACAACAGCAGAGCCACACCTGCCATAAAAAGCAAAGAAGCATTAAAACAGACTGGTAGTTCTGGGCCACTGTTCTTGGTGGCAAGAGATTGAAACCAAGTCCCGTGCTGTGGTTGACTTCTTTCACTAGTTTAATGACATCGAGTCCCATCCATATTGTAGATTGTGCCAATTCTTCATTTCTCCGATTGGCTGAGTAACATCAGCAGCAGCAGTAGTGTGTACACATATATATCACATTTTCCTATTCATGGGCATTAGGTGGTTCTTATCTTCACCCATTGCAAATAGTATAGCAAGGAATGTTGGTGTACAAGTCTGTTTGCATGTCTTTTCAAATCTGGGTGTAGTAGATCAGATTTTTGTTGAGCTGCGACACTACTACCTACATTAGCGATACCATTTTACATTCCTACCAGCAATGGATACAGGAATTTTTTTTTTTTTGGTAGTGAGTTTGGTTAGGTTTATTTATTTTATTAAATCATTTTATTGGGGGCTTGTATAACTAACTCTTTGCACAATCCATAAATCCATCTATTATGTCAAGCACATTTGTTGCCATCATCATTCTCAAAACATTTTCTTTCTTCTTGAGTCTTTGGTATCCGCTCATTTTTTACCCTTCTTCTCCCTCCCTCCCTACCTCACAAAACTTTGATAATTTATAAAATTTTTTTCATGTCTTACACTGTCCAATATCTCCCTTCACCCACTTTTCTGTTTTCCACCCCCAGGGAGGGGGTTATATGTGGATCATTGGTTCCTCTTTTCTCCCCCACCTTCCCCTTACCCTCCTGGTATTGCTGCACTCATTGATCCTGAAGGGTTTATCTGCCCTGGATTCCCTGTGTTTCCGGCTCTTATCTGTATCAGTGTACAGCCTCTGGTCTACCCGGATTTGTAAGGTAGAATTGAGATCATGATAATTGGGGCAGGAAGCATTAAAGAACTAGAGGAAAGTTGCGTGTTTCATCAGTGTTATACTGCACACTGACTGGCTCGTCTCCTCCCTGTGACCCTGCTGTAAAGGGATGTCTACTTGCCTACAGATGGACTTTGAGTCTCCACTCCGCACTCCCCCTCATTCACAATGATGATTTTTTTTGTTCTTTGATGACTGGTACCTGTTCCTATAGATACCTCGTGATCACACAGGTTAGTGTGCTTCATCCATGTGGGTCTCTATCTTCAAGCCTTTAAGATCCCAGAGGCCATATCTTTTGATAGCTGGTACCATCAGCTTTCTTTTTCACATTTGCTTATGCACCTGTTTTGTCTTCAGCAATCATGTAGGGAAGGTGAGCATCATGGAATGCCAATTTAATAGAACAAAGTGTTCTTGCATTGAGGGAGTATTTGAGTAGAGTCCCAATGTCCTTTAATACTAAACCTATAAATACATGCACATTAGATCTACTTCTCCATCATCATATATAAATATTGGCATGTACACACCTGTATTTAGACCTTTAAATACTCTTTGACTCCTAATTCTTTCCTCTATTTCCTTTTGCTTTCTTCTTGTCCCACTATCATGCTCAGTCTTCATTTGGATTTCAGTAATTCCTCTAGGTTATACTGCTCTTGATCAAGCCCTACCAGGCCTCCTGCACCCTCCTGGCCATTGATTTTGAATCACTTATTGTTCCCTTGTCCCTAGGTTTGTTAACACCCATTCCTTTCCCCCCACCCCCGCCTCCCCTGCTCCCATATCTCCCCAGAACCAGCAGTCCGTTGTTTTCTCCTTCAGATTGTTTATCCCGCCTATTTTTTCTAGATAGAATTGCAGAGATAATAATATGCACAAAAAACAAGACAGAGCAAAACGAAGCAACAAAAGAAAACCAAAAAAAGACAAAAAAAAAAGAAAAGCCTGTAAATAGTTCAAGGTCTGTTTGTTGACCTTTAGGAGTGTTTTCCAGTTGAGTCTGATGGGGTGGCACACTCTGGCCCCAAAGTCTATTTTTTGTACTCCCTCAAGACTTCTTTGCTCTGCTTCCTTTGCTGTTCTGTTGCATGGCTCTTAGTGTTTTGCCTCAGTGTGATGGGGTCAGATTGGGCACAGTTCCCACACTGTGTTTCCAGTGTTGTCCCCTGGTAGCACTATGGGTCAGTGAGGTACATCGTGTCTCATAGTGGACTGGCCATATGGTCCTCTCTGTGCTTTGACTTCTCTGAGTGGAAATATCGTCCTCAGGGCTTGGTGGGCCAGGATGTGTTCCACTTTGAACTACTTTCTTGTATTCATAACACTTGTAAATTCTTGTTTTAAAAATTTGTCCCCCATCTTCCTGATGTCCTTCTGAGAAAACAATCACTGTAAGCAATGTCTGGTTAAATTATATATCAAAAGAAATCTTTTTATTTTCCCACCTATAAATGTGATTTTTTTTAGGACATTTGATGTATGTTTTTAAGTACTTGGTATTAGGTGTATTTGTGCTTAGTTTGTACAATGTAGACCATAATCTGGTACCCATAGAGTGACAGCAGATAGAAAAACCTAACAGCACAGGGTGTGCATTTTTCCTGTTTTCAGGGCCTAGTGCATTATGTGGAACAAAGCATGGTGGACCCTTTTTATATTCATCTAATTGCTTTAAAATGCTAAAGTAGATACTTACTCCTTTTGTTCTTCTGGTTTTAAAATGTGATCCATATAAAGTGTCTAAGAAGATGTGCATTTTATAGGGTGAAACTACTTCCTCTGTATATGAAAAAACCCTAAAGTATAGTAAAAAATATAGATGGGGAAATAGCAAATATTTGTTGAATGAATAAACTGCTGACTCCATGTCCAGCTACAGTAGTGTGGTGAGGATTCGGAAGTGCTCCTAGAAGCGGAGTGCTCATACAATAGAAACATCATGTAAGACCACCTTCTTCGGGCCATGATGTCAGGTTTTCTCTTACCTCAGTGAACAAATAGGACACTTGTCTTTTGAAATAATAGAAAGCAATCAGTGTGCAAAACTGTACAATACCAAATGGTTAAAGGAGATTAAATTATTATAGTATCATTGCATTGACAAGTTAGTTAACTTGGCTTTTTCTTAATTTAATCTTGTAATGTGTAAATAAAAGTTCTGAAGTAGAAGCAGCACAATTTGCTTAGGTAAACTGTTACGTACAAATAGGTAAAAATGTGTACGTGTATCAGTCCTTTGAAAAATATCATGGAAAAGTTAATTTTTTGGTTCTGTAGTGCCAGGAACTGCATTTAATGGTTTCTTGTGGGGATTGTAGGGGTGGTTGGTGGGAAAGAGGAAGCTAATAACAATGAGTACAAGAAATAAGAAAATGTTCTAAAATTGATTGTAGTGGTAATTGTACAGTTTTTTGTACAATTCTTAATAACTATTGAATTGTTTGATGTGAATTGTTACATGTCAATAAAACTTAAAAATTTTTGTTGTTCTGCAGTGTATTTATCCATTTTCTCTTTAATTCTCTTCCTAGTAATGAAGCAAAATCAGACGGAAGAAGCAATTTGATACCAACCATCAAATTTCGGCACTGTTCTTTGTTAAGAAATCGACGCTGCACTATTGCGTACTTGTAAGCTGCTGTGATTTTACTTGTAGTAGCAGGAAACAAAGAAGAGTTTTCCATGGGGTTTCTCAATTAAGTTTCTGGTTGATAGCAACAGATCTCAGATTTATTTATCTCTGTGGTTATGCATGGAGCCCTGGTAGCATGGTTACTTGTTGGGCTGTGATCTACCTGGTCCACAGTTCAAAACCACTAGTAGTTCCGAGGGGAAAAGGCCGTGTTTCTATTCCTGTAAATAATTACAATCTCGGAAACCCACAGGGGTTTGCTATGAGTCAGCATTGGCTTGATGGAAGTGAGAGTGTTTTCAGTGTTTATGCGCTGGACTGTTAACCAGAAACAGCATTTCAAAACCACCAGCTGTTCTGCGGGGAAAAGATGAGGCTTTCTACTCTTAAAAAAGAGTTACAATCTCGGAAACTCACTGGTGCGCTTCTATCCTGTCCTTACAGTGTCAGTATGAGTCAAACAACTCCATGTGGCAGTGAGTTATTTCTTTTAAGTTTGATTTAATGTAAGCATTTTAATTTCGTTTTTCCAGTTTAAAATTTGTATTGTAAAAGATTGCACTATTCTTGAAAGCAGAGAGAATAATATAGTGAAGCTCCTGGAGTTGTCTTATAAATTTAACAATACATTTTCCATAATTTATGACATATGTATGTTAGGCTACTTAAAACTAAGTACTAAACATCAGATAACATTTTACCACTATATACTTTAGGATACATCTCTAAGAAATAAGGGCCTTTCTGATCTTTTTCCACATTACTGCTGTGTCACCATCACAGTTACGACAATGAACAGTGCTAGGGGCATCAGCCCAGTTCCTATTCCCGATTTCTGGTAGTCCCAAAGATGTCTTCTTAGAGTAGATCTATTTGCATCAGAATCTTAAAAAAAAAATCCACAAATGACAGTTTAGTTGATAAGATCCTTGAGTCCTTACTGATAGAACAGTGTCTGATTTCCTGCTTGTTTGTATGCTAATACTCTCTCAATGTCCTAGGTATGACCAGTTACTGCGGATTCGTGCACTTAGGTGGGAATATGGCAGTGTGTTGCCTAATGCTTTACGATTTCACATGTCTGCTGAAGAAGTAAGTTAGCACTTTTTCAAGTTAATGATTTTGGGAAAATACTGAGATCCTGGCTTTTTTTTTCTACAATGATGTTTACTAGTATTTCTCTGTTTTATGTAAATTTTGTTTGTGAGAATGTGTAGAGGTAAATATAAACTACTAACTCAGCAGTTTGTATATATAATTTATTGACACATACTTTTTGAATTAAGCAACCATTCTTACCATACTTTTCTGAGTTATTCCTCACTAGCATAAGCTTACTACTCCAAGATTCCTAGCTAATCTTTTGAGTTGCTATCATTTGATCCATGATTTGATCACCTTTTCAGCAATAAGTTTTCAGCGTTTTTTAAGCAGTTAGTACTTACTGCGATAGGCATGGGAAGTATAAAACCAAACTCATTACTCTCAAGTCGATTGTGACTAAAACTGCCTCAGAGGTTTATAAGGCTATACATTATTTTTGTTTTGAACTGTCTTATTTGGCACATAATCCATATACACTATCAATCTTTATGGAAACCAACTGCCATATTTTTCTCTTACAGAGTAGCTAAGTGGATTCAAATTGCCAACCTTTCCATTAATAGTGACAAATGTAGCAACTGCCACTGGGGTACCCTCCTGGAAGGGAGTAGTAGTAAGTAATTCTAGTGCTACAGGGAAAACTGACAAACAATAAAAAAAGGAGTTTCTTTTATTTATTAGTGATTCATCAGTGGAGTTGAAAAGCCGACATTATTCTTAGGAGATATGTAGTTTTCTAGTCAGCATGAATAAATATTCAGAATAAGATGAGTATTTGTCACTGAAGGTAGGGTGCTAGACCAGTATTTCAAGATAGAACATTAGAGTCAGAACACTTGGTTTCAACTCCTGACACTGCTTTCTAATCTTGGGCAAGTAACCTCATTGCTCTGTGTTCACTCCTTTATTTACAAAATGGGGTCATAGTGTGTCCTACTACAGCCTTGGTTCTCAACCTTCCTAATGCCACGACCCTTGAATAGAGTTCCTCATGTTGTGGTGATCCCCAATCTTAAAATCATTTTTGTTGCTACTTCATAACTGTAATTTTGCTACTGTTGTGAATTTATAATGTAAACATCTGATATGTAGGATATATTTTTAGTTTACAAATTGAACATATTTAAAGCATAGTGATTAATCACAAAAATAGGTAATTATATCTTGTGAAATACTGATTTCTAATTATAAATAAATGAAATTTTGTCTTGAAGCATGGTGTAGCATGAGTAACAGTCTTAATATAACAATAGTGAACTACATTGCTACATTTTGCGACAGTGTGCGTAAAAAGCCAGAAGGTTGAGATAGTTTCTTTCTCACTAGATCAGAAATTCTCCAGACAGTCTTTGCAAGAGCACAAGATCATCTTCCACAACAAATCTACTTCTTTATTTAGACTTGATAACAAACAAGCTGGAAAACCCTGTTTCACAAAGATAAGTTGTTGGAAATGGAAGAAAAAGGTGCAACACAGTCTCCGACAGAACAGGACCTGACTGCAAACACTTGATCCAGAATTTTGTAACTGGCATTGTAGAGAAATCAGTTCTCGCTGCATCGCTGTTAGTTCAATAAACGTCTCTTGTGCTATCTCAGGAACATCTTCAACTTTGACTGCAAATGGGCTTCTGGCAAGTGCAAATGAGGTGTCGGGTAGATTTGGAAAGTACGATGAAATTTCATCTGCAAGCATATGCAAGTGTTCTTTCACAGAAATTGTAATCCTTTTGTCTGGTTCAGTGTCATGTTCTTCAAAGAAAACAGATAGGGTAGGCATGTAAATTTTATTTTCTTTTTATTATTTTTTTGGTAAATTTTATTTTCATCCAATTTTTTCCCCCAAAGCTGATGTTTCCTTTGGAATGATCAGATATTTTCAGATAAATCAAGGCATGTTGCATTTTGTCCTTGCAGTAATAAATTGTAACTCATTCAAGATGGCAAAGATGGCAATCAAACTATTTTCTGTATCTCACTTTTATCGCTGCAAAATGCTTTGAACTGCGGTCATGTTTTCTGATAAAAAACGTTTTGAGTTCATCACCATGCTCAAAAACACCTTTTAAAACTTTTCCTCTGGACAACCGTCTCACTTCAGTTGCGAAAGCAGTAGACTGTTTAAAGTGCTCGCCTTTACAAAATTGACAGAATTTATGATGCTTCTCATTACTTCTTGTAACTCTTTTGGCCGTGTATTTGTTGCTAATATTTTCTGATGAGTTATACAGTGAGTTCCGGTGACTTTCGGTGACTCAGTACCAAACGTTGAAATTCAGATTGACATCCTAGCATAGTGGAGCATCATCTGCAAACACCACAAACCTTTTCCCAAGAGATCTTATGCTCTTTCAGAATGAACCAACTATCAAATACATCACGTGTAGTAGTTGCCATTTTAAGAGGTTTGCAAAAAAAGAAACTCATATTTAAAGTCGCCATCATTAATATGCCTCAGGTAAACAGTAACTGTGAACAGTTTGCAACGTCTGTAGATTCATCACGCTGGATGCTAAATATTGGAAGTGGAGCAGATTTACTTTCCTGGATTATCTGATCAAGAATATCAGCAGCCTTGTCTGCTATTCTTCTGCAGGCAGTGTCATTTGATAAGAAAATTGCGCTCAATTTTGTAACAAATTCATCTCTGATCATAACTCGAACAATTTACTGGCCCCTGGCAACAGTGAATCCTCAGCAATGGTGTAGGGTTTCATAGCGCTGGTGATTCTGAGTGCCACCAAATATGAAACTTCAATGACTGCTACGTTTTGTTTGTGGTACTTGCCACCAGTGTCAAGTCTGGCTTTCTTGAGTTTATCATCAGCTTTGCTTTTAAAATAGTTGGTATCCTTGCCAGCAAAGCTCGGATATTTGCTATCAAAATGGCATATTAGTTTGTTCAGCTTCATAGATTCAACTAATAGAACTTCACAACAAGTAAGACATTGTAGTTTCTCAGTTCCTGCTGTCATTGAAGTAAAACCATACCATAAAAAATCCTCACTATCTTTTCTTAACGTTCTTCTACATGATCCATTGTCATGGGATGGTTGGCTAATGAAAATAATATATAACCATAGCTTTAATAATACAAAAGATGGCTCTCCCTCCTCCACCACTGCCACCTCCTCCTGCTGTTCCTGCAGCTGCCTGTGTGCTCGTTTGGTGCGGACCTGGTACCTCTTTTGAGAAGACTTCAGCATTCACCCTGGCCAACAAAAAACTCAAGGGAGGAGTCAAGACTGAGAACAATGATCAGATTAACTTGAAGGTGGTAGGGCAGGATGGTTCTGTGGTGCAGTTTAAGATTCAGAGGCACACCCACTTAGTAAGCTAATGGAAGCCTATTGTGAACAGGGTTTGTCAATGAGTCAGATCTGATTTGATTCGACAGACAGCCAATCAATGAAACAGACACACCTGCACAGTTGGAAATGGAGGATGAAGATACAATTGATGTGTTCCAGCAGCAGACAGGAGGCATCTTCTAAGGGAGCCTGCTCCTTTCCTCCAGAACTCTCTTCCAGCCGACCAAGAATCCATTCTCGATTAGAAAACCACAGTTTGATTCCACCACCTCCTGACAACTACAGTATAGTTTTCTCTTTATTTCATTTCCCCTTCCTCATTCCTTTATTGTACACAAAGTAACTGGTGCATGTACACAAGCATATTAAATTTTTCCCTTTGTTTATTTATTCGTTTACTAAATCACCAATGGTATGTTTTGATCAACATCAGGTGGAGATGGGATGGGGAAAACACTGGTTCTGTGAAAGCTCCCCTTCTCCATCAGTGGCTTGCTCATTCAGCTTCTCTCTTTGTATTTCAGTAGGTTATTTTGCTCTCACTGTTTAACAAAAACAAAAAAAATGACATGAAAAAAATCCTTGCATGCCTTGTTCGATTGAAGAATTTTTATGTTTTTCATTTATCATTGTAAAACCAAGGACAGTTTTATAACATTTTTGTATGTAGCTATTACATGTAGGGCAATCTGTCTTTAAGTAGGCATAAATTACTCTCAATGAAGCCTAGATAGTTTTCCCTTCAAGTCAAGCGTCTTGTTTAAATTTCTTATTTAAAAAAAAAAATAGTACTAAAGATGATACATGGCACAATTTAGTCAATACAGTTTATTAAAATTTCCTATGATTTAACATTCTCTATGTTGTGTTTTTACATACCTGTTACTATCACAAGGAGCAGTATTCACATCAACCACAGCTGAATATAAAAAGACCAATCAGCATCCAGATAAAGTTCCCATGGTACAGATATCGATTTTTTGCAGTAGTTTATGATTTTACCCAGAAATAATAATTCATGAAGTGTCATTTACCACCAATACTGCTGCTTTTAACACTGTCGCTGCTTTTAACACAGTAGCTGCTTTTAACACAGCAGCTGCTCTCTACGCATGTGTGACTTGTCCACATAAGCACATTGTGGTGCCAACCCTGTCACATCCACCTTTATTTGTACAAGTTGAATGTGATGGGGTTGTCTGATTATGTCATTACGCTGCGTACTCGTATGTGGGCAGACCCTCCTGGAGATGGATAGAGGAGCAGTGACTTGGTTCCTAAGACCATTGGAAATACATGTTTTCCAATGGTCTTAAGTGACTCCTGTGAAAGGGTCCTTTGACCCCAAAAGAGGTCGTAACCCACAGGTTGAGAACTGCTGTATTAACAGGGTTGTTACAGGATGATTAAGGCTGCCCATTTGGAACATAGCATAGAACGGAATGTGATCAATGCTGTTATTGTGTGAGTTTGGTATAGTATATCACTTATGAAAGAAAGTGTTAGTCTGGGTTGACTAGAGGAACAGTCATACACTCATGTGTATAAGAACTTTATATAAAAGAGCAATTATATATTGAGAAAACATCTCAGCCTAGTTCAGATCAAGTTCCTAAGTCCGATATTAGCCTATATGTTCGGTACTAGTCGATAAATTCCTCTTTAGATTCACAGTATATGTAATGGTGCCAAATGCAGGAATATCGCAGGCCTGTGGGTAGAAGGTCTTGTGGATCCAGTGGCAGTGTATGCATTTCAGTGTTGGCACGGGTCTCCTCCAGCTCTCTGACTGTCTCAGCGCAGAAAAGGAAGGCAGAGAGACTGGGTTTGATCTCCATTGAGCTACTTATTTCTGTCATGCCTCAAAATGAGGTCATCAAGCTGCAATTTTATTGACAGGCTGACAGGATATAATGTAATTGCCACGGCATGTATTCAGTAAATTTGCCATGAGTTTTATAAACAATTTACTTGCTAACTGCATTTCAAAAATTTAACTTGAGTTTAATTGACATAATTCATATACCACACAACCCAGTGGTTTAAATATATTAAAAAGAGCTGTGCAGTTATGGTCTCCATCAATTTTAGAACATTTTCTTCAGTCTTAAACTCACCATTTGCCCCAGCCTGCCCTGTCCTAACCCAAAGAAACTTAATCCATTTATAGTCTTCACAGTAACTAAGTCCTATCCTAGATTTTATTTAAAGAAAATCATATGCGTATGGATTGTGATAAGAGTTGTATGAGCCCCTAATAAAATGTAAAACACAAAATAAAAAAAAACACCTAACTATCCTAAGTCATCATGGCAAAATATTGAATGCTCAATAAACCACTGAAAACTCCAAAAAAAAGAAAGAAAATCATATGCAAAAAAAAACA
The DNA here is from genome assembly GCF_050624435.1 of Tenrec ecaudatus. Classification (NCBI taxonomy): domain Eukaryota; kingdom Metazoa; phylum Chordata; class Mammalia; order Afrosoricida; family Tenrecidae; genus Tenrec; species Tenrec ecaudatus. Next base: position 537,106 of record NW_027457574.1, on the reverse strand, counting down.
GCCCTCAATCCAAAAGAAAATATAAAAACTAGAACAAATTTAAAAGGGACCAAAAGAGAGAAAAACAATAACGTTAAAAATTATCTGTGTTAATCTACTTTCCAATGCACTCAGTGTATAACAAGACTATTTCCATTCTTTGTTCATGGTCTAAGGAGATTCACTGGAGGCTTAATCTGTGTGGGAACTGTGCAAATGGAGTTTGGGCTTCCACTGTCATCCGCAGTCTGCTCAAGTTTTAATCTCTAATACCATTGCCTCCTCTGATCTTGGATTGCTAAGTACATTTCCATGCTTTATTTTTATTCTGTTCATGTTCTGGAGAAAGAAACAAAGTACCTCAGCTTCTTGAGGGAACTACTAAATAATTACGTTACCAGTTAATTTTTCAGGTTCTTTTTCCATGGTCTTTGTGCCGGAATCTTACATTAAGTGGACTTGAGGGGTGCCTCTTTATTATGGTGAAATGAACAGAACATGTTCTTTCTCTAATAACAATAGCTATAGTATTTTTTTAAAAACATAGAGTGTTTAAGAGTAATAGTTCTTGTAGGATTTTATCTTAAAATTTAAGTAACCAATAGATGAGGATTTTATTTTAAACATAAATACATGAACTTGTCGTGCATAAACTTTTTTAGTTTAGTACAAGGTAGTCATGACAAGGCACACAAGTAAGACTTCAAGATGCTGATTTTCGAACCAGAAAATTATAATTAAGAATTATAATGTTAGTCTTGAGATTAGATTTCCATACTTTAGACTTCATTTTGACCTTGAGTTCAATGGAAATCCCTTATAGCTGGGGTCCAAATTCGGTGTTAATAGAGTCTCTACAAGGTCTAGTCTATGGAGAGAATCACTGCCTCTGCCTTTTCCTTCTCAGAGCATAAACCGAAATTCAGTTTCTATATGTGAACATTTCACTTTGAACTCACCGATAAGGGATAGGTGATGCCATCTTTAACAAAGATTAGTGTATTATTTTTTTCCATGAAGGTAGACAAATAGTAGTTTACAAGTTAGAGACTCCAAGACACTTTAGAGAGAGATAATCTTATGTCATAATTTCTTTTTTAAAAATCATTTTATTGGGGCTCATACAACTATTATCACAATCCATACATACATACATTAATTGTGTAAAACACCCACTGCCATTGACTTTTAACAATCCTTAAGGATGAGCAAAGTAGAACTGGCTCTTTAGGTTTCTGAAGCTGTATTTCTTTATAGGAGCAGAAATCCCCTTTCTCCCTAGGTGTAACTGGTTGAGTCAAACTGTTGACCTTGGCTTTAGCCAACACATAACCCAATACTAACCAACATAGTAGTGGTGGGTGCCTTCTCGTCAGTTCCGCCTCATAGTGGCCCTGTCTAGATCAGCATGAAGTACTACTGGACTCTGCATCCTCACAATTGTTATGTTTGAACCCATTGTTGAGTTACCGTATCAATTCATCTCCTTGAGTTGTTTTTGTTTTTCCCACTGACTTTGCACTGTACCAAGTATTGTGTCGTTTTCTAAGGACTGGTCTCCTGAAAACATGCCCAAAACTTGTGAGACAAGTCTTGCCATACTCATCTCCAAGGATCAGTCTGGCTGTGATCTTCCGAGACAGATTTGTTTGTTCAGTTAGCAGTCCATGGTACTTTCGGTGTTCTTTGCCAACATGCTAATTCAAAGGCATCTATTCTTTGGTCTTTATTAATTGTTGTCCAACTTTCATATGCTTATGAGGCAATGGAAAATCCCATGGCTAAGGTCAATGGAAAATCCCATGGCATTGCTCAGTCCTCAAAGTGTGACATCCTTGCTCTTCATCACTTTAAAGTAGAATTTCAGAAATCCAAAATATGTTTAGTGAAAGAAATTTGTCACAAAATAATAAATACTGTGTGGATCTATTTAAAGTACAAATAATGAACAGCACTAAACTAGTGTTTTAGGGATGCATTCTTGGGTGATAATGTAAAATTTTCAGAATGGAACAAAATGATAAGTCTCCATTTTGGGGCTGAGGATGTGTTACTCCTTGACCAGGCTGTTTCTTAATAATGTCATTAACCTGTACATCTTTGTTTTGCCTACCTTTCTGTAATTATACATAAATAAGATTCTGAGGAGATTGCAACTAATGTCACAAAACAAAATATATATAAATTACTGTATAAAACATGAGTTTTCTCTGTAAACTTTCACCCTAACCATAATAGACTTTAAAAAATAACAAATGCCTTTTATTATTATTTCCTTCCCCCAGCCCTTTGGCAACTCTTAATCTACTTTTTTACATTTATAGAATTCCGATGACTGACTTTCCTACAAATGCAGTCGTAAAATAATGTGACCTCTTGCGCCACTTTACGTGTGATAAAGGTTTACCCTTGTCAGATACAACTTAGAACTGAATTCCAAAGTAAGACTCACTATCTTCTATTGTGTGCACTCCTCATTTTGCTTGTCCTTCCTTCTCTTTGGGGACATTTGCATTGTCTGCTCAAGCATGTTGTTCCATTCTTATAAAAAGAGTCCGTGCAGTATTTAATGCGACCATAACTGAATCATGTGTTTTTCGTAGTGTTGTTTCTGGTTGAATGGTTTTTTTAGATCTGTGCTTAGGTCTACTGGTTTGTAAGCTATGTGATAACAAGAATTTTGTCTGTTTTGGTTGAATGCTCCATCCTAAGTGCACAGACAGTTCCTGACTCGTAGAAGACAACCATTAATGTTCGCTATATAAATACAGGAATGCCACACTCATGATCTACATGGGCGTATGTGCTGTTTGAAGTCACGATTACACAATGTTGGCAAGCTTGTTTTCTTTGTCACTTGGTAAAAAGACCATTTTTCTGTTTTCAGATAGAATGGTTCAATTGTTATAAGAAGTCCCTCGCTACTTACATGAGGTCATTGGGAGGAAATGAAGGTTTGGACATAACACAGGATATGAAGCCTCCCCAAAGCTTATATATTGAAGTAAGTTTTACCTCTTGAGAATGGATTTTATTGAATGTGTGGATTATGCTCCTATTATGTAAGAAGGAGATATGAATATAGTTTTGTTAGGTGCCACCAAGTCCTATTCATAGTAACTAGATGTACAACAGAATGAAACACTGCCTTGCCCCGCACCCTCTTCTCAAACATTGCTGTTTGAGCCCATTATTGCAGTCATGGTGTCAATGTGTACCACTGAGAGGCTTCCTCTTTTTGACCATCCAGGGACTTGCCATCCAGATGACATATACACGGAGTCGGCCTCTTTAAGGGGCACTCCCGCTGTAGCTCTTCCAGCATAGCTTTGTTTGCTCTTCTGGCTGTTGATGTTTTGTCAGTGCTTTTCTGCGATATCATAATTCATAGTTATCAATTCACCTCTGTCTTATTCATTGTTCACCTTTCATATACATATTAGGTGATTAAAAAATAGCATGGCTGGGGTCAGATAAACCGAGGACTAGTTTTCATAGTTTTACTGAGATAAAAGGACCCCTGGTGGTACAGTGGTTACACATTGGGTTGCGATCAGCATGGTCCGCAGTTCAAAACCCACAAAAACTCTGTCCCTTGACTCCACCCCTTGAGGGATAAGATGGGGTTCCTGCCAGGTCTAGAGGCCAGGTGTGTGGATTTCTCACCCAATGGGGGGGGGGGTTAAATTAAACCTCTCAAGTCTACTTTGAGATTGGTGCGGGAAGTGCTAGGCTTCTCTTTCCCCCTTGCCCCCTAATTGTGTTGTTTTGCTAACACATTTCCTGCTTGGGGGTGGCAAGGTGAGGAATGTTGAGCAAGGGCTGGTGGAACTGTAGAACAAAGCAAAAGTTAAGCTTGGCTAGTGACTGTCTGCACCAAGCTGACTCTGCAAAGCTGTTCTTCACCAGAGGACAGCAAGCCAAGAGGCTTGGTCAGCTGGGTTAGCTCAGGGACCAGAAAAAATTGGCTATGCCAGGCAGGAGGGACGCTTCCCCAGCGTGTGGACAGCCTATAACAAAGAGGGGAATCTGTTAGTAGTTGCTACTGCTCTCTCAGTTTAAGAAGCTTGGATGTACTTCATATTGAGATTCTCTTCCATGAAGTTTAGGATATCGCTCCTAGTGGACCTTCTCTATAATTGCTGAGAGTTGTCCGAGTTTGTTGTCTGACAGTCATTTTGCTGACTCTGCTGCTCTTTAACACTTTAAAGAAGTCTTTTGCAGCATTTATCTCATGGCTTGATTTCTTCACTAATTCCATGAATGTTGATTATGCATTGAAATAAATGAAATCCGTGTCAATTTATTTTTTTCTCTTTTTATCATTGTGTTTATTGGCCAGAGCATGAGGCTTTTTTTTTCCATCGAGCCATAATCCCTACAGAAAGCTTTAGTCTCAGTTCTTCATTAATGTGTTGAATCCTCTTAGCTTTCCATAAGCAAAGTTGTATCATATGCATATCACAAGGTCTCTGCTTTTACACTGGACATTTTAATACTTTCATATTGAAAGTTACTACCACTAAGGAAGTACTTACCAAGGAGCTTCAAATGTTTCTGGGACTTTTTTCAGTTTTTAAATTCCATATTTGCACACACTTGAAGTCCCTGTCATATAGTTGTCATTTTGTTACTTGTTAAGTGGGTTATCCTCTCTTTGCTCCTCATTTCTTCCAGTAGTACCACGTACTTTGGCGCTTAGTTAATTTTTGGATTTTGAACCATCTTTATTATCCTCTTTTGTATACTTTTGAATATTGAATAAAGAAGACCAAAGAAAAATGTTTGCATTCAACTTAGGTGTTGGCTAAATATGTTAGGTAGCCAGAATAGGGGCCATAAAGGGGGAGTGTTAGTCTGGGTAGACAAGAGAAACAAATTCATAGAAACTCATGTTTATAAGAAAGAGGTTTATATAGAAGAACAACTGAATATTGCGAAAACGTCCCAGCCCAGTCCAGGTCAAGTCCGTGAGCCCAATATTAGCCCATATGTCTGATACCAATCTGTAAAGGCCTCGTCAGACTCACGAAACATGCAATGACTCCGATTGCAGGACGATCTTGAACCAGCGAGTAGAAAGTTTTTGGATCCAGTAGCATTGTAAACATCTCAGCGCTGGCAGGGTTCTTCTCTATGTAGCTTCTCTGGCTCCAGAGGTCTGTTGCATCAGGGTAGGTCCGTGTGGCTTTCCCAGCTACCAGGACGTAGTGCCATGTGTCTTGCCAGTAGAGCATCTCCAAGGAAGTGAGCTGAGAGAGAGAAGCGTCTCCTGTTTAAGGAGGAAATACTGGAGTTCCCAGAATTCTCAGGCGAAGGCAATGCCCACACAGAGGCCTCACTGGCTATCCTGATTGACCAACTAGACTCCACCACTTCACTCTTAATCCTCTCAAGTCCCAAATTGACATCAGATTACATAAGCACCACAAGGGGGTTGTCTCCGCACTAACTGCATAAGGCTAAAGCAAAAGGATTGGAAGAAATCAGGCATCCATTAAATTTTAGAACAATCAAACTGAGCATGCTCAGACAAGAGCTCCCTCTGCCCCGAGGGGAGGTCCACCAGGGCACACAGATTAGGCTCAGTTACATTACCTCACACAGGTGGGCCTAAACTCAAGCCAGTGGAACCAACCAATACCTTCAACCATGCTTCCCCCAGCCGTTGTGGAGAGGAGGGAATAAAGACCCTGCCTTGACTTCCTTCCATTCCAGCATTCTCCACAAGTGGGGGGTGGGAGCCCTTTTGGCCCCTGGGATTTCCTGGTTCCACGTGCTGGGTTATGTGTTCCTGTTCTTTCTATGTGTTTTTTTCCCATTCAGCAGTGAACCCATGTGCAGTTCTGCGGATCCTTGTATGCTTTCTTAAAACAATGTGTATTTTTTGAGGCTGTAATACCTGAAACTTCCCTTTTCCCCATAAAATCACTTGGATTACAAACCTGCTTCTGCTGTGTGAATTCTTTCAGGTACCTGAATCCAGGAACCTAACACCTTTTTCTCTATATTGCTTCATCTTGCAATCTACTCTCCTTGTATTTCAATCTAAAGGAATGTCTCAACATTCCCTCAGGTTTTATTTGTTTTCTTGAATTTTATCCTCATTTATAAAGGAAAGTTTTGCTGGCTATAGGAATCTTGGATGGCTGTTCATTTCTTTCATTATTTTAAATATGTGACTCTATTACCTCCTGGTTTCCAGGGTTTCTATATATGTAAATTGGTACTTCATTTTATTTGATATTGTCAAGATTTTATCTTTTTTTTAAAGAGTTTGATGATAAGATATTTTGGTGTGGATCTCTCAGGCTTTCTTCTGATTTGGAAATTCTTAAGTGTCATTGATATGTACATTCTTGTCCTTTGTCAAGTTTTGGTAATGTTCTGCTGTTGTCTATTAAGTTTTATTTAGTTACCCTTTGCCCTCTTCTGGGACTTCCATAATATTTGCATTGATTTGCTTGATGGTGTTCCTTGGGATCATGTTTCTTTACTTTTGTTCCTCAGCCTCAATAAGCTGTTCTGTTCTTCTGCCAACTCAAATATCCTGTTGAGTTATCCAGTAACGTTGTTTCTCTTATTTGTTAGTGCTAGTAATTGGATTGGCTTCTTTAAATGTAGGAAGACATATCAGAGGGCCGTATTTGACTTTCTCTGGCTTCACTGTTTCCATGAGGCAGAGTTCAGACATGCCTCCATCCTTCATCCTTCAATATCTATTCTGACACCACCCACTCCTCCCTCACACACTGCCTTTCTGTCGGGTTCAATTATCGGTCCCAGTTGGCCTCACAGAACTCACAGACAATATTCACAATTTAGTGGGCTTATTAAGGAAGGTAACTAGTTACCACAAGTCAGCATCAGGAAACAGTAAGTGTACCTCTCCTGTCATCCAGCAGTCATGTCAGTCTTTAGTCCTTAGCCTCTCAGTCACATAGTCCCTTTGCCTCTTTGGGCCAGAAAGGCAGCCCACTGCTCTGCCTCAAAGTATCATAGTCTCAGTATTGCTCCTCTGTTTTATGTCATGGACGCCTTGCCTCAGCCTCTGGTCTTGGCCTAGTCCCTCTGTTCTGTCCCATGGTCTCTGTGCTGCAGCCTTTGATGCCTCCATCTCAGTCTCTACCACTTCAGACAAAGATCTCAAGTATGTCCCACTAGGGCCTCTTACACCTTGATGGTCCAGCATTTCTCTGTGTTCCTGCTTCTGAGATGGCTTTTCCACATAACCATCCCTCCAAAATGGGATTTTAACCATAGCCATATAGGCTAGAATTGATAATACAATGCATAAGAGATGATGGCTAGATGGGCCTTATTCATTGACTACATCTCTTCATCTCTTTCTTAGGATCCCTGCTGGCATTGTAGGATAGGCATTGATTGGACTGCTAACCATAAGGTTCCAGAACCAAACTCTCTGGTATTGAGTCAATGCTGATTCCTAGGGATCCCCTATGGGTTTCTGAGTAGAAAGCCCAGGCTTTCTCCTACTGGTACTGGTAGTTTTGAACTGTCGACCATGCAGATTGCAACCCAGTGATTAACTGCTGTACCACCAGGGTTCTGAGGTTCTTACGGTTCAAATTTACCAACTGTTGCTCAGGGGAAAGATGAGACTCTTAGTTTCTGTAAGGATTTACAGCCTTGGAAATCCAATATAGGGTCATTGTGAGTTAGAATCAACTAGAGGGCGGTGATAGAATCTCTTTATAGATATTTTAATTTATGTATATATATATTGCTAACCCAGTTTTCTTTTGTTCTTTGGGCCTGTTTTTTTTCCTAATTGTTTTATTAGGGGCTCATAGAACTCTTATCACAATCCATATATATACGTACATCAATTGTATAAAGCACATCTGTACATTCTTTGCCCTAATCATTTTTTTTACATTTTATTAGGGGCTCATACAATTATTATCACAATCCACACATATACATACATCAATTGTGTAAAGCACATTCCTACATTCTTTGCCCTAATCATTTTGAAAGCATTTGCTCTCCACTTAAGCACTTTGCATTAGGTCCTCTTTTTTTCCCCCCTCCCTCCCTTGCCCCCCCTCCCTCATGAGCCCTTGATAATTTATAGATTGTTATTTTGTCATATCTTTCCCTATCCGGAGTCTCCCTTACCCCCCGCCCCCCCACCCTTCTCTGCCGTCCGTCTCCCAGAGAGGAGGTCACATGTCGATCCTTGTAATCAGTTCCCCCTTTCCAACCCACTCACCCTCCACTCTCCCAGCATTGCCCCTCATACCATTGGTCCTGAAGTTATCATCCACCCTGGATTCCCTGTGCTTTCAGCTCCCATATGCACCAGTGTAGAATTAGGATCATGGTAGTTGGGGGGAGGAAGCATCCCGGATCCGGGGGAAAGCTGTGTTCTTTTTTTTTTTTCTTTCTTTTTTTACATTTCATTAGTGGCTCATACAACTCTTATCACAATCCACACATATACATACATCAATTGTATAAAGCACATCCCTACATTCTTTGCCCTAATCACTCTCAAAGCATTTGCTCTTCACTTTAACTTTGCATCAGGTCCTCTTTTTTTTCTCCCCTCCCTCATGTGCCCTTGGTAATTTATACATTGTTATTTTGTCATATCTTTCCCTATCCGGAGTCTCCTTTACCCCCGCCCCCCCACCCTTCTCTGCCGTCCGTCTCCCAGAGAGGAGGTCACATGTCGATCCTTGTAATCAGTTCCCCCTTTCCAACCCACTCACCCTCCACTCTCCCAGCATTGCCCCTCATACCAATGGTCCTGAAGTTATCATCCACCCTGGATTCCCTGTGCCTCCAGCTCCCATATGCACCAGTGTACAACCTCTGCCCTATCCAGTCCTGCAAGGTAGAATTAGGATCATGGTAGTTGGGGGAGGAAGCATCCAGGATCTGGGAGAAAGCTGTGTTCTTCATCGGTACTGCATCGCACCCTGACTGACCCATCTCCTCTCCTAAACCCCTCTATGAGGGGATCTCCAGTGGCCGACAAATGGGCTTTGAGTCTCCACGCTGCACTTACCCCTTCATTCACTATGGTGTGTGTGTGTGTGTGTGTGTGTGTTTGTGTGTGTGTGTGTAAAATTAAAAACTTTTATACAATAGCCTATACTCCAGGATAAAGTGTAGCTATCTGCTTTATACTCCTCCTGGATCATTGCAGTATCCCCACTTTGGGAAACACTGCTATAGAGGGACAGGAGTATGGAAATACTTATAGTGCCCTCTCTGCAACAAACTTTGATTCACAGTTTTAAGGTAATAGTGATGTGTGAGCTGAACTATATTAAGCTTATATTTTATAGGTCAAAAATGATTGGATGTTGGCACTTTAATTTCAAGCATCTTAATGTAATCTAACATTCCATCTTCCATAAATTTTGTTTTATTTTTAAAATACTAAATGAAAATTAATTGATTGCTAAGTTACTGTGTAAGCAAAATGAAAGAGCATGAAACTGAATCTTTTAAATGTATTTTTAAGTATTCCTGAGAAACAAGAGATTGGAAGACTTGATTTCCTTTGAAAAACAGTTTGTTCACTCCCTCAATGCATGAATATCTCCTTTTATTAAATTGGAACTCTATGATGCTCACTCTCCCGACACAACGTCTGGAGCCAAAGTGGGTGAACAAGTAAATATGGTGAAGAAAGCTGATGGTGCCCGGTTATCAAAAGAGATAGTGACTGGGGTCTTAAAGGCTTGAAGATAAACAAGCGGCCATCTAGCTCAGAAGCAACAAAGTCCACATGGAAGAACACACCAGCCTGTGTGATCGAGTGGTCCCGAAGGGATCAGTTACCAGGCATCAAAGAACAAAAAATCATATCATTGACTGCACACCTCCATGATAGGATCGCTGAAGACAAATGGGTGCATAAGCAAATGTGGTGAAGAAAGCTGATGGTGCCTGGCTATCAAAAGAGATAGTGTCTGGGGTCTTAAAGGCTTGAAGGTGAAAAAGCGGCCATCTAGCTCAGAAGCAAAAAAGCCCACATGGAATAAGCACACCGGCCAGTGCGATCGCGAGGTGCCAAGGGACCAGGTATAAGGCATCATGCAAAAAAAAAAAGATATGTGTGTATGTATGTGTACATGTGTGTATATGTATATATGTATATGTATATATGTATATATATACCATATTAAATGAAGGGGGAAGTGCAGAGTGGAGACCCAAGGCCCAAGTGTCGGCCAATGGAGATCCCCTCATAGAGGGGTTTAGGAGAGGAGATGGGTTAATTAGGGTGCGAGGTAGTACCGATGAAGAACACAACTTTCCTCCAGATCCTGGATGCTTCCTCCCCCCAACTACCATGATACGAATTCTACCTTGCAGGGCTGGATAGGGCAGAGGCTGTACACTGGTACATATGAGGGCTGGAGGTACAGGGAATCCAAGGTGGATGATACCTTCAGGACCAAGGGTGTGAGGGACGATGCTGGGAGAGTGGAGGGTGAGTGGGTTGGAAAGGGGGTACTGATTACAAGGATCCACATGTGACCTCTTCCCTGGGAGAGGGACAGCAGAGAAGGGGGGTAAGGGAGACTCCGGATAGGGCAAGATATGACAAAATAACGATGTATAAATTACCAAGTGCACACGAGGGAGGGGGGAAAGGGGAGGGAGGGGGAAAAAATAAAAAAGAGGACCTGATGCAAGGGGCTTAAGTGGAGAGCAAATGCCTTGAGAATGATTGGGGCAAGGGAATGTATGGATGTGCTTTATACAATTGATGTATGTATATGTATGGATTGTGATAAGAGTTGTATGAGTCCCTAATAAAATGTAAAAAAGGAAAAGAGAAAAATATGATTAGGGCAAAGACTCTACAGATGTGCTTTATACAATTGATGTATGTATATGTATGAACTGTGATAAGAATTGTATGAGCCCCAATAAATTGTTAAAAAGAAAAACAGTTTGTTTTTAGATGTATGTTCTTTTATCCTGATGGATTATGGGAAGGATCTGGTCAATCTAGTTGAGGTAAAATGCTCTTTTCTTTCTTGTTTGCCACTGTTATGTCCCTCATTTTTATTCCTTCTGATTAATATAGTGCATTGTTTGAGAGGAAAACGTCCAACTATGTAGTCTCCTTTTATCTAAATCCCTGGTTTCCTTATTGGTAATACCATCCATGTATACATTTGCAAAGCTTATGTTTCCCTTCCCGGTGACGTAGGAAATTGAGATCTTTAGGTTTAGGACCACAGTAAATATCTGGGAATAGTAAGGGTCCTAAGTACACAGAGGAGGAAACAGACACATAAAATACAGTACTTTTACTGTTCGGGCATTTATATAATCCCACTTCATGTTATGATCACTGCATATTTTAAAAGGTAATTTGGATAAAATATCTGATTTTCTTTTCAGGTACGGTGTCTAAGAGACTATGGAGAATTTGAAGTTGATGATGGTACCTCTGTGATACTAAGAAAAAACAGCCAGGTATTTATTGTCTTAAGAATGTATACTTTGAACTTCAATAAAAGTATTGAATGAAGAAAATGTTCGAATCAATAGTAAAATAATTACCTTGTGATGACAATTTATAGCACAGGCATTATGTTTAATATAGATCACCTTGTTTTGTACTTTTTGTAAATGTTAAGACTTACAAATATTGAATATACAATGGACTGCAAAAAGTGGGAAAATTCCATTCTGTGATTCCATTTATCTACCATGTGTTCTAAGCAATGTACTAGTAAAATTTTTATCTATTAATTACAAACAGATATAATTTTTATGAGTATATTACTTGGGCTTTGTTTGTTGTTTTTTCATTCTCTTTTGTTTTGTTTTTTCTATAGCACCTATATCTTTAGTGACTTCTTTAAGCATTAAAGAGGGCCACATCCTAAGAACGCATAGTTCTTAGATTGGGGCTAGATTTAAATGGGAGCACAAAATCCATTCACATATCTGTGGTTTATATATGTCTCTGGTTCACTTTAGAAACAACATTATCATTTTATGATAACGAAAACTTTTCAAACCATCTTCCTGGGACATAAGGTAACGATAGTGTGATTCATTTAGCTAATGATACAGAATTTAAAACACGGTTGAGAAAAGCATATAGAAGTATAGGCTGGTTTCAGACATCAATTCATGCTCGAATTGTTGACTTATATAGATTAAATTCAAGTTTCTGAACAATTTATTAAAAAATCTTTTCTGGGGGGACTCATACAGCTCTTATTACAATTCATCCATACATACATTGTGTCAAGCACATTTGTACATTTGTTGCCATATAATTTTCAAAACATTTTCTTTCTACTTGAGCCCTTGGTATCAGCTCCTCATTTTCACCCTCCTTCCCCCACCCTCCCTCACGAACCCTTGATTATTTATAAATTATTATTATTTTGGCATATCTCACACTGTCCAACGTCTCCCTTCACCCACTTTTCTGTTGTCTGTCCCCCATGGAGGAGTTTATATGTAGATCTTTATAATCCCTTGCCCCTTTCTACCCTACCTTCCCTCCACCCTCCCGGTATCGCCACTCTCACTACTAGTCCTCAGAGGGTCATCTGTCCTGGATTGCCTCTGTTTCTAGTTCCTGTCTGTACCAGTGTACATCCTCTGGTCTACCCGTATTTGTAAGGTAGAATTGGGATCATGATAGTGGGAGGGAGGAAGCATTAAAGAACTAGAGGAAAGCTGTATGTTTTATCTTTACTATACTATACCCTGACTGGTTTGTCTCCTCCCCAAGGCCCTTCTGTAAGGGTATGTCCAGTTGCCTATAGATGGGTTTTGTGTCCCCATTTCGCACTCCCACTCATCACAGTGAAAGGACTTTTTGTTTTTTGATGCCTGATACCTGATCCCATTGACACCTCGTGATCACACAGGCTGGGCTGGACACTATTTACACAAATAATTAGGGTTGATGTTGGAACAAAACTTTCAACAAAATTCATTCCAAAAGGTAGCAACATGCATACCTGACTAATACATGTCATAACAAAATAAGAAGAGCATTAAAGTAGTAAATATTTGGTATTCCTGGATCACCATTCATTAGGCACCCTGAAGGCCAGAGAGTCAAACCAAAGTCCAATAACTGCCAATTCCATAACTTGGGATAGCAGTCATCATCTTCTCACACTGATGAATTTCAGTCTTAAATCAAAGGGCTCCTGATGAGTTTGAATGAAAGCCCAGTTTACAAACTCCAGTGAATGTAGCTTCCACATGGATTCTTTCTGGTGTGGCCTATGAAAGATATTGTGTGCCTCCAAAGAACAATATTAAGTCCACGAGTCTGTAGCACACACCCTGGATTACCAAGAGCTGGATAGAAAGTAGGTCCAAAAGGTCCAATTAAGTGGGCCTCTACTCAAGTACTCCCTCAACGCAAGAACACTTTGTTCTAGTCACCTGGCATTCTGTGATAACCTTCCCGCCAGAATTGCTGAAGACAAATGGGTGCATAAGCAAATGTAATGAAGAAAGGTGATGGTGTCCAGCAATGCAAAGATATAGCATCTGGGGTCTTACAGGCTTGAAGATGAACAAGTGACTCTCTCTAAGAAGCAACAAAGCCCACATGGAAGAAGCACACCAGCTTGTGTGATAAAGAGGTGTCGAAGGGATCAGGTATCTGGCATCAAAGACCCAGAACAAAAAGCCTTATTGATGTGATTGAGGGGGAGGGTGGACTGGAGACCCCAAACCCATTTGTAGACAGCTGTGAGAGTAGTGGTAACAAGAGGGGGCACTGATCACAATGTAACCCCTCCTTGGGCATGGGCAGTAGAAAAGAGGGTAAAGAGAGACCTCGGACAGTGTAAGACATGAAAAATTAATAACAATTTATGAATTATTAAGAGTTCGTGAAGAAGGGAAGAGGGAAAAATGAGGAGCCCATGCCAAGGGCTCAAGTAGAATGAAATTGTTTTGACAATGATGATGGCAACAATGAACAAATGTGCTAGACACAATGGATGGATGCATAGATTGTGATAAGAGCTGTATGAGCCCCCAAGAAAATGATTTTGATCAGAATTGTGTTCTATCTATAGATTTATTGCTTTCAGTAATATTCACATTTTGATTTTTCTGTAGTTTCCTTTGTACAGGTCTTTTGTTTCTTTGGTTAAGTTTATTCCCAGGTATTCATCTTTTGTATGGATATTATAAATGATATTGTTTTCTCTTTTTTAATTTTTTTTCTTGATGTTTTTATTTTGGAGCTCTTCAATAGCATATTAAAATTGATTTCTGCTTATTAATCTTGTATGCCATTACTTTAACAGATTCGTTAGTACTTTCCAACAATCTTTCTGTGGAGTCCTTGGGGCTCTCACTATGTAAAATCATACTATCTGCAAATAGTGACAGCTTGACCTATTTTTTGCCCAATTATATTCCTTTTATTTTAAAATTTTTTTGCTGTCTGTCTGGCTAAGATGTTTATTGTAGTACAATGTTGAATAAGAATATTGATGAGGGACACTCTTATCTACTTCCTGTTTTCATTTTTTCTAAATGATCGTGATCAGGTTTTGAGGATTATGCTCATTTCATAGAATGCGTGTGGGAGTTTGCTGTCAGTTTCTATATTTTGGAATAGTCTGCACAGAATTAGTTATGGCTCTTCCCTGAATACTTGCTAGCATTCTCCTGTGAAGGCAACATACATACTTCTTTAGAATCTTTCTTGGTTGGAAGTCTCTTGGTGACCTCTAATTCTTCTTTTGCTCTACATGTATCTTTTTATTTCATTTGGATCTTTTGTGATGGCACCCTTTTCATCTCAAATTCTAGATATTTGCATCTTTCTTTTCCTTTGTTAAGTTTTCTAGCAGTTTGTCGATTTTGTTAATCTTTTCATAACCAACTTTTTGTCTTGTTGATTTCCCCCCCATTTTTCAGTTCATTTATTTCTGCTTCAATTTTTATTAGTTCTTTCCCTTTATTGTTGAAGGACTTATGTGGTTTCCCTCTTTCTACTTCTTGGAAGTGTTTTATTAGTATTGGTTTTGGATTTCTCTCATATTTCGTGTGTGTATTGATTGCTATAAATTGACTTCAGATAACTGCATTTGTTGTATCCGAGTTTTAGGTATGATGTGTTATAGGTTTGCTTGTTTTAAGGAGTTTCTTAATTTCTCGTTTTCGTTTACTCTAGTGTCCAGTCATTTTGAAATGGTATGTTGTTCAGTCTCCATGTGTTTGTCTTTTTGTTCCTTTTCTTTCTGTTGTAGATTTCCAGTTTTATAACATTGTGATCTGAGAAAATGAATTGTTGAATTCAAAATTCCTTTATTTTTTCCTCCTCAGGAAATAACCTTTATTTCTCCCTTGTATTTGAGGGATATTTTTGTTCAGTATAATATTCTTGGCTGGCTTCCTTCCGCCCCACCCCCCCTTCCACCCGTCACAATTGTATATATGTCATTCCATTGTCTTCTTGCCTGCAGGTCTTTTGCTGAGAAGTCTGAATTTATCCTTTTCAACTTTCCTTTGTAGATAACTTTTCCTTTTTCTCTAGCTGCCCTCAGATTCTCTCCTTTTCTTTATGTCTTGATGTTTTCTCTTTGGTTGTCCATTCTTCTCAGCTTGTTGAATAATATGTTGAAATTTTCTTCCATGGTTTCTTGTACTATTCTCTGTAGATTTTTTTTTTGGTGGTGTTCTTTTCCCAGCATTTCTTTTCTTTTTTCTTTTCTTAGATGGGTTCTTATGATAGTGTCCTACAGGATTTATTTGGATGCTTCCGGGTTTTTTTGTTGATTGCTTCTCTTGTCTACTGTCGTGAGGGTAATTGTCTTCAAGCTCATTTATTTTATTTTCCTTTTCCATTTTATTCCTCTAGCCTTTTACTATGTTGCCTAATTCAGTTATCTCATTGCTTGTCTTCTAGAATCCTTTGGTTTAAGGATTTTAGTTTCTCAATTTCTTCTGTTTTTCTCATGAACATTCCCCAGATCTCTTGACCTAAGCATCATTCTTCTGAATTCTGTTACTGGTGGTTCACAATCACATCTTCAGACTATTCCATTGGTTTGAGTGCTACTTGGTTGTTCATGTTTGTTTTTCTTGAATTTGGAAGCTTTCTGTGCTTGACTGCTGTTTCTTCAGCATTGTGGTGTGTGAGCTGTTGGCCATACAGAGGTAGAATTTGTCTAGTGACACAGGTGAGTTCTAATAGGAGCTGGAAAACATACAGTGGTGAAATGAAAAGAAGGGGAAAGGTGCCTAAGTGGGGATAGTGGATGGGAAAAATAGAATAAAATAAAAGTAATGATAAGAATAAAGTAGTGATAGTAATAAGTGACTGTGAATAAGCCAACAGACTTGCAAAAATAATGGGAAAATATTTTCAGAGGGGTAATCACAATAAGGAGCTCTGGTCATATAATGGTTATGTATTGAGTTGTAATCCGAAAGGTCAACATTTTAAAACCACCAGCTGCTCCGCCAAAAAAAGGAGACTTTCTATTCCCATAAACAGTTACAGTCTCAGAAACTCACCGGACAGTTTTACCCTGTCCTATAGGATCACTGTGAGTTGACACTTGCGGGCAGAGAGTTAATCTCAATTAATAGGTTTCATGGAAAGATATTTAACGAGAGAACAGCAAGAAAATAGAAAGATAATTGATAGAAGTACAAGGATCAAAAAAAAAGACTTGGGTATGGTTGTGGGTACCAGATTCTGCTATTGTGGCAATGTGAATGAATGTGAGCATATCTGTGCACTTAGGAGGTCCTGGAAAGCCCATGCTAGAGTGGGTATGCTGGGATACACAGACCTGTCTCTTCCTGGGAGGAATGTGGATTCTCAGGAGGGTGGAGTCACTCCAGAAGAGGAAGTAGGAGATCAAAAAAGAGAGAGAGAGAGAGTATTAAAATAGAACAAAAGTACAAAATCCAAAAATATATATAATAAAGCTACCTTGTGGGTGGGGATTCCTGCTCTTTTAGTAGTCTGTGTGTACATGTATGCGGTATCACGGCGCTGGCACACCGGATGGAATGCCTTGTAGAACAAAGCAGGAAAAGAGGAGGAAGATGGGGAAATGGTACAAAGCATACCTTGGGTACTGAGCATGTGTGTACCAAGCTGCCCAAGTGATCTGCTAGCTATCTGTGTCCCTAGAGGCCAGGGAGGTAGAGGGTTGGCTGGCTGACTGTCTTTTCTCAGGGGCCACGAAGAATCACGATGCTTGTAGAAGCAACTCATGTTGCTGCTCATCCGTAAAGGGGAGTTTGTCAGCAGGCCTTGCTGCTTTCCACTTTGAGAAACTTGGGTCAACTTGGCTTTTAAGTTGAATTTCTTGCTACCAGGAAGTGCAGAATCTCTCTCATAGTGGAAACTCTTTGGTAGTTGCTGAGCACATCTTCCCGGGCTTGTTATATGGTGGCCATCTTACCCCATTTTCTGTCTTTTTCTACTTGAGGTATTATAGTAGTATAGATGTATTTTTTTTCTCACAACAACAACCTTACATTATTTATTGTTAAACTTGATTAGGAAGCAAAAAAACAAGGAATAAACCAGATTATTTGCCGATTGAAGTTCAATTCATCAGATGGGGACAAAAATCTTAATTCATGATTTGAGCCTGGGAAAATGCGGCCATGCGTGCCATCCTTCAGGGGGCTCCTTACAGACCCAGCTTGGTTCTTCTCCAATGTCTTCTCTTGGAGTTGTACCTGATTTTATTACCGGTTTTCATTCGAATCCATTGGGGAATGGGCAGATTCTGCTTCTGTTTCTTGGCCAGGAATCTCTTGATCCTGAAAGTCTTATGAGATGACATGGTGAAGTCGGAGCACCACCACACTCGGGGTGGCAGAGAGACGGAGAGGTAGATGTATTTTTTAATATCATTTTACTAGGGGCTCTTACACCTCTTATAGCAATCCATATATCAATTGTATCAAGCACATTTGTACATATGTTGTCACCATTATTTTCAAAACATTTTCTAATTGAGGCCTTGGTATCAGCTCCTGTTTTATTTCCCTCCTTCCCTCCCTCACCCTCATGACTCCTTGTTAAATTATAAATTATTATTATTTTCATATTTTACACTGTCTGCAGTCTCCCTTTACTCTGTTGCTTGTCCCCTGCAGGTGGGGAGTGGCTTATATGTCGATCATTGTGACTGGTTTTCCTTTTCTCCCCTTCCTCTCCCATCTTCCCCTTCCCCTCATGGTATTGCTACTCCCATTACTGTTCCTGAGGGATTTATCTGTCCTGGATTCCGTGTACCAAGAGCTCTGATATGTACTAGGGTACATGTTCCTGTCAAGCCAGATTTGTAAGCTAGAACTGGGGTCAGGATAGTGGGGTGCCAAGGTCAATTAAAGAGCTAGAGTAGTGTGTATTTTGTTGGTGCTAAACTTCACCCTGACTGACTTGACCCTTCTGTGAGGAGATGTCCAATTGTTTACAAATGGGCCTTGGGTTTCCACTCCAAACCCCCCCCAATTCATATCTATATGATGGTTTGTTTTGGGTCATCTGATACCTGATCCTGTTGACACCTTGTGATCACACAGGCTGGGTGCTTCTTTCATGTGGGTTTTATTGCTTCCCTGCTAGATGGCCGCTTGTTTAACTTCAAGCCTTTAAGACCCCAAACACTGTATCTTTTCATAGCTAGGCACCATCAGCTTTCTTCACCACATTTGCTAATGCACCCATTTGACTTTAGCTATCATGTCAGGAAGGTGAGCATCACAGAATGCCAGGTTATTAGAAGGAAGTGTTCTTGCGTTGCGGGAGGACTTGAATAGAGAACCAATATTCATCTGCAACCTTGATATTAAACATAAATATATGAACATAGACCCATATCCCTATCATTATATAAGTATATTTTTATATATGTGTGTATATTTACACCTCTATAAATGTCTTTTGCCTCCAACAAACGATCCTTGAACTAACTACAAGTTTTCTTTCTTGATGTGTTTTGTTTTGTTCTTTGTCAGTGATTTGTTGTTGTTTTGTTGTCTGGTTGTATACTGTTGCTTTGTTTTCCTCTGTCTTATTTTCGTGCATGTTATTGTCTCCACAGGTCTGTCTAAATAAGACAGGCTGGATGAACTATCTGGAGGAAAAACAATGGACCGACAGTTCCGGGGGGGGCTTGGGATAGGGGAAGTGGGGGGGTAAGGAAGTGGTGTTAACAAACCCAGGGACAAGGGAACAACATGGGACCCAAAATGGTAGTGAGGAGGGAGTGGCAGGCCTGGTAGGGAATGATCAAGGGTAAGGTTACATAAAGAAGAGGTATAGCTGTAACCCAGGTGGGGATGGAGCTTGGTAGTAGGGCAGGAGGAAAGTCAAGGGAGATGGAGGAAAGAGCTAGGAGTCAAAGGGCATTTATAGAGGTCTAGACAAAGACATGTACATGCAAATATATATATGAGGATGGGGAAATAGATCTATGTTTCTGTATTTATAGGTTTAGTTTTAAGGTGGCAGAAGGACCTTGGACCTCTACTCAAGCACTCCCTCAATGCATGAATACTTTCTTTTATTATGTTGGCACTCTACGATGCTCACCCTCCCTACACAACTGCTGAAGCCAAAGTGCGTGAACAAGTAAATGTAGTGAAGAAAGCTGATGGTGCCCGGCAATCAAACGAGATAGTGTGTGGGGTCTTAAAGGTCTCAAGCGGCCATCTAACTCAGAAGGCACAAAGCCCACATGGAAGAACACACCAGCCTGTGTGATCGCGTGGTCCTGAAGGGATCAGTTATCAGGTATCAAAGAACAAAAAAATCATATCATTGGGTGCACACCTCCATGATACGATCACCAATGACAAACGGGTGCCTAAGCAAATGTGGCGAAGAAAGCTGATGGTACCCGGCCATCAAAAGAGATAGTGTCTGGGGTCTTAAAGGCTTGAAGGTGAACAAGCGGCCATCTAGCTCAGAAGCAATAAAGCCCACATGGAAGAAGCACACCAGCCTGTGCAATCACGAGGTGCCAAAGGCATCATGCAATATATATATATATATATATATATATATATATATATACCATAGTGAATGAAGGGGGAAGTGCAGAGTGGAGACCCAGAGCCCATTTGTCAACCACTGGAGATCCCCTCATAGAGGGGTTTAGGAGAGGAGATGGGTCAGTCAGGGTGCGATGTAGTACCGATGAAGAACACAGCTTTCCCCCAGATCCTGGATACTTCCTTCCCCCAACTACCATGATCCGAATTCTACCTTGCAGGACTCGATAGGGCAGAGGTTGTATGTACACTGGTGCATATGGGAGCTGGAGACACAGGGAATCCAGGGTGGATGATACCTTCAGGACCAGGGGTCTGAGGGGTGATACTAGGAGAGTGAGGGTGAGTGGGTTGGAAAGGGGGAACCGATTACAAGGATCCACATGTGACCTCCTCCCTGGGAGATGGACGGCAGAGAAAGGGAGGAAGGGAGCCTCCGGATAGGGAAAGATATGACAAAATAACAATCTATAAATTATCAAAGGCTCATGAGGGAGGGGGCAACCGGGGAGGGAGGGGGAAAAAAAGAGGACCTGATGCAAAGGGCTTAAGTGGAGGGCAAATGCTTTGAAAATGATTAGGGCAAAGAATGTAGGGGTGTGCTTTATACAATTTATGTATGTATTTGTATGGATTGTGATAAGAGTTGTATGAGCCCCTAATAAAATGTAAAAAAAAATGTCTTTTGCCTCCTTTCCTCCTCTATTTCCCTTTACTTTCCTCCTGTCCCACTATCATGTTTGACCTTCATTTGGCTCTAAGTAATTCCTCTTTCAGCTACATTGCACTTGATCTAACCCCACCAGGCATTCTACACCTTCCTCTCCATCAATTTTAGATCTCTTGTTGTTCCCTGTCCGTGGGTCTGTTGGCTCCCCTCCCCCTTCCCTAGCTCTCCCTTTCTTTTATCCCCTGGAACCGTCGGTCCAATTTTCTTCTCAGGATTGTAGGATTTGAATTTTTCTAATATGGTTATAAAGTTCTTTCCTGTTGTTTTGTTTATATAGTGGATAACATTGATTGTTTTTCTAATATGTAACCATCATTGCACCCTTGTTATGAATTCATGTTGGTCATGATGATTTACTTTACTGAGATATTTATTGTTGGCTTTATTAGGTAGGGTTTTGTTGAGATATTTTTACATTTATGTTCATAAGGGATATTGCTGTATTATTTTCTTTCCTGGCTATGTTTCTGTCTGATTTGGGTATAATGATTTTACAAGTTTCATAAAATGAATTTGGGGACTTTCCATTTTTATTATGTCCTACAATGGTTTGAATAAAATTGGTGTCAACTCTTCTTTGAATGTATTGGGAGTTTTTAATTGCATGACTTGTTTCTCTTTTCAATATGTATGTTTACTTTTCCTGCTTCAGTGTGTTCGTGTATGATAGATGGTGGTGTTGTTGCTGTTATTGGAAGGTGCTGTGGAGTTATTCCAACTCAGTGTTCCTATGGACAATAGAGCAAAACCCTGCCCCATACTGTGCAGTCCTCACTATTGTTCTTATCTTTGAGCCCAGTGATGCAGCTACTGTGTCAATCCATCTTGTTGAAGGTTTTCCTCGGTTCTAAAACCCAGTACTTTTATCATGCGTGGGACACGTCTCCAAGGTCTGTCTCCCTGGACAACATGTCCAAAGTACATTAAACCAAGTCTCGTCATTTTCTGCTACAGAGCCTTCTGGATGCACTTTTTCTAAGACAATTTTTGTTTTCAGTTCCTCTTTTTAAGTAACTTATTTTTCCTCAATTGCTGTCAGGATTCCTGTCATTTGTAACTTTCATCATGATATGTCATGATTATTTTATTTCAGTCAGCCCTGCTTTTGGTTTGTTTAGCTTCATGAGTACATTTTTTACCATGTCATGATATATTAAGGAAGTTTCCTTCTCTCTGCTCTTTTGATTGTTTTGTTTGTTTCTTCCTGTTTTTTTGTCCAATCACACATAATGTACTTGATGTTGTCCCACAGAATTCTGTGATTTTCTCTAGATTTTCTTGTCTATTTTAAAAATTATTCCTTTACCAAATTAGGTTGAGAGATTTTCTTTAATCTCACTGATGAACTCTCTCTGATTCAATTCTAGTCCATTTGCTCTTTTTTAAAATTAAAAGATCATACTACTGGGGACTCAGTTAGTTTATTGTGCCAACCTGGCCGATAAACACATGTGGGGTTAATTGAAGGGCAGAGGGATAAATGGCTCAGTGAGCCTCACCTTTCTAGTTCTCGGGTCTCTTGCTTTGTGGTCACACCAGGGTGCAACTGCTTTCGCAGTTCCCTGCTTCAGCTTGCAAGACAGACTTCCTGCAAGACATCCCCAGGGAGAAGCCACATGAACATACCCCGATGCAGCCCTGGGTGCTGGAGCACCCACGTGGAGACCCCTGCCAGCGCTGAGATGCTTACATATTCATTGACTCAGCTTTCCTCTGCAGTCGACATCATTGTGTCTGTTTTGTGAGATGGAGCAGGACTTTGTGGACTGTTATTGGACTAATGGGTTAATGTTGGACTTGTGGGCTTGGGCAGCACTGGGTTGGAATATTTTCTTGATGCGCACTTAACCTTTACATACAACTCTCTCTTATACACAAGTTGCTGTAGATTTACTTCTCCAAAGTACCTAGACTAATAAAGGGGCTCTTAGAGCTCTTATAATAATCAATACATCAATTGTATCAAGCATATTTGTACATATGTTGCCAAGATTATTTTCTAAACATTTACTTTCTATTTGAGCCCTTACTATTAGACGCCAGGGACTCTCAAGGGGCAGGATTGTACTAGGAGGCCAAGAGGTGCAGTCCTTATGCCCTTGTGATGATACTGGCCTTGCTGTGCCCCAGGGTCAGTTAGCCCCTAGGGCAAGGCAGGGCATGAAGTGAGACCAGTGTTAAGAGCTCCGCTGGTGTAGGCAGTCCCCAAAGGAGAGAGGGCCACCGTTGATCCCAAACCCTAGCGAGGTGATCTCCTGGCTGTCTTTTCAGGCAAGTGGGGGAGATATGTCAGTTACGTGGGCGCTGACAGAAAATGAACCAGCCATGTGATGGACATGGGGCTTAGAGGAGCCAGCAGAGAGCAGGCTGCCACGGTCAGGCCTTATCAGGGGTTTAGAGGCCAGGGTCAAAATATCAGTCCCTCTTTTTCCCCTCCCTCCCCACCCCACCTTGACCCCTTGATAAATTATAAATTATTATTATTTTCATATCTTAACCAACCACTCTCTCCCGTCACCCTTGGTTTCTGTTGATCGTCCCCCTGGGGTGGGGGTGTGGTTATGTGTCAATCATTGGAGTCACCTTTCTCCTGCCCTCCTGGTATCACTACTTCCATTGTTATTCCTTGATTCAGTGTGTGTCTCGAGCTCTTATCTGTATCTGTGTACATGTTCTGGTCTAGCCCTCAGTGAAAGGCAGGACTGGAGTCATGGTAGTGGGGGGTGAGGAACCTCAAGGAACCAGAGGAATATTGTATATTTCATTGGTGTTATACTGCATCCTAGTTGACTCATCCCTTGTGACCCTTTTGCAAGGAGATGTTCCATTATCTACAGATGGATTTGGGGGGGGGGGTGTGGGGTGTGTGTGTGTGTGTTTTGCGTCTTCTGATGCCTGTTACCTGATCCCATCTCATGATCACACAGGCTGGTGTGCTTCTTCCATGTGGGTTTGTTTATCAGCTAGACAGCTGCTTGTTTAACCTCAAGCCTTTTAGATCCCAGATGCTATATCTTTTGATAGAAGAGGTACCATCAGCTTTCTTTTTTTTTTAATATTAGCATGGTGTGTTTTATTTTTGCAGTACTTTCACATATCCTGCTCCAATTAGTGATACTTATTTTCCCCAGAGATAAAGAAAACAAGGGAATGGGTTATTAAGCTAAACTGAAATAAGGTATGAATAGCAAACTAGTAAATGTACAAGTAATTTTCTCACATAACACTTGATCACTAGAGTATGAATAGCAGCTTCTCCAACTCTGACACCAAGCGATTACATTTAATGCGATGGAAAGTTAATGTCCAAGCCTGGGTGAGCAGCATCTGACACTTGTCAGAGCCAGTCTTAGTTTTCTGTTGTTGTTGTGGTCGGGTGCTGTCGAACCAGCTCCACCTCACAGTGACCCTCTAGACAAGAGAGCACACCCCATCCAGTCCTGAACCATCCCCAGTATCGCTCTATTTTTGCATCCTTGTTGCAGGCAATCCATCAGCTTTCTTTACCACATTTGCTTGTGCACCCATTTTGTCTTCACCGATCATGCCAGGAGGGTGAGCATCACAACATGCCAGGTTCTTAGAACAAAGTATTCTTGTATTGAAGGCAGGCCCTGAGCAGAGACCTAACGTCCATCTACTACATCAATGTCTTGCCATATATGATGTACATAGACCAATACCTCTATTTTTATGAATTAATGTATTTACATAGGTACACACTTATGCTTATACCTCTATCTATAGCTTTGCTTCCTAGATCTTTCCTGTTTCTTTTTACCTTTCTTCTACCTCACCATCACACTCACCCTTCTTCCACCTTAGTAGTTCTTCTCAGCTAAATTGCTGTTACCCCAACACCACCAGGATCTCTATGTCCTCCTCATTGTTGATTTTAATTCCTTAGTTGTTCCCCTGTCTTTGGCGTTGTTTGCTTACCACTCCCTTCCCCTGCCTCCTTCTACTCGCAAAGTCCTTTGCTCTTCTAATGCGTTATCTGTTTCTCTCATCTTAGTATTAATCTTCTGAATTTCTCTTTGCTGTGGTATACGGTTTCTAGTTTCAATTGATGTGTTATTTTAGTGCTTTCCTGAATTACTCTAAAGTGTGTGTGTGTGTGTGTGTTCAGTTTTTCTTTAGCTTCGCAATCTTTCCTTTCTCCCGGTTCATTGATAGTATAAAAGTATAATTTTTAATAGTTTATCAGGTAATTTCAATGCCTTTTCTTCCTGAAAAAAGGTCTTCTAGCTCTATATTGGTCATGTGCTTCAGCTGTTCTGTCTTGTTTCTTCATATAAACTTAAATTGCCTTTGCCACTGAGATGTTGTAGTATTAGTGTTTTTGTGTTTAATTGATCTTAGTATTTGAGACTGCAGACACTCCACCTATCTAGTGGTTGTTGTAAAGGATAATTTGAGAATGTGTGTGGTACTGTTTGTTGTTATTATAGCACAGTTAGCAATGGTTTGTTTGGTGGTCTCACTTACGTAAAGATGATCAGGTGGTACAGGAGTATGTATTGTCTGTCACTGTATAGGTATGACTACAGTCATAGAGGTGGCTAGGCCTGCGATTGCTGTCCACTGTCAGGTAGAACAGGAAGGGACAAAAAAAAATTGCCAACGAAGAAATAATTTTTGAAAAAGAAACCAGCAAGAGACAGCGGACAAACAAGAGCAAGTGAAAGGAATTTAATAACTAGAAGTGTGTGTGTGTGTGTGTGTGTGTGTGTGTGTGTGTGTCAAAAACCAAGGTAGAGAAAAATAAAAGAGAAGCTAATCAAAACATAAAAAAGGAAAGGAAGGGAACTGGAAAAGTAAATTAAAATGGAAAGAATAGAAGTAGAAGCAGAAATAAAGAAGAAAGCAGAGTGCAGAAGTGATTAAAATAAATAAAAGGAAGTGAAGGAAAAGGAAAAACAAAGAGAAAACTTGGGGTGAGGACCTTTTTGTATAGGTCACAGCCTCTAGGGGGTTGAATATTGATTCCAGATGGAGCTTGGCAGGCCTATCTGTTTTCTGTGGTCCACGTACCTGATCCAGTAGGGTGTTTTTACAGCTTAGGTGATAGCTGAGGGGAATCTTTCTGGTAGAGAAGCAGCTGGGTCAGAATGGCTAATCATGGGGGAACTTTCCACGTGTCCAAGAGCAGCGAGGGATCCAGCATTGTATTTTTTGCTAGTGCTATGAGGAGAATCTCAAGCATTTCTGGGCATGGGGGTGATAATCCATCTCTAGGCATGGGGATGTTAAACCATGAGGGCATAGCTTTGTCTTCAAGCAGAAATGGACTTACAAGGATATCTCTGTCTGGTGTATGGGTGAAGGTAGGGGCTGGCAATTGTGATATCAGGAGGGTGTGGGAAACAAGTGAGGATCCTTTCTTAGTGCCAGCTACCAATGTGCCAGGCTTCTGTCTGGATGGAATGCGTCAGGCTAGCTGACAATTCACCTGTCTGTTCTTGCACCACTTTTGTTTCCCTTCATCTTCTAGTTAGTTTTCAGTCCACTTTTCTATAATTTCTTCTGAAGCTCAAGGTTCCAAGATTACCTAGTTTTACTAGACCTCTTGTATCTTTGTTGTAAGTTGTCTGTATAGTTATTCATTATACCTGATGTCCTTAATTCATAAGTTCTTCTTTTTTTTAAAAAATATATATACTAGTTACACTCCTGGAAAATTCAGTGTTTATTAAAGTTGGGCAAAAAACCACTTCTGTGTTTACAAGTTTCTTATTGAATTTAATTTAAACTATACAATTCATTTAAGTAATTCTGATTAAAATACCAATAGCTTTAACAAAATTTGAATAAAGCAATAAATATAGTAAACTTAACTTAATTCCTTATTAACTACTTGTTGCTGTTGAGTTGATTATGATCTATCACCGTTGGAATTTTAAAATAAGCTATTAGTTTGTTTTTTATTGATGTAAAATATAATCCAAGAGGTTATTTTCCAATAATTTCTTTTCTGTGTCCCTTTTTTCCCTCAGCATTTTTTACCTCGTTGGAAGTGTGAACAGTTAATCAGACAAGGAATTCTGGAACATGTGCTGTCATAGCTTCACATTTAGACAGAGTCCAGCTCTTGGAGACATCTGTACATCTTTCCATCTACCTGACACCACTGTTTAATTGTTAAAATTACAGGCATTCTTTATGTAAAACCAGAATTACTTGACTACATAGTTTTAGTGCTCATTTCTAAGAATTTATTAGAATCCTAAGAATTCTCATCCTTGCAGTAATCTCTATCCATATATATAACATTTTATATTAGTGGTTTGTTAATTACCTTTGAGTCTTTTTCCTCTTTTCCCCCCAAACACAGTTGCATTTGGCTGTACAAGAAGAAGGCAGACCCTCATGGGTCTTACATTCGGCAGGGATGCTGTAGCATTCCTGGTGAAGCCAAGAAGCCCAAGATTCTTGAATATTTATTAATGTTTCACACAAGCAAGTTACGATGATGTGTAAGACCTCTTGCTATATTTAATGTGTAACCACAATTGTTTATCATCTGATTTGCGAAGGCAGACAGTAATGGCTAGCCTGGCACATGACTATCAATAAACTTGTGCATCAGCAACAACTAAATGCCATAAGCAAGGTAGCTTAAAACAAAGGGAAGTTTATTCTCGGTTCTGGAGGCCAGAAATCTGAAGGCAAGTGTTGACAGCACCTTGTTCTCTCTCTGAAATAAGGGAGGTCCGTATATCGTTTTTCTCAGCTTTTGGGAACTGCCAGCAATTCTTAGAGTTGCTTAGCTTGTAGTCAATCATTCATTATCTATTTAATTGTGTTTTTGGATTCAAATGCCTTTTAAAGATACCAATCACCATTTTGAAATAACAGTGAAAGCAAATAATAATTTATAAGTGTATGTATATATATAGGTAGTTATGAGTTGAACCGGTGGTCTGTGGGAGTATACCTGTGTGGCAGGGACTATTTTGATATACTTATTTGTACTGTAAATATGTCAATATGTCCACGTATGTGATAGAGCATACAGGGTACAAAGTTATGAAAACTTATTCATATCCAAAAACACCTTCAAGTTCTGAGGCACTGGACTGGAAGGGTAAAGACCATAGTTTGGAGACTGTCTAGGGCAATTGGTGTAACAGTCTTTAAACCGAATGTTTTGCATTTTATTTGGATGAGTAGCAGTTACAGGGAGTCTTATAAGCTTGCGTGGTGACCAGTTAAGTTCCAACTGTTAGTCTCTTTCCATTTGGAAAAGAGTTGAAATCAAAGACCCAAACAATTAGGTTAAAGAACTATTGGACCACATGAACTCCTACCTCCTGAGGGGTACCAACTCCCACAATCAAACGGGTCCAGTTGTGTAATTGAGGGGTAAAATTAAAGAGACAACAGACAAAATAAAGTATACAATTGCTCACCTTCAGGACGGCCATGATCTCAACAGCCAGGTCCACACACAGAGAGAAAATGTATCATATTTCTAATCATGCTGTATATACATTTTGAGGACATTCAAGCCCCCTAGTGACAGGTAACCATATGCGTAACAGGAAGGGGCTGTACAATAGGTTTATGCGTGACAGGAAGGGGACGAGCTAGGAATACACACACAATAGGAAGGGGGAAACACTGGGGATACACCTGTGACAAGATACCCTCTAAGCAGCTGACCTCCAAGTGTACAGTCATTTACCATGTGTCATAATAAGGTTGTGACAACCTGGGGAAAACCTTTCTGTATCCCACAACCTCTCTAACCTTAAGACGAGGAGAACTGGAAGGTTCCTGGCTACCACTCTAGTAAAAATCGAAGATCCTGAACAGAGTAGGAGAGAAAAGACCAGCTTCACTGGTCTGATAAAGACAGGTAGAGAATCCCCTCTCCCCCTAAGACTATAACCCTTAAACATCCGTCAAACCTGAAAATGAACCTATTCCCAGAGATCATTTTTATGCCATACTGGACAGACCTGTAAAATAGTAACACTTGTGAGGACTCATGAGAACAAAGTATACTGACAATCATATGAGAAGAAATGTTGCTAAAAGCCAAGTTCAGAAGGCAGGAAGAGGGTGAAATGGGAACCCAAAAAGGATGTTTAAGGGATTACAACTAATGTCACAAAAGAAACAAATTAAGAATTGTTGAATGCGAAACTAATTCTGTAAACAGGTACAATGATGAAGTGTTCTTTAATTAAATAAAAACTTAGTATTAGATTGTTGTTGCTGTGCATGTTGGGTGCTGTTTAAGATTTTCAACTCAGCAACCCCATAAGTGTTTGTTGGGGCTGTAGTTTTGGTCATCTCTACTATATTTTAAATTATGAAATGATGAAATGTTAAGTAAGTGAGTAAAGCTTTTCCAAAAAGTCATGTGGAAATAGAACTAAAAGATAATCAAGAAGGACTTCTGCCAAGATTAAATAGACACCGAGAGATTGAGACAGAGTCACAGAACAGAGGCAGGGTTCAGACAAAAATGAGTGAAAGAAAAAGATTTTATTGAGGGAAAAGAACTCCCAGATGGATTCCGCAACCCAACAAGAATAGGTTAAGGAAGTCGCGCATGGTGCTAGGGTGGCAGGATATATACATATTATATGAGCTTAAAGGCATATGGGCCGGTAAGGGGAAGGGAGGTTCTTTGTACTGCGGCTGCAAGTTTCGGAGCAGGAGATGACCTGTCCATAAATCATCTTGTTCTCAGCAAACTTGCTTCCTGGCACGCTGGGGGGGAGTCTGTGTTCTGCCCGGGGGTAAGCTTTGTGACATGCTGGAGGCAGCTGCTTTGAAGTTCAGCAGGTCATTTGTCTTCTTGAGAGGCTGGTGCAAGGGGCTGCCTGGTCCGGACCTGGCCCAAACAGACACACTACCAAGATCCTGTACAAGAAATATGTGAAAGACCAAATAAAACACGAATGAAAATCCAGGGACCCTCAGTTTTAGAGGAGAGGATAGAGAGATTATTTGAATGCTGACTACAAGAAGCTGAATAAAATCTAAATATGAAGACACGAGACTAGTAAATTCTCAACTGACATTACAACACATCCATTATGAAATTTGTGTTTAATGTGAAATCATCACTATAATCAACATTGGAAGATTTTCTTCTTGTACCCATTGCTGTTGAACATTATGAAGTTTTGTGAACAGGGTTTGATCAGAACAATGAGCTGACAACTGCCCCATATCAATAGCTGGCAGCCCAGGTGCCCAGCCCTCCCCCTCCCCCCACCCATTTACCATAGGAGTTCTACCTACAGGTGGGGGCCACTTTTTGACTAATGATAGTGGCCAACATCTTCTAAATCTGTTCTCAACTGCACTCCGCAGTGAACAGAGAATTATAGTCATTCCCGTTCTGTGTCACACCCATAAGGAGACAGGTGCTTAGCACCTAACAACATATAATCACCAATTAAGTACAAATAGTACCATTACAGTACACTGAAGAATTCAATTTCATTTCACCCAAAGAAACAATTCACCAAAATAAAGATCTAGAAACCCTTTCTAAGGAAGAAATGTCATGGGAACTTCCTAATAGTTAATAATTGGGCATTTTACATAGAGAATATTGCAAGGCAAACAAAACTTTGGGAAAATTCAGGGACGACTACAATAACAAAATAAATGAAACATTAGAAATTATACCAACACAGCAAATTAAAATCCAAAAGATTACAGAAGTAGGTAGCATTGAAGGTAAGTCAATGAAATGTAATCAAGAAGAAACATTCATCAAGAGAAGACAAAGCTCATTAAGCTGATCATTTTTAGGTGCTATTTAGTTGGTTCCTCATAGCAACCCAGTGTACAAAAGAGCAAAATACTACCGTCCTGTGCCTCTTCACAATTAGGTTTGAACTTGTAACCATTTTATCAGTCCATTGTGAGAATCTTTTTTACTACCCTATTTTAACAAGTCTGATGTCCAACATCTTGAGACAATATGCTCAAAGTATGTGAAATGAAATCTTGTCATCTTTACCATTAAGGATCATTCTAGCTGTATTTGTTCTAGAATACTTGTTCTGCCTGTCCCTGGTCTTCTCACTGTTCTTCATCAATACCATGATTCAAATGTATCCATTCTTCTCTGGTCTCAATGCCCAAATGCCACACTCTCTTGGGTCAGACAGGTCTCAGTCTCAAAGTGACTCCCTTGCTCTTCAACACTAAAATGTCTTGTGCAGCAGATTTGTCCAGTGCAATACTGTTTGTTTTCTTGACTGCTCCTTCCATGGGCATTGCTTGTCAATCCAAGCAGAATGACATTTTAGATAATATTAGTCTTTACCATAATGTTGACTACTGATTATAAGGGTTTTGGTTTCCTTTGCATTGAGTTGTATTCCATACTGAAGATTGCAACCCTTGATCTTCATCAGCAAGTGTTTCAGGTCCTCACCTGTAGCAGTTGAGGTGTCATCTGTATATTGTAAGTTGTTAATAAACACTCTCTCCAATCCTGGGCCTGTCTTCATATGTTCTTAGATTATTACTTCACCATATATTTTGATTAAATATGGCGGAATAAAGCAGCTCTGACATGAATATTAGCTGCTTTTAAACAGCCCCATATTGTTCTATTCCAATGAATGCCTCAAATACTACTTGGTTTGTACAGGGATGATCAAGGGTTGAGGAATTCCCATTTTTCCAAATGTGATCAATAGTTATGATCTATGTACCCTGTTACCTTTACAACGCAAGTAGCAACAGTTGTTATCTTTGTTCATCCAAGATCCATCTCATATAATCAATGATAAATCCTTTGTTCCACATCCTCTCCTGAATCTGACTTGAATTTCTGGCAGCACTCTGTTGATTGTAACCATTGATGAATTTTTTTCAGCAAAAGTTGATTTAACAGATATTAATATAAGAAGTTTGATAACTTCTGCAGTCTGTTGTGTCACCTTTCTTTGACGTAGGCACAGATTTTCAGTTGGCCTTGTAACCTTGTGCCAAATTTCTTAGGCATAGACGAGCCTGTATATTACTTCGCTGAAGAAACATTTCCATTGACCAATTGCAGGAACTTTATTTTTTGCGAATGCCTTTGATAGGGCTTGGACTTCTTCCTTCAATACCATTGGTTTGTGATCAGAAGTTACCTCTTAAAATAGCTGAATGTACTTTTCAGTACAGTGAGTGTTCTTCCCATCATCTTTGGGTACTTCCTGCTTTGTTCAATATTTTGCCCATAGGAATCCTTAATGTTTAACTCAATGCTTGGATTTTTTTTTTCAGTCCTTCAGCATGAGATATGTTGAGTGTGTTCTTCCTTTTTGGTTTTCTAACTTCAAGTCTGCATATTTGATACTTTGTCTCATTAATCTGCCCTTTGTGATTTTCTGTGAACTTCATTTCTTAAATTTATTACAGTTGATCTATGATCAACTGCAAGTTTTAGGGTCTCTTCTGATATCTGCTTTATTTTATTTTTATTGGCATATTGCTTTCTTATTATATAACCTTGTCATTTATTTCATCCCACAGCATATCAGTTGTCATCAGTGTTGTTAATATTTAATGCTGTTCTTGATGTGTCTATAAAATTGAGGTGGGATATATGCAAGGTCATATTGGGGCTTTTGTGGGCATGTTTTAATTTTCAACATCAACCTGAACTTTTATGTGAGCAATTGATGTTCTGTTTCACAGTCAGCCTTTTGGCTGCTATTACTGAGCTTCTCTGTCATCTCTTCCCATGGAGGTAGTCAGTATGAGACCTATCTATACATTCTGTATGCTGTCTATCCAAGTACACATTATGTTGTTGAAAAAGGTATTGCATTTAAGTCCATCTCAGAAAATTCTATCATGCAATCTGCAACTTTTGTTTCTCTGAAGCCATAGTTTCAAACTATTGTCCCTCTTTGTTCCAGCTCTCATTCCAATTATCAATAATGCATCTTGATTATATTTGTGATCAGTTCAGACTGAAGTTGGTAGAATTCAATTTCTTTATTCTTAAATTAGAATAATAGTCATACTAATTGGGCTTCCTTGTAGGTATATAGATATTTTCATATTACAGAAAGCATTGTACTTTAAGTTTTGAAATTCTCTTTAATCCACATTCACACAATTCAAAAGTTCAGTCATATCAAGAAGAATTGTACAATCATTACCACAATTTCAGAATATTTTCTCTATACCCCCCCACTCCCATGGTTAAATCATCTTTAAATTGAGTTGTGTAATCACCTTGAGTCCTAGTACTCACTCCCCCTCCCACCTTCATTGTTTACTCCCGAAATAGCCTCACCCTCCCCAATCCCTGCTCACCCACCCCTATATCTCCTAGAAACCCTTTCATCAGTTAACTATATTTATCCACTCCTGTGCTTCAACTGGTAAATCCAACAGAAATAATAACAAAAAATAAAATGATATGGATAAGACAATAATATATAAAGACAAATAAAAAGCACCACCATCATTTTTTTTTTTCCTAACCCACCACCATCAATATTTTAAAGGCCAGGGAAGAAGTTTTTATCATGGAGTAAGCAAGAGATCCTTACACCTAGAACAAATTCAGGATGGATCTAGAAGGTCAACTGATCAAATCCCAAGTTTGATCCAGCATAATCAGGTTGACAATGATTTTTGTTTGGTAGTAAGTATTTCAGACCTTTGCCTGTAACTAGAGATCTGCCAGTGGCTTAATTTGTCTTGATATTCTGCAGATGGATTTTGGGCTCCCACTGTCCTCCATAGCCTTCCACAAATTAAATTAGGTGTTCATAATTTTAGGTCTGATATTACTTCTTTCATCATATTTGAGTTTATTGTCATCTTTGACTCATACGAGCTGGTTTTCTTCCATGTTGGCTTAGTGGACTCCTTATTTAGATGGCTTTTTATTTGAATACACACCTTAAAACCACAAACACGATTCCACTTGAGAGCCAGGCACCATCTGCTTTCTCACCACAATGCGTAGGACACTCTTCAGTGATCTTTTCATGTGAGTGAGTATTGAGCAGGGCCATGTTTTCAGAACTGACTATTCTTGGGCTGGAGCTAGAGTTCATTTGGGGCCCATAATCTAGCTGCTTCTCCCGGGGATATTCATGACTCAGGTTTACTGTGGTGGTTGTGTGTGTTAGTCCAGGTAGAGAGATCCAGGGAGACACTCGTGTATAAAAAAGAACTTTATATAAAAGAGCAACTGTATATTGAGAAAACATCCGTTTTCAGCAGTGTTTCCCACCCACTTCCATCCCAAGTTCTTCATTTTGCACCTCTTATGATTTATGGTAACACCCCTACTGTGAAAACCTCAGAAGGTCCCAACACAGTGAAGAATGTTCCCTGGTGCCATTACTTTGTCTTCAACGTTATGTGGCTGCAGTTGATAGGTTTTGAGAGGCGCAATCCAGCCAAGAAATTCCATCGAGGGTCCAGAAGAGGTTTAGACCAAAGTAGCGTCTCATGGTACCAAGCAGGCATGAGACATGTGGCGGCCTGTCTAAGTCCCACATGTGCATTTGATGAAGGCTGCCAAGTTTGGCATGGAGGTTCCGCCTCAATACACCTGTCACAAAATGTGAAATGACATATTTTGCTACCTTTGCCTCTCTCCCAGCCTAGGGTAACCTCCAGGATGGAAGTCCCAGGTCTGACACATGTGGGTGGGAACTGCTAGGGAGGCTGCCAGCGGGGGACTCTGCTCACCCACTGCACCAAGGGAAAATCCGGTTCACAGCTCACATGCCTTCCTCTGTATATAAACCCGGAGAAGGAGCAACAGCTTAGGCTGAGTGGTACAGGATGAGCGTCTGTGTAATAACCACTAATGGTTAGGCACCATGGACACAGGGTAGGGAAGGATACAGTGAAGAAGAATATGAAGCGTTGGACGTAGCAAAGGGGGCCAAAGAGCATGAGGATCCCCAGAAATGACGCAAGACACAAGCGGAGCTAACACAGGCTTACAAAGGGGAATCGGCCAGGTGCTTCACCCCAGCTTTAGCTAGCTGCCCCCACAGCAGAACTTTATCTCCTACAGAGAGCACTGGGTTGGATAGCAAAGGCACAGCTTTCAAGCAGGGAAGGTTACTTTCTCAATACTATCTTTAGTGGGGCGACAAACTGTTATTTTACTTGATTTCCATCTCCTGACTGGGGGAAGGATGAGTTGATAGCCAGGGTGGGGTAGAGTGGGGATGAGTCAATAACAGAGTGCCAGGACTCAGGAAACATGACCCCAGGCTTTTGGGCTTCACACATGCATACACACACGCGTCCGCGCTCTAGGAATGTTCTCACGAAACATGACCCCAGGCTGGTGGTCTTCACATGCACACACACGCGTGCGCACACACACACATACATGCTCTAGGAATGTTCTCAGCAAACATGACCCCAGGCTGGTGGTCTTCACACACACACACACACACACACACACACACACACACGCACACACACACACACGCTCTAGGAATGTTCTCAGGAAACATGATCCCAGGCTGGTGGTTTTCACACACACACTCACGCGCACACTCTAGGAATGTTCTCAGGAAACATGACCCCAGGCTGGTGATCTTCACACACACGCACACACACACACACACACGCGTGCACGTGCTCTAGGAATGTTCTCCGGAGAGAGTGGCTTCTAAGGACTGAGTGCTGCAAAGAAAGTCACAACTGGGAGCAGCCTTCCCTTCCCCTAGAGACTCCTGGGAAATCAGGATGTGCACGGAGATTAGACATCACCTGTCTTGATAAGGGAAACCAGTTCAATAGTGGTCAGTGTTTCCTCTGTGCTTCTAACACAGGGTTTTATTTCCTGGGCACCAGATTATAGAAGAAGGCAGGAGGGCCCCCCAAAATATGATTAGTTGATCCGCTTGAGTAAATTCTCATGTGCTTAAAAGAACACCCCTGGTGGGCCAGGGTTTACTGTTTACTGAACTAAACAGTAAAGGATGGCGAGGAAGACATCCACTGAGCCTTGACCTCCATGCCTCAGTCAGGACACCAAGTGTGTGTGTGGGGTGGGTGGGGACTGACACCAGTGGTGGAGGAGGGAAGTGGACATAGGCCCCAGAGACTGCTGGTACAGCAGCATGATGTTGTTTCTGGAGTCCTGATTGTGCCAAGGCAGCCTCTGGAGTGACTGTGGCAGTAAAAAATCAGATTCTGGATCTGCAGAGCCTGGATCTGGGGCCTCTTGGGTAGCAGGTAGCTTGGGTGTGTTCCTAGAGAGAGTGAAGAGCTGGACACCGGACTCCCCGCTGCTGAACCCTACCGTTCGTGCTAGGTAAGTGCACGGAGATGGAGAGAAGACCCTGAAAGAACAGCAAGGGGTGCATGGACCAAGCCCCTTCCCTTTCCCCTGCCACCAGGTCCTCTTATATGGTGCTGTGAGGTCAAACAAAGGGAAGCCCACTCAGACCTGCAGAGACCTCAGCGAAACAACTGCCCCCCACCCCCCACAATTCAGCAGACATCTCACAAGGACACTCACACATACCCGAGAGAGAAACCTCACACACATACTTCCTTGGAGACTTCCAGAGAGACTCAGAGGCCTCGCACAGAGACTTCATATGAAGTTCTCAGCATCCTTTATGGAGACTTCTCAGAGACCCCACAGGGACCTCACACAAAGCCCTCCCACATAGCTCACTGCCAGCACGGGAGAATTAGCAGCCGCTGTCCACCCCTGAGCTCCTGGAAACTTTCACACATTGTCTGCAGTGCCCCCCATGCTTGTGCATCTTTGTCCTCATAGCCTTGCTTGGGAACAACAGAATCACAAACTGCACGTAGTTGTGTGCAAATTTTTTCCACTGAAACGTTTTCACTAGCCTGAACTCTGAAGTGTAGTTTACAATTGAAATACAAGTAAAACTGCCAACACCAAATGAGAGTGTGATTCTAGATGGTGTGCAGTCAAATGTCGTACGCCACACTTTTACTTTTGCTTCGGACAAATTCTCTAATTGGTGGGGAAGTGACTGACTACTTTGGAAGCAACAGAACAGTCCATCAAATGGGCTTCAGGACTCAAATATATAAATAGACATCTGATCTGAACTCAAACTCATTCCCCAAGGGGCTCATGAAACTAATTTTTTTGGAAGAGTGAAGGAACCCACATGAAAATAACAAAATGTACATCACATTGTGTCTGTCTGGCTTAATTTCTCAATGAAACAGCTGTCATAGCTGAAGATATTCAGGGCAACATTCCTTTTATAGCTCTGTCGACATAATTAATATGATTTTTCTGTGAAATGTAATATTTCTAAGTTATGCAAAGTCCTAATGTTTATCTACCACAACAAACTGATAATATTTCGAAGGATGAAGAAATAGATCAAGAAATAATAATTACCAGGGCGTGGTGCCCCAACAGACTGGACTGGAAAACGCTCCTAAGGGCCAGCAAACGATCCCTGAACTAACTACAAGCTTTTCTCTTGTGAACTGTTTTATTCTGTTCTTTGTCAGTGGTTTGTTTTTGTTGTTTTGTTGTCTGGTTGTATACTGTTGCTTTGTTTTCCTCTGTCTAGTTTTCGTGCATGTTAGTGACTCCACAGGTCTGTCTGAATAGGACAGGCTGGATGAACTATCTGGAGGAAAAACAACGGGACCGACAGTTTTGGGGGGACTTGGGGTGGGGGGGTAAAGGGGGGGTAAGGAAGTGGTGTTAACAAACCCAGGGACAAGGGAAAAACATGGGACCCCAAATGGTAGAGAAGGGGGAGTGGCAGGCCTTGTGGGAAATGATCAAGGGTAAGGTTGCTTAGAGAAGAGGTATACTCTAGCCCAGGTGGCGATGAAGCATGGTAGTAGGGCAGGAGGAAAGTCAAGGGAGATGGAGGAAAGAGCTAGGAGTCAAAGGGCATTCATAGAGGTCTAGACAAAGACATGTACATGCAAATATATATAGGAGGATGGGGAAATAGATCTATGTGTCTATATTTATAGGTCAAGTATTAAGGTGGCGGAAGGACCTTGGGCCTCTACTCAAACACTCCCTCAATGCATGAATACCTTCTTTTATTAAATTGGAACTCTATGATGCTCACTCTCCCGACACAACGGCTGGAGCCAAAGTGAGTGAACAAGTAAATGTGGTGAAGAAAGCTGATGGTGCCCGGCTATCAAAAGAGATAGTGACTGGGGTCTTAAAGGCTTGAAGATAAACAAGCAGCCATCTAGCTCAGAAGCAACAAAGTCCACATGGAAGAACACACCAGCCTGAGTGAGCGAGTGGTCCCAAAGGGATCAGTTACCAGGCATCAAAGAACAAAAAATCATATCATTGACTGCACACCTCCATGATAGGATCGCTGAAGACAAATGGGTGAATAAGCAAATGTGGTGAAGAAAGCTGATGGTGCCCGGCTATCAAAAGAGATAGTGTCTGGGGTCTTAAAGGCTTGAAGGTGAACAAGCGGCCATCTAGCTCAGAAGCAAATAAGCCCACATGGAAGAAGCACACCGGCCAGTGCGATCACGAGGTGCCCAAGGGACCAGGTATAAGGCATCATGCAAAAAAAAAGATATAAGTGTGTGTATGTATGTGTATATATGTGTATATGTATATATGTATGTATATATATGTATATATATATCATATTAAATGAAGGGGGAAGTGCAGAGTGGAGACCCAAGGCCCAAGTGTCGACCAACGGAGATCCCCTCATAGAGGGGTTTAGGAGAGGAGATGGGTTAATTAGGGTGTGAGGTAGTATCGATGAAGAACACAGCTTTCCCCCGGATCCTGGATGCTTCCTCCCCCCAACTACCATGATCCGAATTCTACCTTGCAGGGCTGGATAGGACAGAGGCTGTACACTGGTGCATATGAGGGTTGGAGGTACAGGGAATCCAGGGTGGGTGATACCTTCAGGACCAAGGTGTGAGGGACGATGCTGGGAGAGTGGAGGGCGAGTGGGTTGGAAAGGGGGAACTGATTACAAGGATCCACATGTGACCTCTTCCCTGGGAGAGGGACAGCAGAGAAGGGGGAAGGGAGACTCCGGATAGGGCAAGATATGACAAAACAACGATGTATAAATTACCAAGGGCATATGAGGGAGGGGGGAAGGGGGAGGGAGGAGGGGAAAAAAAAGAGGACCTGATGCAAGGGGCTTAAGTGGAGAGCAAATGCCTTGAGAATGATTGGGGCAGGGAATGTATGGATGTGCTTTATACAGTTGATGTATGTATATGTGTGGATTGTGGTAAGAGTTGTATGAGTCCCTAATAAAATGTAAAAGAAGAAAAGAGAAAAAAATGATTAGGGCAAAGACTGTACAGATGTGCTTTATACAATTGATGTATGTATATATATGAACTGTGAAAAGAATTGTATGAGCCCCAATAAATTGTTAAAATTTAAAAAAAAAAAAAAGAAATAATAATTAATGAAATACACATTTTCAGGTAGTACCATTTACAATAGCCAAGCGTAAATGAAAATATCTATATCTATACTTGAATAAAAAAACAACAGATTTATGTGAGGAAAACTACAGAAATTACAAGAAATCAAGTGTGACCTCAGCAAATGGGATAATATCCCATGCTCCTTGACCAGACGACTCAATGTAGTACAGTTATCAGTTCTACTCAAGGCACTAGACAAGTTTAATTCACTCCTGATAAAATTACCCTCATCTTTCTTCAAAGAATTGCAAAACCACTGATTACTAACTTCATATGGTAAGGGCATAGGTCAGGGGTTGAACCTACAAACTTCTCCTTGGTAGAAAGATAAAACTGTTCTCATAAAAGACTTGTAGGCTGGCTTTGAGTTGGAATTTTGGGGTCATTTAGGATTTTTTTGTGGCATGTGATTTTTAGGGCTTTAAGGTCATTTGGGGTCATTTAATTTTTTTGCGCATTAGGGTGGTTTGGGCTTTAAGGGTGTTTTATAAGGTTTAAGGGAGTTTTTAAGGGATTTAGGGGTGATTTTTTGGAGTGTATAGGTATTTTTTAGCAGGTAGGGGTGTTTTTAGTGATCTTACAGGGTTTCTTAGAGATTTTAGGGTATTTTAAAATATTTTATGTGTTTTTCCCCAGCATTTTATGTTTTGTTGGGGCTTTCATGTTGTCTTCAGGGCATTTATGTGGTTTTGGAAGTTCATGGTTTGGGAATCTTCTAGGGATATGATTTGGAAGTTCCACATGTTTTGGGAGGCATTTAGTGTGTTATTTGTGGCTTCAGAGTGTTATTTGAATTTTAGGGAATATTATGGCTTTTCAGACATTTTAAGGCTTTTAGGGTGATTTTAGTGTTTAAGGGTGTTTATTAGGCTTATATGTGTTTTTATGGCTTTTAGTGTTTTGTTAAAATTTTAGGGTGCTTCTTAAGGCATTAGAGTGTTTGGGGGGATTAGGTTTTGGTTTTCAGGGCTTTAGGGTTTTGTTGGATTATTTTTTGCTTTCATGGTGAATTCATGTCTATTAGGCTGTTGGACTTTTACAGGGTTTTATAGTGCTTCGGGTTGCTTTGTAGGGATGTTCTTGGGGTTTTAAAAGACTTTTAGCGTGTTTTTAGGGCTTCACGTGTTCTTTATTTTGCGTTTTAAGGCATTTGCATAATATTAGGGCATTTATTATGTTTTCGGGACGTAAGGAGTTTTTTTTAAGACTTATGGCGCATTAGGGTGTTTTAGAAAGCCTTTTACCATGTATTTAATGGTCTTAAGATGTTTTAGAG
Organism: Tenrec ecaudatus; assembly: GCF_050624435.1. Lineage (NCBI taxonomy): Eukaryota > Metazoa > Chordata > Mammalia > Afrosoricida > Tenrecidae > Tenrec > Tenrec ecaudatus. The sequence continues at coordinate 496,667 of NW_027457574.1, read as the reverse complement.
GGTCTTTAGGGGTGGTCTTAGCATTTTAGAAATATTTTAGACGTTTTAGGGTTTTTAAGGCATTTATAGTGTTTTTACGACTTTTAAGGTGTTTTTAGAACACGCCTGACAGGTACACACTATTTCAATCAGGCTCTGGTTAGTGCCTCTCAATCAATTGGTGACATGGGAGTCTGGATAATGGATTACCTTTACTCTGCAGATGAGAAAACTCACTCAAAAAGACACAGGTGTTGACCCACAGGCACACAACTGGTTAACAACAAAGACATATTCACAACCAGTGTTGGGAGCCAGAGCCCTAAGCCCCACATACCTGTCCCCAGCCGAACAGTCAATCTATCCTGAACCATCAAATGATCTGAGCAGATCCTCCCACCCAACTCACCTTCCCATGCCAAATATTTTATTTCAGAAGGTGGCAGTGAATCTGCAGCTCTGAGAGAGGGACATATCTGATCGGAGCACATGGAGCAGATGAAGGGGGAGGAGGGGAATGTGGAGCACATCCTGGCACACCAGGACTTGAGGATGATGTTCCCACTCAGAGAATCCAGTCCACATAGAAGACCACATGGCCAGCCCCACGATGAGACAAGACACCCCTCAAAGACCCATAGCCTTAGAGGGGACAACACTGAAGACACAGTGTGGGAAATGCGCCCCAACTAATCCTGCCACACCGAGGCATAACACTAAGGGGGTACAGCAGAAGAGCAAGAAAACGAAGCATCAAGGTCCCCAGGGAATGCCAAAGGATGACTTTGAGGCCAGTACTTGGTACACCAACAGACTGGACTGGAAAACACTCTTAAAGGCCAACAAACCGACCTTGAACTAACGATGAGCCACTTCTTTCTTGTTGAGTTGTTTTCATTCATTGTCATTGGATTTTGGTTGTTTTGTTGCTTTTAGTGCTTGGTTTTGCTCTGTCTTGTTTTGTGTATGTTATTACATCTACAGGTCTGTCTAAATAAGATAGGCTGGACGAACAATCTGGAGGAGAGAAAACAGGACCAACACTTCTGGGGAGACATGGGAGAGAGGGAGGTGTGGGGAAAGGTAGTGGTGTTAAGAAACCCAGAGAAAAGGGAAGAACAGGTGATGCAAATCGGTGGTGAGGGGGATGTAGGAGGCCTGGTAGGGAGTGATCAAGGGAAATGGAACCAATGGAACCAAGAGGAATTACTGAATTACTGAAGCACAAATGAAAAGTGAGCATGGCAGTGGGCCCAAGAGGCAAATCAAAGGGAATAGAAAAGCAAGCTAGGAAGCAAGGGTCAATTATAGAGGTTTAAAAAAAGGCATGTACATATTTAAATATATGAGCATGGGGAAATAGATCTATGTCCCTATATTTATAGGTTTTGTATTAAGGTAGCAGATGGACATTGGGCCACTGCTCAAGGACTCCCTCGTTGCAAAAATACTGTTCTATTAAATTGGCATTCTATGATGCTCACCTTCCCTACACGATCACTGAACACAAAGCAGGTACATAAGCAAATGTGGTGAAGAAAGCTAATGGTGCCCAGCTATCAAATATATAGCATGTGAGGTCTTAAAGGCTTTAAGGAAAACAAGCGCCCATCTAGCTCAGAAGAAACAAAGCCCACATGGAAGAAGCACACCAGCTTGTGTGATCATGAGGTTTTGAAAAGATTTGGTAGCAGGCATCATCAGAACAAAAAAAATCTTATCATTGCGAATGAGCGGGGAGTGCTGGGTACAGACACAAAGCCCATTTACAGTCCTCTGGACATCCCTAACAGAAGGGTGTCAGGGAGGAGATAAACCAAGACAGGTACCAGATAATAACGATGAAACACAGCTTTCCCCTAGTTCCTACATGTTTCCTATCTCCCACTATCATGATCCCAATTCTAATTTACAAATCAGGCTAGACTAGAGAATGTACACTTGGACAGATAGGAACAGGAAACATGGGGAATCCAGGGTGGATGAGCCCTTGAGGACCAGTGTTATGAGTGCAGACTCGGGAAGGGTGGAGGGAGGGTAGGTTGGAAAACGGAAACCGTATACAGGGATCTACATTTAACCTCAACAGAAAAGTGGGTGAAGGAACATCAGACAGTGCAAGATATGAGAAAATAATTAGTAAATTATCAAGGGTAGCTCGAATGGAGGGGGAAAAATGAGGAGCTGAGGCCAGGGGCTTGGGTGGGGTGGAGAGTGGATATTTTGAGAATAATGAGGGCAATGAATGTACAAATGTGCTTTACACAACCGATGTATATATGCATTCTGGTTAGTGTTGCATGAACAATTTAAAAAAGGTCTGGACAGAGGGCACATGCAAGGATGATCTCAGGCTGGATTAGATCAGCAAAATCACCTCCTGGAGTTGCCTCACCCTGTGTCTATTCCTGAGTCAGGCATGAAGCTTAGGGCCCATAGTCCCAGGAGCTGGACAGGGAGGGAGGCGGGGTTCTGAGGTCATTCCATAGGGGCAATGGCCCTCCTGTCCTGCCGGGCCCACCCTCCTTTGTAATCCTGCTGGCTGGAGCACGGCTTTCATGGAGTCCACCACATGGGAGCTCTACTACTCATGGGGGATTGGCAGGAAGCCTCTGCTTATGCGCACACACCACCACCTAGCTGGAGGATCTCTGTGAACAAAGCCTGAGGCAGACAACAAGCCCACTAATTGATGCTGTAAGAGATACAATCAGCATCCAGAAACCTGCAACTGGGAGTAAGAGGCAGCATACTTGGCCCCAGCCACTCCCACTGCCATCTTCAAGGAGTGACATTCTAAAGCAGAGGGTTTTCAAAAGGCACTGCCAGGACTGTGGAATGAGCAGCTCATTTGTGGACATGGATACTGTGTGATCCAGAAGTATTACCTCTTCCTTTCCATTCAGGTGAGACAAAAAAAAGTTCCAAATAGAAAGCCATGCATCTAAACAGTATCCAATAGCCACTCATGTGCAGTGCTGCTGCCTCCAAAGAGCTTTCCTAGGTTTTTCTCTCTGTGGACAGATATACCTTGGTCCTTGGCTCTGCATGAGAAAGAATTCACGCCAAAGCCAGGTTTGTGATCCAATTGTGTTTTAGGAGAGATAGGGAGGCATGGTAGGCAACCCTGGTGGACCCCAGTGGCTGAATTGAATTTACTTGGCCTAGGTGGGTCAATGTGGGTGCAGCACCCACCCAGGTGTACCTGGCCTTCCTGACTGGAAACCTGGACCTCTGAGCACGCTCGGTGTGCCACTCTTTCCTGGGTGGCTAGCTTGGCCCTCTGAGCATGTATCATGGACAACCTAGTCCCTATGCTAGCTACCTAAAATTTACACCCTGAAGAGATATGGACCCAAATCTTTGGGGTACAAGGCAACGACATCTTTAGGTCCTTCCTGCTGGCAAAAGGGTGAAGTGGGGCTTTGGGTCCATACCCTTTCTACTCTGCTGGGAGGGGTTGTCCATTCAGGTCTAGGATGGATAAGGTTGAGGTGGTCCAGGAGATGGTGGTCCTAGAGGTGGCACACTTGGTTCAGAGGGCTTGGTAACTTGAGAACTTCTGGAAAAACAAACAAACGGACAAGAGGGTGAACAGTTTAACTGAGACAAGGCTAGGCTTGTGAGGTGGCAGTGCCCTTGAAATTAGGTGAGTGTCACAGGAAACAAAAAAAATCTTAGGATTATCAGGCATGTGTGTTTGTTCGTTCTAAGTATAGGCACGGGAGTAAAAGCATCCACAATTTCCCCTATGAGGGTACAGGGTTTGGGAACTACTGGGTGCACTGAGATCACTGTTTCATTTATGATCCTAATGTTTGGACCCTCTGCTAAGAACCATGCTTCTATTTAATCCTATTATCCCTCAATTATTAACTTTGGTCAAACAAATTTTGTTTTCATTAATTACTTTCATAGTTATCTATCTATCTATCTATACACACACATTTAATTGAATGGAATGAAAAGGTCATGCGTTATAGCGTTAAATTGTAATATTGGAATACTACAGCGGGAGTCAACAGGGATCAAAAGAAAGTAAGTGTCTGAGTCATTTTTAATTTTCTTGGCTTCAAATTGAATAAAAGACTTGTAAATTACCCAGAGACCAAATTCCCATGGTGCCTCCTACAACGGGTAGAATGTTCAGGGATGTTTCAGGGCTGGGAGATTAGTAACCCCTAAGTCCAGGATCCCTTAGGGCAGGGGTCCTCAAACTGTTTACACAGGGGGCCAGTTCACTGTCCCTCAGACCGTTGGAGCACCAGACTATAGTTAAAAAAAACCAAACTATGAACAAATTCCTATGCACATTGCACGAATCGGCTACTAAGTAGGACATGCAGAGGCAGCAAAAACACCCTGAGGGTGGGATAAATGTCGTCAGGCCACATGTGCCCCACGGGCCACAGTTTGAGGATGCCTGCCTTAGGGGGTTCCTGGGTGCACTGGGGATGAAGGTCTCTACTGCTCCTCAAAAGGAGAAATGCTGTAACTTCTGGCATTTCGGCCCACTTTCCAATCACTTTACAAAACTGTTCCAGGTGAATCAGGGTTAGAAGGGAAAGTGTACCATTCTCTGGCCACCATTCTCCTTTCTCAAATAAAGTTGCATAGTGTATCAGCTTTTGTTTGTCTAGCCTCTGTGTCAACTCTATCCCAATTGGACAGGATTCATGCAAGGGGGCAATTCCTGAGTATGAAGCTGCTAAGTCCCATCTAGAAAGCACAAAAGAAGGCTATGTAGAGCTTGCTGCCTCAAGGTCAATAAACCCCACTTGAGAGCGAGCCCTTTATTGCCCTGAATCTGTTGCCTCAGGAAGATGCCCCAGCAAGAAGTAAGGGATCAAAGACAACTCACTGAGGTCGACTTTAAGTCCAACCATTATTCTAGACAAGCTAGGAGAACCACTGCTTGGAATGGCCCCACGGCCCTCCAAGATGCCTGCTGGCGGGAGCAGACTCTCAAATCTCTGAAGGGAAGGGGCATCTGGAAGCTCAGGGAACCTTAAGGGAATTGGAATTTCTGTCTGGAACATCGTGGCAGTGGAACTGTGTAGTAAGAGCTTTCCCCAAAAGTGCCTTAAGCAGCAACACTGAAAGCCTAAAGGTAACAGTTACACAGGAAGGGTTCCATATGCCATTGGCCTAAGCCTGGGCCACGGAAAACCAGCCTGTAACAAGGAACAAACCTACACTGGTAGAACACTAACACTATAACGCCTCAAGTTTTAAATTCAGGAAATAATTTTAAACATTTTTATTCTTTACTTTCATAGTTATCAATATGTATATATGGCATTCAAATATATAAAACGTGCAATGTTTTTGAAATGTAACCAAATTGTCACATTGATAATTTATAAGTTTGGTACTAGATAAGTTTCAATTAAATGTTATAAAAATGTTGTGCTGGGCATTATAGGGCTAAAGCAGCTTGTTTGAAAAGCCAGGAGAAAGGGAATGGAGGGGAAAAGGGAAATATTTGGCTCCCAGGACAAGGCAGGGCTAACTCCCAGGTCTATTCAACCAGCTCCCTAGGCAGTGCCCTTCCACATGTTTGGGCTGGTGGGCACCATCTTGGCCAGGGTCACAGGCCCCGTTTCCCCATGGCCACAATGGCGGCTATATAGGATCTCTGGGAAAAGCTTAAACAGCCTTGACAAGAGTGAAGCCATTATGAGCTGACAGAAGGCACCATGTAAAGTAAATAAAGTAGCTATGAACTGTAAATGAACTAGCTGATATAGGGGAGGTAGGCTGTGCAGATGTGCCCAAGGGAATGTCCCAAAGGATATGGATGCTCAGAAGATTCGCGAGAGCGACCAGAGCAGTCTTTGTTCAACTAAGAATGACTAACTGCAACACCCTGCTTCTCTACTCTGCCTGCTTGCACACCTGCACATTGCAAAAGTATAAAAACCTTTGGACAATTAGACTGGGGCTGCTCAGGAAAAAAAACTTTTTCTGTTGAACTTGCCAGCGGTCGGAGTAGTTTTCTTTCTGGGAATGGAGAGTGGCTACAACATTTCGAGGTGCACCGAGATCCAATTGCCACTGTCTGGGCTTGCTTAGAAAGGAAACCTCCTTAACAGGAGTGCTCTCCCCAGAACTACGGATTTCTGATTTCTCTAGGCCAGGGGTCCTTAAACTCTTTAAACAGGGACCAGTTCACTGTCCCTCTGATCAGTTGGAGGGCCGAACTATCGTTTCAATAAAACTATGAACAAATTCCTATGCTTCCTGCACATACCTTATTTTGAAGTTTAAAAAAAACACACAAACAAACGGGGCACAAACACTCGGCGGACAGGATCAAGGTCCTCGGCTATCCGCATGTGGCTCACAGGCTATTGTTTGAGGACCCCTGCTCTAGGCGCTCACAAAGAGAATGTAGTTTCAGCCCTAAAGCCTGGAGACTCCGCAATTTGTTTAAAGGTGATTGGACAGAAGGAGTTCCTGATTTGCCCATGCAAGACTCGTTTTCCCTTCCCCTATTTCTCAGAGTTCATAGTTATGTTTATGGGGAACCAGGACATCCCTATCTGATCCCTAAAATTGATGCGTGGAATGACATTGCCACTAATAAGCCAGCATAAACAAAAGACTTACTTCCTCCTGCAACAGAAAGGGTTCTTGTTTCAAGATTTCAGGAAACATGGCAGGACCAGAAAAAAAATAGACCCAAGGTCCTAAAACCACTAAGGTGGAGGCTGCCCTTCCCCAACCCCTCCCCATACCCCTCTGTCTCGGCTTTATTCCTTTTTGCAGGAGGACTCTGGGAGTGGGAGAACTAGCTTACGACCCTTCATTATCACTGCCACCCTGTCAGGTGCATGGGGCTGGAGAGAGAGAAATACTCATAACTCCTTTCTGAGTCCACACCCCAACATACACTAGGGCTGGTATGGGATCTCGACCGCCCCACCCCCCAAGAAGGATGATTTGGCAGCAGCCATTCTACACTCAAGGCAAGCAGCCCCAACACCTGGGGAAGACCCCTGAGTCCCTTTTTGGGTATATATCCCCTTGTATTCCAGTGATTTGTATAATTGGAATCAACAAAATCCCTTTTTCTGACAAAGCAGGTCTGATTCCTTGATAGAAACGGTTTTCCATATGCATTAGCCCACCTCCAGAAATTGCCAGCAACTTCTCCAGGTGCTGTTCACAACACAGGTACAGTAGCCCTGCCAGAGAGAGGCCCAGTAAGCAGTCAATGGACATGATGGTCAGACAGCAGGCACTCCCCATGTGAGGGAAACTCTTTTTGCCACTGCACGAAAAATGTGAGATCCAAACTCCTTGCAAGGCACAGAAGGCCTAACCAGGTATCACCAGTTTCTCTTGCAGGCCCTCAGTGGAACAGCTAGAAAACCTATGAATTTATCTAAGGTCAGTGAGAATTTTCAGGCTCTTACAAGAGAATGTCTGCGTGCCTTTTTAGAGTGACTGATGGAAGCCTACGGGCTTTATATCCCTAACGGCCTGGAGGCCCCGAGAACAGGAGGGCAATAAGTATTGCCTTTATTACTCAGTCTGCCTCAGACATGAAAAAGAAGTGGGAAGGGTTTGACGGGAAAAATCTTAGTGATTTGGTACAAGTGGCTCAGCGGGTGTGTAACAACAGAGATGATCCTACCACGACAGAGACAAAGAAACTAGTTAAAATACTAGTAATTGCCATGAGAGACCCCAGAGACTCAGGAAAAGGAGAGCATGGCCCACTTACGGAGAGACTGACCTGTGGGCACCGCCAAGCCATGGGGCAGGATCAATGTGCCTACTGCAGGAAAGAAGGACATTGGAAAAATCAGTGCCTTGAATACCCCAGGAGAAGCAGACAACCCTCCAATAGAGAGGACGGGCCTCATCCACACCTAGAAAATCCCAAGCAAGAGACAATAATGCTTGAAGAAGCTGAATGAAGGTGTCAGTGCTCTGTTTCACTTGGTCCCCAGGATCCCAGGCTAACTGTCCAAGTAGGAGGCCAGCCAGTCAATTTCTTAGTGGACACAGGGATTACCTTCTCAGGTTCAGAAAAGAGTACAGGCAAATTGTCAAAAGGAAAGATTTGAATTACTGTCAGCATATGATTGCTTCCAAAAATAACTCACACCAGAAGATTTGCATGGAGGTTAGGTGGGTTTCTCAAGACATCATGATAAAAAATATCTGTCTGCCCTTTGTCCCAGTTAGCCATATGATTTTTATGGCACTGGCCCCTGGCTTGGCTGTTGAACCATGGAAACTGTTTTTGCAGGACGTGAGGCGGTGGCCTGTGGCCATCAGTGGAAGGACAAAATCTCCACAGTGGTCTTCCTGTTTCAATTTGGAGCCACCTATATCACCTCTCGGACATTATTGTTGTCCTGGGCTCCGAATCGCCACCCCAGGTCTAGAAGGCACCTAACAGATCCACACTATTTGAATCAGGCTCTGGTTAGCCCCTATCGATCACTTGGTGACATGGGAGTCTGGACAATGGAGTACCTTTACTTTTCGGATCAGAAAACTAACTCAAAAAAACACAGGTGTTGACCCAGAGGCACACAACTGGTTAAAAACAAAGCCAAACTTACAACCATTTTCTGGAGCCAGAGTTCTGAGCCCCTCGTGGCTGTGCCCAGCCGAGCAGTCCCTCTCTCCTGGACACACCAAAGATCTGAGCAGATATTCCCCACAACCCCTCCCAAAGATTTTATTTCAGAGGATAGCATTGAATTTGCATCTCCTGGACAGAGACATTATCTGATCAGAGCACACAGAGATGAAGGGGAGAAGGGGAGAGTGGAGCACATCCTGTCCCACCAGACCTTGAGGATGATGTTCCCACTCAGAGAAGTCAGTTCACATAGAAGACCACATGGCCAGCCCCACGACGAGACACAACGTCCCTCAAAGACCCATAGCCCTAGAGGGGACAACACTGGAGACACAGTGTGGGAATTACCCCCAAACTGATCTCGCTACACCGAGGCATAACACTAAGGGGGTACAGCAGAAGAGCAAGTAAAAGGAGCAGCAAGATCCCAAGGAAATGCTAAAGGTGGACTTTAGGGTCAGGGTTTGGTGCCCCAAAAGACTGGACTAGAAAACACTTCTAAAGGCCAACACATAGTCCTTAAACTATCTATGAGCTTTTCTATCTTGTTGACCTTTGTTTTCTTTTATTGTAATTGGATTTTTGTTGTTTTGTTTATTTTGCTGCTTGGTTTTGTTCTTTCTTGTTTTTGTGCATGTTATTGCCTCTACAGGTCTGTCTAAATAAGATAGGCTGAACGAACAATCTGGAGGAGAAAAAAAAACGGAACTAGCACATCCTGGAGGACATGCGAGAGAGGGAGGTGGGAAGAAAGGTAGTGGTGTTAAGAATTCCAGAGACAAGGGAACAAAAAGTGATGGAAATCAGTGGTGAGGGGGATGCAGGAGGCCTGGTAGGGCGTGATCAAGGGTAATGTAACCAAGAGGAATTACTGAAACCCAAAGGAAGACTGAGCATGACAGTGGGCACAAGAGGAAAATCAAAGGGTATAGAAGAGTGAGCTGGGAAGCAAGGGCCAGTTATAGATGTCTAAATAAAGGATGTACATATATTTACAAAGGGGCATGGGGAAATAGATCTATGTCCATGTGTTTATAGATTTAGTATTAAGGTAGCAGATGGACATAGGGTCTCCGCTCAAGGACTCGTTCATTGCAAGAACATTGTTCTATTAAATTGGCATTAAACGATGCTCACCTTCCCTACACCATCACTGACCACAAAGCGGCTGCATAAGCAAATGTGATGAAGAAAGCCGATGGTGTCCAGCTACCAAAAGATATAGCGTGTGGGGTCTTAAAGGCTTGAAGGTAAAGAAGCAACCATCTAGCTCAGAAGCAACAGAGCCCACATGGAGGAAGCATACCAGCCTGTGTGATCACAAAGTCTCAAAGGGATAAGGCAACAGGCATCATGAGAACAAAAAAATCTTATCATGGAGAATGAGAGGGGACGGCCGGGTATAGACCCAAAACCTATTTGCAGTGCACTGGACATCCCCTTACAGAAGGATCTCAGAGAGGAGATAAAAGAATACAGGGTATGAGACAGCAAAGAAAAACACAACTTTCCTCAAGTTCTTTTTTTTTTTTGTTTTTTTTGCGCACCCCGCGGGCGCCCGGTGCTGCCCCCTCCCTGGTCCCGCGGCGGCGGCGGCGGCTCGGGGCCGGGGGGGGGGCGCCAGGGGAGGGGGCAGACACCAGGGGCAGCGGTGGCGGCGGCGGCTCCCGGCGCCATCTTGGGCTGATCGATGAATTGAACAAAGAGGATCAATTTCCGATCAAGCGAGTTATCAATGGGGGCCGGGGAGTGAGAGGGACTTGTCCCTGAGTCGGCCCCGCTTTCCCCGGCACCCCCCTCCTCCCCTCCGCCGCGGCTCCCCGGCGGCAAGGCAGCCCGACGCCCCCCCGGGGAGGCCGCGACCGCCCGCAGCCCCCACCCGCGAGCGAGAGGCCGAGAGAGAAGCCTGACCTGCAGCTGCTGTAAATCAAAGCGCTTCCAATATTGAAACATAGATCCCACATTGGCCGCCATCTTGAGACGTATTGAGACGGAGTGAGAGGCTGATAGAGAGGGGGCTGGAGTTCAGGAGCCGCCAGGAGGCAGCAGGCGGGCGGCGCCAAAACCCGGCCTGGAGCCGGCCGCCGCCGCCGCCACAGAGGAGCGCGGACTCCTCCTCACGGCGCCACCGCCGCCAGGGCGAGCCGAGCCGGAGTCGGAGTCTGAGCCCGAGGGCGTGGCGGCCGCTGGCCCGGCCTAGCGCGCGGCCGCCCGGCCACGCCCCCCGCCTGCGGCCGAACGAGCGACCCGCTCGTGACCCCCGCCCCTCCCAACCCCCAGCCCCGGCCGGCGGCCGCCCGGCTCGGCGCGGCCCGGCCCCTTGAGGGCGGCGAGAGGGGCGCTGGAGGGCGGCGAGAGGGCAGCCCCACCGCCCGCCGAGGCCCAGGCCGGGCTCACCTGGCGCGGGGGGGGGGGGGCGCGGAAGGAGGGGGCCCTGGCGGCAGCGGAGCGCAGGCCCCCCGCCCGCCTCTACGCCCGGGCGCTGGGTGCCGGCGACGCGCCGGGGGTCGTCGGTCGTCCTGCTGGGCGCCCGCCCGCCCGCGGAGCCGCCGCGACCACCTGCTTGAGCCCAGACCCCCGCACGGCGCAGGCCTCAGCGCACCCGCGCTTGTGCCCGAAGCCTTGACCGTGGGCGGCCCCGCCAGCCGGGGCCTCAAGGACCCAGCACCCCAGAGCGCCCTTGCTGGGGGAGGGCAGGGGCATGGGGAGGCATCAGCCCCTGACCCTCTTGAACTTGCACCCGCCAGCGTCCAACGCTGGGGCCCCAGAGTCCCCTCTCAACACCACCCGGTGACCCAGGGCCCCCTAGCTGTCACCGCCGACTTGGTACTTAGGAGACATGCTCTCTGGAGGCGGTTGAGGCTTGTCTTGTGGCCAATAATCATCTCCTACGCCTTCCTTTCCAGTCACTAATTTGATGTCTTCACTTAAAGAAATGCCCATAAGTTGAGGTTTCAGAGGAGAGCTCCTTGAGCTCCCCAGACAACAAGGGGGCCGAGTGTCACCGTCATTATCCTGAGCTGGGAGGGAACACTAGTGTTCCAGAGGCTGGGAATCCGTCACTGCCTGCCCACAGCACAGACAGAGCAGGTGCTGGTTATAATTGTTTCTAGACGTCCTGCCATGCTCAGTTGAATGTCAAAGCCATAAACGTTGCCCGACTACAATCAAACTGGAGTACGCAGACATTTCTGCATCATTGCCGGGTGGAAATACACTGAGTGGAGTTGGATGAGATGGCAGCAAGTGCTTAAGGAGGGGGTGCTGTGGGAATACCAACAAGATGACTGCTAGTCTCCATTTCCTTCTCTCGTCTGCTTTGTGTTTTCTTTCAGGACCAGAAGAAATGATGCATATGTAAGGAAAAAAACTTTTCATTTCCAGAGGAGTTTTCCACCCCACAATCTACCCGCAGCCTCCTTTGAGCAAGCCAGTAAAAGCTTTTTTTTTTTTTTTTTTTTTTAACCTGCCTTCTCACTATGACAATTTCCGGAGCTGCTATGTGGCTGTGTTTAAAAGTCCCCCTCGGGATCCAGAGTGCAATCCATATCACAAAGGCATCCTCCCAGTCCTAAATAGCAATGTGACCTCATTTCAGAAGGTTGTTCTTGTTTCCATAGACCCAGAATGGAGTTTAAGCTGTTGATCTTGACTGTGGTTGTCGACTCAGCCTCTCATGGGCACCTCATGGGCAGTGGAGCAAACTGTGCCAATCTGTGCTACCACCAGGACTGGGAGAGGAAGCCAACAGTGGTGGGCCATAGGTCAATGTGTGGATGGGGATGATCAGGTCTTTCTTCATTATTCTGTTTCAGTCTGGAAACACCACTGAAGCCTCAGTGTCGTAGCAACACACAAACCTTCACTGACAGTCTGGGGCACATTGGCTGCAAATCAAACCCGGGTCTTCCCGGTGAAAGACGATGAGAGGTCTACCACTGAAGCACCGTGGCCCTCACCTCAAACCAGGGCAGTCATTTCCGGAGTTCAAACCAGACCACAATGCAGGATGACTGAGATTGCCACCAGAATCTGATACTGATGCAGAAAAAAACCTAACTACCATTTTATTGACTCCCAATAGGACAAAGATCTGCCCCTTTGGGGTTTTGAGACTTTAAATCCTTACAGCAGGGGTCGCAACCTGTGGGTCGCGACCCCTTTGGGGATCAAATAACCCTTTAACAGGGGTCATCCAATTCATAACGATAGCAAAATTACAGTTATAAAGTAGCAATGAAAATAATTTTATGGTTGCAGGTGACCACAACATGAACTGTATTAAAGGGTGGCGGCATTCAGAAGGTTGAGAACCATTGCCTTACAGAAATAGACAACCTCATATTTCTCCCACGGAGGGGCTAGTCAGTTCAAACCCCTGACCTTGCGATTAGCAGGTTAATGCATAGTCCACTACACCACCAGGGCTCCTAATGATATAATAAGAGATACTATTGTTAGATCTCTCGTGGGAGAAATATACCTCAGTCCTTGGCTTCGCGTGAGAAAGAATTCACTCCGCAGCCTGGATTGTGATCCAAGTGAGTTTTTTGAGAGAAGAAGTTTCAGGTTTACACAGGCACCTCAGGGCCCCTCACCCCTGCACAGCTTGCCTAGAAGCTGCTGGAGAGAAAGTCACTACGTGGGCTCCAGGATCCTGCCTTTTCTTTCTTTTCTTAAATCGTTTTATTAGGGGCTCATACAATTCTTATCACAATCCATACATACATCAATTGTGTAAAGCACATTGTACACTCACTGCCCTCATTATTCTCAAAACATTTGCCTCCACTTAAGCCCCTGGCATCAATCAAGTCCTCATTTTTACCCCTTCCTCCCCCATCCCTCAAGAAACCTTGATAATTTGTGAGTGGTGATATTGGGAGGGTAGAGGGAGGGTGGATTGGAAAGAGGAAACCGATTACAAGTATCTACATGTGACCTCCTCCCTGGGGGACGGACAACAGAAAAGTGGGTGAAGGGAGACATCGGAGAGGTCAAGATCCTGCCTTTTCAATTCCTCCACAGGGAGGCATGGTTGATGGTCCTGGTCAACCCCATTGGCTGGATTGAATTCACCTGGCTCAGATGGGCCAATCCAGGTGTAACACCCACCTAGGTGTACCACCCCTTCCTGGCCGGAAGTTTGAACCTGAGCATATGTAATGGATGACCCACTCCCTATGCTAAGCTACCTAACAGTATTTGCAAGATGCCGAGCAATGTTCTAAGCTTTTTGTATATAATAATTCAATTATATCACTTAAGAAGCCTATGTGTGGACTCTATTCTTGCCTCATTTTACAGATGAAAAATCAGTGGCACAGGATGATAAAGCCATGAGCCTATGACCACACAGTGAGGAAGTGGAAAGGAGAGATTTGAACCCAGGCTGCAGAGTCCATGCCTTGGGGGCCTACAGCGCCACATAGGACACAGGAAAGCATGGAGCAGACTCGGCGTAAGACCTAGCATGTATGTGCTAGGACTGCATGAGAGTAGCTGCTACTCAGATCCAGAAGAGAATACAAGGCTATTGCAAAAATTATTTTTGCCAAAAGAGGGTGGAATTCTGCATCTTGTGCGAAATCCCCCAACCTGCACATGGCACAGCTACTTCAGAAGGTTCCCAACAATGTGTGCTGTGTGGCAAACCTAACTGAGCTCAGGGGGAGCTGGTCTGTGGGTTATGTTACCCAGAAGGTGAGCAGTTTGAACTCACCAGCCACCACTCCAAGGGAGAAAGAGAAGGCTTTCTGCTCCCATGGACTTACAGTCTTTGAAGTGGCAGGGAGCATTTCCATGCAGCCTATGATTAGGATCTAGGAGGGTGAGGGTGGATGGAGTTGGTTGAGACCAGGCTTCAGGGCATTTCCCAGAAGGGCTTCCTGCAGTGACTCTGCCTTCAGGAATGTCTGGTGACCCTGAGGGCAGCAAAGTCCTAAGCACACTCAGGCAGTGGTTCTCAACCTTCCTAATACAGGTCCTTTTGTTGTGGTGACCCCCCCCCCCCGACCATTAAATGATTTTCTTGCTACTTCATCACTGTAATTTTGCTACAGTTATGAATTGGACGAGCCCTGTGAAAGGGTCATATGACTCCCAAAGGGGTCGCAACCCACAGGGTGAGAACCACTGCACTAAGGGTTCCCCTTCCGGGCAGCTCTACCAGTGTCTGATGTGCATAGTTCTGTGAGGTGAGAGAAATGAACTTAGTGTCTGCTTCTGGTGACAGTTGATGTGGGTGGGCTTTCTCCCTATGTCAAATCCCTCTCAAGCCATTTGTCACCACAACAGAGGGAGCCACACACATAAAGCAAGAAGAGGAGGCAGCATAGCAGGACGGTAAGCAGAACAAAGATTGAATAAGCACAATTCACTTCAATCATGAATCGGGTGCCCTTGAGATGTGAGGAAGACCCCAGTCTAGTGACATTAGATCAGGTTTAGGGATTGAGTGACGGGACCCTCTTGGCTCCCCTCAGCCCCTATCTTGCTTTCCCATTGACCCTGCCCCTTACATCGTGATTGGTCCTTATTCCAGCATGATGGTTGGTTTCATAATCACAACATGTGGGAATGTGTTAGTCGATAGGTTATACAGGCACAGTCTCTGGAATGGGTAAGTGAGGAGGTGTGACTGGTGACATGACTGGTGGAATGGATCATGTGAAGTGATTTGAGATCGTTGTTCAGACCTGATAGGTCATCCAGGCCTCTAGTTGATCCTGGCAGTACTCTAGTTTAAGGAAACAGAATGTTAGGCATTTAAGTCATATTTAAGCTTAAATTTTGAGCAATAGGCTGTGGCTCACAGTGAGAGTCTATGTGGAGACCCTAAATCCATTTTGAGGGGCCACACATTCAGCCACCATTGAGTTCTTTCCTACTGCTGACCGGCAGTGGAAAGCTTGCGTCCACTCCCCGGGCCAGACTCAGCGATATACGGTCGTGTGCACATCCCAATGAAGGTCCCGCTCATGCTCTCACAGGCCCTCCCGCAACTCCATGAATTGATCCGTCTTCAGGGACAGTTTTGTGACAAAGGTGTTTGTTTTCCATGTCTCATTTAAGCTTTCAGGAGCTCAGGTGGTGATGCTGGATAGTGTTGGACTATTAACAGCAAGATCGCTGGTTCGAAGCCACTAGTCATTCCACAGGAGAAAGATGAGGTTATTGCTTCCTGTAAAGGTAGCAACTTCAGGATCCCTACACAGAGTCACTATGAGTCAGAGTCAGCAGGACAGAATGAGTGTCATTTTATTTAAGTAACTGTGGCTGTGGGTCCTTCCGACACCATTGTGGCCTCATGCGGATGCTCTCCTTCATCCAGAACAGCGGTTTGTGTCTTTTTCTTGTGTAAAACATAGCAAAGGAGTTCCTAATAAAATAAAGTTGAATTGGGAGTCTTTTTTCCCTCAAACAAAGTAAATCCATAAATAGAAATGAGACTATGGTGCTAATAACCAGTTGGAGAGTTGAGAGAGCTGAACTCTCAATCCTGGTAGAAACCCATTGTGACTTTAAAAACTTGCTCAAGGTCATCCATAGCCTATGAGGTTGAGTTGAGCAGACACAAAACAGATGTGTTGGGGAGTAATTGTGTACATTAAGTAAACAATTTATCTTTCTAAAGATTCTGTCTAAAACTTACTTTAAATAGTAAGTTTTCCCCTGGGCTAGGGAAAGGTCAGGGAGCTTAACCCCCTAGTATCCACCCCCTCTCAGCATTCATCATGTTAGGCCAGAGGAGCCAAATCACACCCACTACCCAGGGAGCACTGCTTCCAAAAGCCCATTGCCTGTGCCGGGGCAGAGGGCAGGTACCCGGACCAGAAATGCTGACAGAGTGGAACCAGCGGGCTCAGCCCCCAGCTTCCTGAGAGAGCAGCTGTGATGGTTCACTTTTGGACAAATGTCAATGCATGACTTGGGCAGCACGAAAAGCAGATGTGCAGAGGTTGTTCGCTGTATTCCAGAAGTTCACACACTCCCCGCAGGCTCTTTGGTGGCTTCCACCTTCAATCCCAAAAGGCCACTGCCGTCCAGTGGATTCCAACCACAGTGACCCTATATGGAGTTTTCAAGACTGTAAATCTTCATGGGAGCCAGCAGTCTCATTGTCCCCCTTGGGACAGGGAGCTAGCAGCCCGTTTCACCTCCAGGACCCCTTCCTCTCTAATTCTGGATCCAGTCCCTCCAAATATCCTGCCCTGCCCTTGTCTAGGCTTCTTAAATGCGTTCCATGCTGCTTATGTTAGTCTGGGTGCCTTAGCGAAACAAATCCACAGAAACGCGTATGTATAAGAGAGAGTTTTATGTAAAGGGTGAGTGCACATCAGGAAAACATGCCCGCATTTGCTTATGCACCCGCTTTGTCTTCAGCGATCATGTCGAGATAGGCTGGTGGCTTCTTCCATGTGGGCTTTGTTGTTTCTTAGCTAGATGGCCCCTTGTTTATCTTCCAGTCTTTAAGACCCTGGACACTATATCTTTTGATAGCCGGGCCCAGGGTGCTTAACCACTACACCACAAGGGTTCATTAGCTTGTGACTTATCTCCTGCCATTCACACTAGATGCTCAAAATAGCAGGAAACCAGGTTTCTCCTTTGTGGCCACACCAGGTACTGACAGAACCAAGAACAGAGAAATGCTTAGTTATATATCTTGACTATCATTAGCATATTATATGCCTGGCAATATGTAAGCCTTCGCTCCCCTGACCTCTCACAGTCTCGGTAAAATGAAGCTAATAAAAGTAGTGCTCTCACAAGCTTGGTAGGAGATTAAACAACTCACATAAGGGTACACAGCCTATCAACGAGGAGGCGAGATGAGGCAGTGTGTGGCTGCTGAACCCACACCCTTCACAACACCTGCATTAAAATGACTGAGGGCTATGAGGAACCAGACAGAAGCAGGTTCACACCCCAGATTGAGTCAATTTAACTGCCTATTGTGCCTGACCCTTCTATCTCTGATCTTAGAAATGGGGTTAACAACAACAAAACACTGTAGAAGAAATGTCCAGCAGATGACAGGCACGCGATTAAACAACAAAAAATAAATCACTTAAGTTGAAATTCGAACTCCTGGAAACCCCTCAGACACGTGCAGAAAAGGATTGAGCCCCATGTGGTGTTTCCAGTGCCCCCGTCTTCCCCCCTAAAATGAGCATTTGATAAGGTAATGCCTGGATTGTTCCAAGCCCAAGACTGTGGAGAACTAAAGGAAAACCCAGCATTATGAATCTTTGAGCACAGCCCTGCTGGGAAACCGCCCTGCAGTCACTTGTTGATGACTGGAGGAGGGACAAGAGTAGGGAGAAGAACGAGGACTGAATGTGACACATAAGCAGGGATGGCCTACATTCCATAAAGGAAAAAACTCAAGGTCTGCTTTTCTGGTGCCGGAAAGTTAAAACCCATCTGGTGCAGTTGAAAAGGTGTGTGTGTGGAGTGGGGGGGGGTGTTAGGGAGGAGGGGCGATGAGTCCAAAGGATGAACTCCATCTGCAATTGTGTCCTCAATTGCTTTCCCCTGCTAGCCACACGATATTTGTGGCTGGCCTGCCCTGCTTTTGTTATCAAGCCCAGAGAGGGCAAGAGACTAGCTCGAAGCCACACTGCAAGTTGGCAGCAGAATCAGGCCGAGAACTCTGGATGCTTAGAAAGCTTCACACAGACCTGAGAAAGTACCAAGGGAAGACCTGTTCGCTAACTGGGCAGCACTCACTGCATGCCAGCGCTGTTCCAGTGCCCCAGCCAGGGCATTGCTCCCTGTGTCTGTGTGTCTTCAGTGATGCACACAGGTGACGGATTGGCTTTTAATAGCATGCTTGGAAGGTTGAGGCCACCCAGCGGCACCTAGAAAGAAGGGCCCGCAAATCTACTTCAGACCAAGCAGCCTTTCCAGACCCTGGGGAGCACAGTTCTTCTTGGACACACAAGGAGGCCAGGAGTTGAAGTTGATTCCATGATGTAGTTGATTCCATGGTTCCCGGTTGTAGCTATACCTAGAGTCCCATCCACATTCATGTTTATATCTCTTCACTCCATGGGGTGCTCATGGCTCCAACTCTTCTGAAGCAGACCACCAGGATTTTGTTTAAGAGGCCTCTGGATAGGTTGGAACTGCCAACCTTTTAGTTTGTAGCTGAGTGCTAAACAACTTGTGCCATGCAGGGTGCTAAGCTCAGAAACTCAGTCGGTGCTTCATGATCTCAGTTGGAATTATAGAGAGGGCCAGTGATGATCCATTGACTGCTGGGTAATTGTTGATGTAGTCTCCCTGTGCAGACATGTAAAGTACCTGAAAACTTAAAATCCAACTCATTGAGTGCATCATCCTGCCGTGCGCCAGCCCAGCAGCATGCTCTGCTGGGGACATTTGGCCATGCCTGGAGACATTCTGAAGAAGGGAGTCCCACTGCCATCTAGTGGGCTGAGACCAGGGATGCTCGCTTAGCATCCTGGTGCAGGGAACAACACAGCCCCACAAGAACGATGTTGGCCAAAATGTCAGCAGAGCTGCCACTGGGAAAATGGTCTAGTCCAAGCGCTGACCTTCGTAGAGGAAGAAAGCCAATCCAGAGCAGCTAAGTGACCTGCTGTGGGTTGCACAGCCTGATTCCAAGCCCAGTACTATACCCAAAGCTGTTACCACGCCCAAAATTAAACAGCAATAGCTGCCCAAAGGCCTCTTAGTTTGAGGACCAAGTAAGACAGTAAATGAGAAAGCCCTTTGACAAATGTGGCATGCTGCACAAACATGAGATGTTATTACCCAGGATCTTTTGATATATGTAAATAGATCTTGTACCAGGTCAGTTAATTTTCCAACTGCTCTATCTGAGCTTTCAGATGGCAGCACCTCTGTCCAACCCAGGAAAGGACTCCTGTGCAGGCTGAGCAGCCCTGGAAAGCCTCATGCCTGGCTTCTCCCACCCCTCAGCTAATCTCCAAGTGATTAATAAGGGCTCTCACTATGTTGTGCCTCCCAGCTGACAGATACTAGGCTATCAAAGCATTCGTATCACCTCCTTGATGCCTGAGGAGGAATATAGTTTCATGTGTGAGAGTGCCCCAACCCGCGGGACTCAGTTATTCGAGGGGTTCCAAGGAGGACCCAGCCTGAAAGAGAAACGGGCGAGAGAGAGGAGCGAGACCAAGCAGATTCTTGTCAAGGTCTGAGTTTATTGCTACACAAGCCTCTCTATAAAGGGTGAGGCAAACAAGGGAGTTCAAAGGGGAGATAAAAAAAGGAAGGGCGGGGGTGTAGAGCACACAGGGCAGGCGGCCGCAAGTCTGCAGTTGGAATGTCCGGTGCTGGAGCAGACAAGGGTGGGCCATCTGGTGTGTGTCAGGGTAAGATAAGGTTGAGGTGACGTGGCTTTAGCCCTGCTGGGCAGGCAATATGGCCTTGGTTTTGTCAGGCTGATTATGCCCGGTTCCCAACATGAGAGAAGCCAGGAATATCTCCTCTCACAACTGTGCAGCAAACGAGATCAGATCTCCCAATCTGATTTTCAGCCCTCCTGTCTTTCCAAGTGAAGTGGATGGTCCATTTCACATTGTCTCAAGTCTTTGCACATTGCATGCCAACATTGCGACACAGGGCGCGGCTGTGGGTCTTAGTAGACAAAGCCCCCACCCAGAACCCTGCCCTCAGAGCTCCTTGGTCACCCTGCACAACGCAGGTCCAGGCCGGGCTCCACACTGCAAGGCGATCAACCCTGACCCTCCAGTGTGGCCGTCCTCACACGCTCCCACATCCACCTAGAAGGACTGGAGATGAGAGATTCCGGAAGCTCCCTGCCTCATCTGCCTCCCTCCCCAGAGCGACAGAGCAACTGTAACTGATTAGGCAGGATGCAGCCTCGTTCCCAGTCCCCACCCTCTCTGGGAAAGCAGGGATGTCTGGCACCTCATCCAAGGCCTTTCCCCTGTGATCTCATTACTAAGGAGCTGCTCCTCTACCGCCCACCTCCATCACCTCATCTACATATGGGGGAGATGAGTATGTCTTCTTTGCTGCTCCTTCCCTGAGTCCACCCCAGGAGCTCCCTGAACAGATCACCGATCACTTCTCATTACACCTGCAGCAGCCGTCAGATACTGCTGAACAGAGACAGGCGCCTCCCCTGCTGCTGCCAGGCTCCAGTGCACATGTGCACACACACGTGCACACACATTGTACAGGCACACTCACATGGACACACAAGCATGCACACCCATGTGCACAAACTTTGTTCAGAGGTGGGAATTCTGCCCATTTTAGCCTCTAATATTGCAATCAGAGAGTGATAGAACAATGAAAGATGAAGGTGGATGAAGGAAGATCTATTTATTCCCTTACTTGTTACATAACCATTCAGGGCTCTTTTTTTATCCGTACAAACACACCACCACACCATCAACAATCATCAAGTAGATGTCATGTATGCAGTGCTGCCCTATTCAAGGCGGTGCTGAGTATGTGAGGAGGATTCTCTCTAAAGCACAGCTCTGAGGAAGTCTGTCTCCTTCGCACTTTTACACACACAGGGTGAGGAGCCTGCAGGAGGCTCCGTGCGTTGGGTGAAGCCACACGATGAGTGAGGAGACCGAGTGTGTAGCCAGGGGAGTGAGAGCGCAGAGTTCACCACTTCACCACCATGCTGGTGTGCACAATCGATGAAAGGGTGGCTGCCAGCAGCAGGACAGAAAAAAAGTAAAGCATGTAACTTGTGGTTTTATCTCTGGCTTACTTCCAAAAGGAATTGTTTTTGTTGTTCTAAAAAGCTTTATACCGAGAAAAAAAAAGAAAGAAAGAAAGCTTTATACCTCTATAAAAACAAAAGGCTACTGCTGTCAAGCACCTTCAGACTCAAGCCAGAGGAGAGCTCTCCCAGTGGGCTTCCAAGCTGAAAATCTTCACAGAAACACAGTACCTCCTGTGGAGTAGCTGGTTGGTTCAAGCCAGCAACCTGGCAGTTAACAAGTACGTCCCTTGTACCTGTAATACCTGTATAAAGTGTATTAAATATGAACTACTCCTGGTGTGTAATTTTAAATTGAATTATTGTGCCTGAAACTTTTTTTTTAATAGCTAAGAATGGTGAAATGAGACTCCTTTAGATGTTATGATAAGAATACACACTACACAGGGCTTGGACCCAACCCAGCTTAATTCAAAGGAAGGCAGATTTATTTTCTTCTGCTTCCCAGAAGGTTCCCCAGCAGAACGTGTGTTAAACAAAATTGTTTAGCTATGGAAAAGAGCAATCTCCTCTTGGGAAGATCCTGGTAGAAGGGGGCTTTGGTTACATATCCAGCTCAACCCAGCCCCAGAGGCCTCGTCATGTTTTATTTTGTTTTGCCCTTGACACTGATTGTCTTGGGAACTGTGGCCCCCGAGCAATGGCCAGGAAGTCAGGTCTTCTTGATGTAAATCCTCTAATATCCCCTACAATGATTTTCAGTGCCAATGGTAAGGCCCGCCCAGTGGCTGCCACATGCCCCTGAGCAAACACGTCAGAGCAGATGAGAGCATGAGACAGCATTTAAGAGAACGGTAGGCTGGCCTTGACTTAGCTGTTTGGCCTCTCCTCAGAAGTCATTTGTGACACTGACTGTCATGGGTTTCATTAAGAACAAGTCTATCTCTACCAAAGAAAACTGCAAGGTAAGAGGACTTTCAGCTCCAGCTACATATGTCTCCAAACTTACTTACATATTGTCCTGTTTTCAGAAGAAAAAAAATTTACTCAGTGCCTCCCGGGCAAATAAAAACTTTGGTACTACAACCTACAATCCCAGATAAAGTGTAGGTATCTGCTTTGGCAGCTCCCCTGGATCGAGCTGCTCCGGTAGCTCTCCACAAAAACCCTGTGAAGAGATGATCAGGCAGGATAGCCTAGTCTGTTCTGCAGAAAGAAGCTACCCCTGAAACCTCAGTGGCTTAAAATCTAGAAGTTTATTTCTTGTTCATGCAAATTCTGACGCTGGAAGGGCAATTCTACAGGGTGTTTGTCCTGCACACCGTCCGTCAGTGATTCGGGCTGCTTCACAAATATGGTGCCACCAGATCAAAAGGTGGATTCCAGGTCATCACAGAAGAGGAAGAGAGAAGTGGGGGTTGTGGATCAGTCTTTACATGCTTTGACACTTTAGTTGACATAGATCGCTGGATAGGGCTGCTTATATAAAGGTTATCAGTTCAAACCCACCTAGCTGTACCACAAAAGGAAGGGGTCATCTGCTTTCATAAAGGGTACAGCCTAGACAACCTCATGCAACAATTGTACTCTGTACCACAAGGGGTGAGCATGAGTCAGAACTGACTTGAAGGCAACAGGATTTGGGGTGTTTTTGTTTGTTTGGTTGGTTGGTTGATTGGTTTGGTTTGCTGAGTGGGAGGTGGTTCTACCTACAGCATATTAATCTGAAGTAGTCACTTTAGGTTTTTTTGTTTGTTTTTTGAGAGATGTGGAAAAGCTCATTGGCTTTAATGGGGAGTTAACTCTGCCGCAGACGGCCTCCTCAAAATTTCCCTCCCGCTTCATAAACTAGCAGAGATTTTCAATGAAGGAGCCTACAGGCACCCGCTGGACATCTCCTTGCAAGGTCAGTCCTTTGGAGCCACTGGGAGGGAGAAAAAAGAGACTTCTATTCCTGTAAAGAATTCCAGCCCCAGAAATCCTCAGGGGGCAATTCTGCCCTGTCCTCTCGGGTCGCTATGAGTCCGAATTGAATTTATGGCTATGAGTTGAGTTTTAATTCCATTCACTTACTGCTATTGACAGGTTGCTAGATTAGGGCTTGTCTTCCCAAATGCCAGCACTAAACGAAAATGAGCTGTCCGGGCCACAACAAAGGGGTTGGAAATAAATCAGGCACACTCATTAGATACCTATGGCAAAATTCAGAACTGAGCATGCTCTAACCCAAGTCATGTAGACCCAGGTGGAAGGTCCACCTGGTCATACAGAATAGGACTTCACAAAAGTGCACCAAAATCAACCAGTACGATCGACCAATGCCCTCCAGTGGTGTTGGGAGGTGATAGAAGTAGGCCTGGGCTCCTTGTCGCCCTCCCTTGTTCACGTGCTCTGCAAGTGGAGGGTGAGGCCCTTGGGGGTTCCTGCCGTGGCTCCTCAGCTGGTTCTGCACTCCTGCTCAGGTATTCCTCCCATGAAACCGCCATATTCAGCTGCAAACTTTCCCCACCCCTGCCATGCAGCCCGGCGTGCTTTCCGGAGATAGTGGGGACTTTTGGGGACTGCGATACCTGAAACTTTCTTTCATAACATTCACTTGGATTTACAAAAGTGCTTCTGCCATATGAATTCTTTCAGCGTTGCTAAGCAAGAACTGAGGTCAACCACCCCAGAAACCTAACACTATCAAGTCGATTCTGACTTATATCAATCTAGGGGGTCCTCAAACTATGGCCTGCGGACCACATGGCCCTCAGAGGACATTTATTCAGCATGCCGGGTGTTTTTGCCCCCTTTTTTTTTTTTTTACTTCAAATTAGGTATGTGCAGTGCGCATAGGCATTTGTGCATAGTTTTATTTTTAAACTATAGTCCGGCCCTCCAGCGGGTTTGAGGGACAATGAACTGGCCTCCTGTTTAAAAAGTTTGAGGACCCCTGAAAGGACAACGTAGAACTATGCCTGTGGGTTCCCGAAGTTCTAAATCTTTACAGGAGCTGAGAACCGCATCTTTCTCTGTGAGCCATAGCGGATTCCAACTGGCTGGCCTCATGGTCACACACATTACACCAGGCTCCTTGAGCCTTAACTTGATAATTTAATGAAACGATACTTCTCCAAGTCACACTGTATCAAGGTCTATAATCTTGCTATTCTAATATCAAATTTAAAATAAGGAATATAGTTAAGCTCCAAATCCATAAGCAATAAGATCATTGAATCTCTTTGGACACTATTACTTAAAAAAAGAAAAAACTCTGTCCAATTATTTTCAGCACAGAAAAGCTTCCAGTGTTTACAGCTTAGTATTTAATTGCTTTTTCTCTTCTTCTTTTGCATTGGTGAATCATTTTGAGCTTATAATAATGTCAAAATAAATAGTTTCCAGAGCCTCCAGGCATTCACTGTGTAATGATCATTTAAAAGATTTCTTGGTTAGAGGGTCCTCAAAAGAATAAAAAGCGTGTCCGCATCCCTGGTCATTTCTATATTCAAAAGAAGAAATTGCTCATCAAATGCTACAAGCCAATTTCTTTCTTCAGCCAAACTGCCCATTTTAGCATCACTGAATTAAGCAAATGGTTCTACATTTCAAAGTCAACAATGATACTCTTTTCCCTTTAACACGAGCATCTTAAACAGCTCAAAAAATAGTCGAGCTCTTTATTATGGCTTTTCCTGAGAAAGCTGTTTCGTTGTTTATTTTATTTATTCATCTAGACTTTCATGTTAAGATTTGTGTATTTTAAGTTCTGCTAGTCAGGACATTTTAAATGGAGCCAGATTTTTTTTTTATACTGTGTCTTTTAAAATATAATGAGACTGAGCAGTACATCCGTTAATAAAATATAAAGTCTTCCTATTTCTGTTTGTTTGTAATTTCCCTAAGGATAACTCTTAATGTAGTAAAAACCAAAACCCGCCATAATGAATTACATTTGGTCTACTGGGGGTTGTGGCCAACCTTTTGATAGAAAAATCCAGAGACTCCCTTCTGCATCTCCTTTCCCAACCAAACCCCGTTGGCTGGAGGCTGGAAGGAAGAAAGAGGCTGGGCTGCTGGGGCAGGGTGGGGAAGGGGTAACCTTGCAGATTATTTCAAATTCTACTCTGAAGGCAGAAAGTTATCCAAATGAGATAGCTAGAGATTCACTTCCTTAGAAAAAGATTGAAATTAATGTGTCCCTTAGAAAAGCCAAAGGAAAAAAGTCGTTATTAATTTAGGCAATTGAAGAACTTTGAAAGCCATGTCTAGTACATAAAAACACCTGTCCCTAGAGCCCATCGGCCTAGGAAACTGAATTTTTATACCATGTAAAATAAAGGAAGGTCATTTCTTAGACTTGCTCAACAGAAGATTGTCATTTTAAACCGGTTACTGTAATGAGAAGCTGGGTTTTCGTAAAAAGGACTGAATGCTTGAGTCAGTGTGAAATGAAATTAAAGATGCATGTTCTGCGCATGGCGGCATTTCCGGAGGAGTCTGTGTTCCTGTGACTGCTCTCGATCTGTCTCGTGCCTTCTGGGAAACTCACAGCGTGGTGCCCACATCTAGTCTCTTGGACTTTCTTGCCAGCTTTGGAAAGGTGTTGAGTCTATTGGATCTGCTGCACAGAGACAGCATGCAAGTGGACCCTTCCCACATTCCTCAGAGAGCAGCCCCCCAGTGTAAAGCTGTGGGTGAGGTTTGATGACCTTTGCCCCTTCATCATCCCGCATTCTTTGAGGGACCCAAGCGCTCCCCCGAGGCATTACCGGAGAAGCAGCTACCCCATAGTTTCCAGATGGTGGGTATCAGCCTGTGTGATCATTGGGATCGCCAGAGAGCTGTCCAAAAGACATCTTTGTCCCATCTCCACTGAGTCCGATTTTATTGGCCTGCAATGCAGCCTAGGTGCTTGGATTTTTTTCTCTCTCATAAGTTTTTATTGTGAATTAGGTGAAGGTTTACCAAGATCATCAGTTTTTTATTCAACAATTCATACCCATTGTGTTTTATGCCACTTATTGCAATCTCCACAATATAATATGACTTGTTCCACTCCCTACTTATGTCTTCTGTTTCCCTTCCTCCTCTCTTCCTACCCTTCTGAACTTGGGCCTTGGATTAATACTGCCCTTTTGAGATCAAATGGTTTGCTGTTTTCAGGTTTGTGTGCCTCACTTGTGTAATTGCTCCCATTATAGACCAATCTATTATTTGGCTGAATATTGAACCACAGGTAGGAGTTCATTTTCAAACTTAGTGAATAAGGACCATCGTTTCAGAGGTTCTGTTAGTCCCTATCCAGCCAATAAGCCTGGTCTCTTTTATGACTGTGAATTTTGCTTCACTATCTAGGACCTTTGGATGTGATCCCTTTCAAAGAAGTTGGAATTGATAGTTGGAGATCATCTAGTTATTCTGTGCTCAGAGTCATGAAGTCTAATGTTCATGTGGTCCACTCACCACTCTTTCCTCCAGAGTGAGGGTGACAATACTTGCCACCTAGATGGCCACTTGTGAGCTTCTGAAATCCAGCTGCTACTCACCAGCATGGATGTCGAACATAGTCTTTACAGTCTAGGTAATGACAATTGTTCTTGGTGTCCTTCACAACTATAATCCCCAGCCCCCCAGCCCAATAAAGCACTCCCTCCAGTTGTTCGGTTATGCCTAAGGAGTTTTGATAACTTCATCTTCTGTGTGCTCCGGAATATTCAATTCCCTGGATGGTCAGAATGGTCAGTCAGGGCTCAGAATCTTGGTGTTAAGGCTTCTGGTGAGATCCTGGCACATCAGACACAGAGGTTGTGAGGCTAGAGGATGGGCAGAAGGGGATCATACTGAGTCTAACAAGGAAAAAAAAGGAAATGAAGGATATAAGCAATTAAAAGCAAGCGCATAAATAGATACAAATACACAGATGGCCCTTGCAACATTATTCCCAATCTCGCAAACGTGTCAACGGTCTAAATACCCATCAATAGGTGAATGGATAAGTCAAACATGTTGCCTACGGTATATACAATGGACTACTACTCAGCCATAAAGAGAAATGAACTCTTGACACAGGCTACAAGAGGAATGAACCTCATAAGCATTATGCTGAGTGAAATAAATCAGCTTCAAAAAGGACACATTTTGCTTAATTCCACTTACAAAAAATATCTAGGCTAGGAAAATGAATAGAGACAAACATCTCCCAATTGTTTCCAGGGATAGGTAGGAAGGTAAGTATGGTTGTTACATAATGCCATGTCAATTGGACAAATAAGTGAGGTGGAGTCTTTCTTATACCTATATGAGTGTCCTTGGATTTATTTCTCTAGTCAACCCAGCCTAACCCAGTAGGGCCTGGAGGGGAAGTGCCATCCCTGAGACGATACTGAGCTTCC
Organism: Tenrec ecaudatus; assembly: GCF_050624435.1. Classification (NCBI taxonomy): domain Eukaryota; kingdom Metazoa; phylum Chordata; class Mammalia; order Afrosoricida; family Tenrecidae; genus Tenrec; species Tenrec ecaudatus. The sequence goes on along the minus strand of NW_027457574.1, from coordinate 469,006 downwards.
ATAAGGGTGATGACATAATTTTGGAATGGGTAAGGATGATATATGAACAACATGCAGAATGCCACTTAATTATAATCTTGTAGAGCGTGGAAGTGACGAATGTTTTGATGCATGTATATTTAGTATGATTTTTAAAGAGTGTACGCAAAAGAGCAATATGGCAAGTCTGTGTTGCCATTTGCTGTTGCTCAGCTAAAAGCGATTCGGGCCTGTGTAGTTCAAAGGGAACCACAGAGGCTCAGGAGGAAAGCTGGTACCATCTCCAACTGAGACTTGTCTGACCAAATGCAGAGTCTCCCTTCAAGTAACTGACAGGTCAGAGGCAGCTCATCTCTGCTGCAGAAGCAATGATTTGTCTCAATTCCCAGACCACTGTCACAGCCATGTCTTGTTGCTCTCGGTGCCCCCCTTCCCCACCACAATAAGTCACTAGAAAGCCATGCTTCATTTAAAAACAAACAAATAAAACCCTTCTGCCTCCATCCTGGCACTGTTTCAGCTTATTTAGCATCATAACATATGTCATCTGTTTCCCTAAACAATCTAACATGGACATGGCACGATGGGACTGATGAGTTAGGCAAATGAGAACCAGCCTGCCCTCTGAACACACACGATGGCATTTGACTTGCTGTCAGTAGATGCTATCGCGTTTCTTCTCCTCTTTCATGGAAAATAAATACAGAAAAGAATGAGGACATGAAAAGGGCTGCAAGATGTTTAGCTCTGGTCTTTCTAGAAAGTGTAGAAAAAAAGTATGTGACCCCTGCCTGCCTTTAGATGCCCCACTCCTCTGGCAAACAAGGATTGCACACTGACCATGGACAAGACATCTGGATCTGGGGGGAGGATATAACAATTGCCCCCACCAGCAAAGAGTTTCCAGATTTACGGGACTACACAGGCCAGGGAGCAGCTCATAAAAAGAACAAGAAGAATCACAAAGGAGGGTGTGCTCCTGCACCACTTCGTCCAGCTGCAGGCACATGAAGGCAAAGTTTCTTTTGCTTTCAGTCAAGTTTATGATTTCCGCTGCATCCCTTACCAACCAACACCTTCACGAAGATCTAGGTTCTTGGGTTGTTTCGCTCCAGGGCGGACATCTCCTTGGTAAAGCTTTATGGACAGCTCATGGTCCAAGAATTCCACCTATATGTTTTGAAAGGGGCCACGTTAAAACCCCTGGCTCAGACTTTCAGGACTGGGCACAATACAGCAAACCCACCATGGGGACAGCAGGATTTGGTAACACTCTCATCTCCATCACAACCTGAACCTGGCAAAGCTATTTTCTTCCACTCACCATCTTTCAATCAATATTTACTCAGCTATTAGTTGCTCCCCAGGCTCAGCATCAGAAAAGTGTTCAAACGTTACCGAATTGTCCATCTAATGGTAGAGGTCTGTGCAAGGGATATGAGAGCAAGAGGCTCAGAGATGATCAGTGGGTAACGAGAGAGGGATTCACCTTTATCATTTGTAGAAAGCCCCTGAGGCTTAGTCACATTGGCAGACTTTCCCTGGAGCAAGCAAATAAAGCTGCTCCCGGCTCAGCTCCATTCCTGATCTGGTCTTGCCATGAGACTATCCAGGCTTTGTCCCAACCCCACGTTCTGGAAACCACGAGTGGAAGGAGGTGAATCTTGGGGATACCATGGAAAAGAATGGGCATTGCACAACACTTCATTGTACTCATATGCAAAGGCCAAGAGATAGAACCAGGTGAGACTGTGAACAGGACAAGGTGATACTGCATGGTTTAAAATCAGAAAAGGTGTGCATCAGGGTTGTATCCTTTCACTGTTCTTATTCCATCTGTATGCTGAGCAATTTATACAAGAAGCTGGTCTCTGTGAAAAAGAACATGGCATCAGGATTAGACGAAGACCCATGTAATGTCATTGGGAACATTTTCTCACTAAAAATTTTAGGTCATGGCATCAAAAAAGTGTCATTTTAACCTAAATGGGTTTTTAGACCAGTGAAATAACAGCGAGAGTGAGTCAGCATTGTGCACAGAATTGAGCGATACTGGTTCTTTGGGAAATTCATAATCCAACACTGACACTGCTGAGTTAAAGGATGACAGTGAGGAAGATTCTACACCTGAGCTCTGTGATGGGCCAACGTGGTGCTCTACTCTCTTCAGGAATGGATGAGCCAGCTCCACCAAGATTCCCCTTTACTGGAGCACCTGCTATGTATGTAGACGTTGAACACAAGAACGCTTTGGCGTTCCTACAATGATTTCTGACCGATGAGGTCATCGAAAAAATGATTATGATAGCCCGGAGGTTTACTTTCAGGTTTTAACCCCTCTTCAGTTAATTTCTGTGCATGGGGGAAGGTTTGGGGCTTGCTTCATTTTCCTACATACGGTATCTCAGTTTGTCCAACACCATTTGTTGAGCAAGCAGAATTTGTCCCTTTGGATATTTCTGTGTCCTTTTTCGAAGGCTAGTTTCCTGTTGACTGGTGAATATATGTGTAGCTTTTCTGTTCGTATCCATTGATCTATATACCTCTCAGTGTACCAATACACTGCTCTCCCTTAGGGAAAAACAACAACAAAAGTTGTATGAGCCCCTATATAATGATTTTTTTTAATGGACGATGAACTATTTTCCAGGCCAGCACTATCCTATGTTTGAGCACATTGCTGCAGCCACTGTGTCAAACCATCATGCCTTATAGCCTGCGGTACTCATGTTCAGGTATAGTGTTCTGCCATTCACAAGGTTCACACTGGCCAGTTCTTTCAGAAGTGGAAGACCAGGTCCTCCTCCCTCGTCTCTGTCTGGAAACTGCTGAAGTCTACCTGCAGTGAGTGACCCAGCAGGCATTTGAACTACTGGCTGCAAAATTTCCACCATTACAGCCAAATGCAGGCCACCACAGTACAACAGACAGTAACAGCATCTTAACACCACACAAAGGCTCCTCCCTGGGGAGACCACGTGTTCAGGCAATTGCTGCTGTTACACATGTAAGTGGGGGCTACATGAAGTCGCACCATCTCCTGTGGCCCTTCCAGGAACAGGCCATTCTGCTGTTGTTTCTACTGGACTTAGGCTCAGCTGCCAACCTGCCCTCTGCACGCATTCTTCTCCTTACCCTTCCATGTCACCTTCTCTTTGCCCAAGTCAATACTGCTGGTCAGTCACCTACTGGTGGATGCTTGCTTCTGAAGTTTCTGAACCACATTTCCCCATGGTTATGAGACATTGCTGCTGCCACTGCGAGCATTTAACAGGTTACTTTACACCTTCAATGAGAAATCTAGGGGAATAGAAAGAAAGCTTCTTCTTTCTCCCAAGGAGTGGGTGGTGGTTTTGAACCGTTTCCCTTGAGGTTAGCAGCCCAATGTGTAACCCACTACACCAGTAGAGCCTTGGTGGCACTGTCCAGCAATTATTAGACTGCTAAATATGAGGTCAGGGTTTCAAACCTACCAACTTCTCCTTGGGAGAACGATAAAGCTGTTCCCATAAAAGACTGACAGCTCCAGAAGCCCTCTATAGGGTGGCTATGAGTTGGAATTTTGCGGTCATTTAGGGCTTTTTGGTGGCATGTGATTTTTTAGGGCTTTTAGGTTGTTTGTGGACGTTCAAGGTGTGTTTGGGGCATTCGGGTGGTTTGGGGTTTTTAGGGTGTTTTATAAGATTTCAGGGAGTGTTTAAGGGATTTAGGGGTGGTTTTTTAGAGTGTATAGGTATTTTTCAGCACAATATGGTGTTTTTAGTGATGTTACAGAGTTCCTTAGGGATTTTAGGGCATTTTTCATATTATATGTGTTTTTTTCCCCCAGCATTTTAGGTTTTCTTAGGGCTTTCATGGTGTTTTCAGGGCATATATGGGGTTTAGGAATGTTTAGGGTTTGGGAATCTTCTAAGGATGATTTTTGGAAGTTTCACATGTTTGGGTGGGCATTTGGTGTTTTTTTGTGGCTTTAGAGTGTTTATGGGATCCTGTCAATTTGCAGCTTTAATTCCGCAAAGAAAAGTCAGACAGCAAGCCAGAAAGGAGCAGGAAATGAAGGGGAAGCCCAGGCCACATGTTACAGCTGCCAAGTCCGGAGAACCTAGGTGTGGTCGTTGGCTACCTGGGACCGGGAGTGGGGCTGTGCTCCTGCCCAAGGGTGCTAGGGAGTAAACCAATCTCAGCTGGACGTTTGGCTTTTCTACTAATTAGCCGACTCCATGAACTTTCCCAGGGGCAGCTGGCGAATTGCCAGGGGAACCCAGCTAGACCCCCCACACAAAAGCACAGGGATGGTTACAGGAACAGGAGGTTTCACACAGTGGATGTGCAGGGCTTGGGGTCGGGATTGGGGGCCAAGGTGAGGAAGGGGCAGCAATAAGGCCTGGTCCCAAATAATCAGACACTGAGCAATAAAAGTACAAGGACTGCCAAGAGAACATGGGGACAAAGGATGGCTGGACTTCATTTGATATCTTTGGACGTGCTGTCAGGAGAGACCAGTCCCTGAAGGGACATCAAGTCCATGAAGGACATGATGCTTGGCAAAAAGTGGAGGACGGGCAATAAAACAGCTCGAACCAGTGGCTACATCAGTGGGCATAGTAACAATGGTGAGGATGGTTCGAGACCTGGCAGTGTTTTATTTTACTGCTTGTGTTTTTCTAGAACTGTCTTTCCTGGATGCACGAGGAAGGATAACTGTGCTTGTGGGAAGCAAATGCACAGTGGGCAGCGCTTTGGCCAACATAGGTACACCACCGGCACACAGTGCCCCCTTACTTGGCATCCAAAGTGACAGGATTTGTCTTTCCCCAGAGCTCTCCAGCCCTGGGGGAAGCGGCCCTGCCTTCGGCGCACCGCCAGGGGGCAGCACTGCTGCTCTCTCACTGGCTACATCTGTGAGGACCCAGAGAGCAGCTCCTTTCTGCTGCTCTCCTCTCAGACTTCTGCCAGAAGCCTTGGCTCGTCCTGGATCCTCCCTTGATTCCCACTCTGCACCTTTGGGGACGCCCAGCCCATTAACTCTCTCCCATCCTTCCTTGCTGCCTCTTGTCCAGATGCCTGAGCTGGGCTTCAAGTAGTTGTAATGTTATGCTTAGGTGAGATGTGTTCAGCTTGTTTACTGTCTGTATACAAGAAAAGAGTTCAGCCCAAGACATCCACCCTTTTGTTCCTCTATGGAAAGCCTGTTATGTGTCATAGTCTTCTCTCTGTGCAGTGCTTTCCTCTGCTGCTGATGCTTTTACATGAAATAGGACTCGGTGTGTCACCGCTACAGGAAATTATCTCTGAAAAAATAATATGCCCAGAACTCAGAAACAGTGTCAGCTTGCATCTGGCATCATGGAAGCATCATGGGTGTGTTTCCATTCATTCGCTCCTGAGTGTCACATGTTAAACTCAGTGCATAGCATAAACAGCAGCAGGCACAAACTGAGACAAAGCACACCCTTTGCTGTGAAGCACATTCCGACTCCTGGCTGCCCCTGTGCCACAGAGTAGAACTGCCCCGCAGGGGCTCCCTAGCTGTCATCTTTACAGAGGCACATGGCCACACCTCCCTTTTGGGAAGCCACTGGGTAGGTTTGAACTTCAGGGTTGTAGTAGTTGATATTGTAGAGCCCTGGAGTCAGTTCGGATTCATAGGGGCCTGTGCACTAGAGAGAGAAACAAAGCCCAGTCCTGCGCCATCCTCGCACTTGTTACTGTATTTGAGCCGATTCTCGCAGCCACGGTGTCAATCCACCTAAGTAAGGGTCTTCCTCTTGTTTGCTAACCCTCTGCCAAAAATGATGCCCTTCTTGCAGGACTGGTTCCACCATAGTAATATGTCCAAAGTACCTGAGACAACGTCTCCGCATCCTCTTTCAGATCTCCTGCCTTTAGTTTGTCAGCTCACTTCGATGGAGTCGATGCTGAGCCATAGCGACTCTATGAGATCAGAGCAGAACTATCTCTGTGGGTTTCCCAAAGGCTAACTCTATGGGAGTAGAACGCCTCATCCTTTTCTTCTGAGGACTGACTGGTGGTTCCCCACTGCTGACATTACAGTTGACACCCAAGGCATAAGGTACTATGCCACCAGAAGTCCCTTGCCCCTGTGCAATAACCAACACCACCTACACACAAAACCCACCCCTTCTCTGTCAGTTTGATGTATGGTGATGGCTTGAGTTGCTATGAAATTGGAAGCTACTAGGGGGAACCCGACAAAAACTACAATTTTTTCAAAACTATGCATTTAAATTTTTTATCCCCTTCATAGTACTCTCCATTACACTTCACACATTTGTCTAATCTGTGATTACATTCTTGGAAACATTTTTCAAACTCAGCAGTTTGGGTGACACCCTTGTTTTTTCCCCCCCTCTTCTGTGTTGTCAAACCACTGTCCTTCATTCATGGAAACAGAAAGAAGTCACATGGAGTGAGTTCAGGTGATTAGGATATGAGGGACAAGAGAGGCATGCTTTTTTGGGGGATGTTTTCATACTGTTATTTCTTTTCTCTTTTTTTATAGTCAATTTTTGGGGCCTCATACAACTCTTATCACAATTGATACATACATCATATTTGTACAATCATTGCCCTCATCATTCTGAAAACATTTGCTCCCCACTTAATCCGCTGGCATCAGCTGATAATTATTCCCCATCCCTCATGAACCCTGAATAATTTCTAAATTATTATTTTGTCTTATCTTACACTATACAATATCTCCCTTCAGCCACTTTTCTGTTGTCTGTCCCCCAGGGAGATGGTTATATGTAGATCCTTGTAATCGGTTTCCCCTTTCCATTCCTCCCTCCCTCTACCCTCCTCGTATCGCCACTCTCACCACTGGTCCTGAAGGGATCATCCGCCCTGGATTCCCTGTGTTTCCAGTTCCTATCTGTACCAGTGTACATCCTCAGGTCTAGCTAGATTTGTAAGGTAGAATGGGGATCATTTTAGTTGTGGGGGAAGAAGCATTTAGGAGCTAGAGGAAAGTTGTATGTTTCATTGTTGCTACAGTGCACCCTGACTGGCTCCTCTCCTCCCTGCTACCCTTCTGTAAGGGGATGTCCAATTATCTACAAATGAGCTTTGGGTTTTCACTCCACACTCCCCCGTATTCACAAAGATATGATTTTTTTGTTCCGATGATGTCTGATACCTGATTCTTCCGACACCTCGTGATCACACATGCTGGTGTGCTTCTTTCATGTGGGCTTTGTTGCTTCTCAGCTACATGACCACTTGTTTAACTTCAAGCTTTTAAGACCCCAGAATGTATAACTTTTGATAGCCGACCACCATCAACTTCAGTCACCACATTTGCTTATGCACCCATTTGCCTCCAGCAATTGTGTTGGGGAGGTGAGCATCCCGGAATGCCACTTTAATACAACAAAGTATTTTTGCATTGAGGGAGTACTTGAATGGAGGCCCAATGTACATCTGTTACCTTAATACTAAACCTATAAATATATGCATATAGATCTATTTCCCCATCGTTATACATAAATATATTTACATATGCACATGCCTTTATTTAGACCTCTATAAATGCCCTTTGCTTCCTACCTCTTTCCTTGATTTCCTTTTACTTTCTGATTGTCCCACTCTCATGTTCAGCCTTCATTTGTGTTTCAGTAATTCCTCTAGGTTACATTACTCTTGGTTACACTCTACCAAGCCTCCTACACCCTCCTCACCATCTATTTGGATCACTTGGTGTTCCCTTGTCCCTGGGTTTGTTAACAGCACTTCCTTTTTCCCTACACCCCCCTTTCCCATCTCCCTCCCCCAGCTGTCAGTCCCATTGTTTTCTCCTCCAGATTGTTCATCCAGCCTATCTCATTTAGACAGACCTGTGGAAATCATAGCATGCACAAAAACGAGACAGAGCAAACCCAAGCAACAAAATGAAACAAAAGAACAACACCACCACCAACAAGCCAATGACAAAAAGCAAAACAAAACACAAGAAAGAAAAGCTTTTAGTTAGTTCAAGGACTGTTTGTTGGCCTTCAGGAGTGCTTTCTCATAGAGTATGATGGGTCAGCTAGCCCTGGCCCCAAAGTCTATTTTTGGTATTCCCTGGGGACTTCGTTGCTCTGTTCCCCTTCCTGTTCTGTTGTACACCCTTAGTATTTTGCCTCGGTGTGCTGGGATCAGATCGGGCGATAGAGGCATGCTGTTTTTTTTGTGTGAGCAGGTGCACTGTCATGGTGGCAAAACCAGTCCCCTGTCTACCACTAATCAGTCCTTTTTATTTTAAATAAATCATTTTATTGGGGGATCTTACAGCTCTTGTAACAATTCATACACCAATTTGTATGAAGCACATTTGTACATACATTGCTATCATCATTTCCAAACATGTTCTTTCTCCTTGAGCTCCTTTTTTCCCCTCCTCCCACCCACGTGAACCACTGATACTTTATACATACTTTTTAGTTTTATATTTTACGCCTCTGCTGTATCCCTTCACCCAAACTTCTGCTGTTTGTTCCCCTGGGTGGTGGAGTGGGGCTGTATGTCCATCATTGAGATTGGTTTCCCCTTTCTTCTGCTTCTCCCCCCTACCTTCCCTCGTGGTGTTGCTACTCTCAGTATTGGTCCTGAGGGGTTTATCTGTCCTGGATTCTGTGTGTCGGAACTTCTATTCAATAGCAGTGTGCAAGCTCTGGTCTAGCCAGACAACTCAGACCTTCTTACACAATATCTTCAGAACCTCTATATAGGAAGCTTGATTAACAGTCTGACCTAGTGCAATGACTAAACTCCAAATGCACTATCACCCTCACATCAACAAAACCAAACAAATGAGCATCTTCTTGAAGTTTGAGTTCACTTGACGAGGTGTATTTGAGTGAGGTGATGATGGCGTCTTACACTGACTTGATTTATGTTTGCATTCTGGCTTGTGAGAAGAGCACAAGGTCTTGTCACCAGCAATGACCTTGGGAAAAAAGTGTGGGTGCACTAGCTCAGAGCAAGTTGCCAGATGCCTGCCCAAACAGGAGAATGTATATTTTGAAATGTGTACCCAGTGGAGCTTTGTACCGCTTGGTTTTTTGGCGGGGGTGGGGTGGGGGTGGGTGGAAGGCCGGCTACTCCTTTGTAGGTTAGATAATCTGAGATGTGCTATTTGAAATTTCCTGGGGCCAGTTTTAGACAAAACTAGAAAAGTTAATTTTGCTGTATGGAAAAATCTGACAGTCTGGAAGTATCTAATTTTCCTCACATGCCATCATTCCCCTAGTAGCATTATTCTTAGTTAAAGCTCTCCTCTGTTCCTCCTTAGGGTTTCCCCCACTACCTGATGTTCCTTTTCTCCTACTCATCATCAAGGGACTTGTGTCCAAAGTGAGGACAGCAAATAAGAGACCCTCCTGACTCTCTGTTAAGAAGGGTGCTCTGGTGCATGCGTGTGTTTATGTGTGCACATACAATCGCATTTGAATTTTGTTGGAAGAGGCTTCATAGAGACAGAGAGTGACATGGTTAGAGCTGCTGCACATGTAGAGCACTGTACTCTATGGTGTTCTAATTCAAATGCATGTAAGGTCCAAGAGAGGTAATAGAAGCAAGTGACCAGGGTCAGGGAAGGCAGTAGGAGGAACTGAGGGAGCCTGAATGCCTCACACCCTGCCAGTTTCACTGATTCTTGGATGGGAGAGTACCAACCTAGTGCTGTGAAATCTTCGCAGTTTTCAGAGGCTTGGGGGATTTAAATTTTGTATGTAAAAAATAGACATCTAAATGCTTGTAATTTATTGATTTCGATAAACACACTGAATGCCAGTACGCAAGTCAAACAAACCAAACTGACAGCCATCGATTCTTTGCCAACTCATAGTGACCCTATTAGACAGGGTAGAACTGCCCCTCAGTTCAGCTCCCAGCCCTGGAGGCCCACCAGTTCCTCGTTATTATCATGAGGAATACTATTTTCACAAGAGCATTACATACCCCTAGAGACTAAACCATAAAGCCATATAGGCTTTGACCATCAATTCTGATATGCTTTTTCCTCAAACTGATGGGTCATTTGATGGAATCCTTGTATTACTTCCCTAACATAAAAATTAATCAAGCAAAGGAGATTCAGTGCTCAGTACTACAGCCCCCTATTTAGAGATTAACTCTTAAAAACCACCACCACCACCACCACCACCACCACCACCACCGCCACCTTATCTATGTTGATAAAAACTTGAGTAGGCTGTATAAATATCTCAAGTATTTAGGATAAAATGGATTCTTATTCTACTGTCACATATTTAGTTTGAGTTATGTGTTTCCATCTGAACACAAATTAAATAGACCTCATTGACATCTTTTCAAAATGCCATAAAAATTAAATGATTACCTTAAAAGATACTCAGTATAATTAGGCATCAGAAAAATGTACATCAACACTAGAGCGAGATAGTGTTTCAACCCATCAAGATGACACTAGCCAAGAATATTAAAAATACCATTGAGTGCTGGAAGAATGAACAGATTTGTGTCAGAAGAACAGTCTGAAAGGTCCTTAGAAGCAAGCACGGGGAGACTTCACATGCTTTGGATATGTTATCAGGAGATGCCAGTCCCTGGAAAAGGCTGAAATGTTAGGTTCAAGTATAACAACAGTTTTGAAGATGGTGTAGGACTGCGCAGTGGTTCATTCTGCCTTGAGTTGGAACTGACTCAATAGCACCTAATGCTAAAAGCTAGATGCTTTTGATCCTAAATGAAAAGTGGATGGTCCAGCCTCCATACCAGCTACGTGGACAACTGCCCCTCCCCCCAGAAGAATTTACTTTAGAAGACGGCACTGAACCTGTAGCTAGGGGAGATGGACATGTCTGATCAGAGCACACAGGGGCAAATGAAGGGGGAGGAAGAGAGTGGAGCACACACTGGTCCACCAGGCTTGGAGGATGATTTTGGCACTCTGAACAGCCAATGTACAGAGTGGACCATATGGCTGATCCCACTATGAGACATGCCATCCCTTGCTGGCCCAGAGCACTATGGGGACAATACCGGAGACTCTGTGTTGGGACTGACCCGACTGGCCCTCCAACACGGAGGCAAATCACTAAAAGCATGCAGCAGAGCAACCATGAGAGCAGAGCGGGTAGCCCCTGAGGGAGTACAAAGGACAGACTCTGGGGCCAGAGCAAGATACGCCATCAGACCTGACTGAAGGACACACCTATAGAAAAAAAAAATCAGACCTTGATCTATTTACAGGTTTTTCTTTCTTAAAAAATTTTTTTGTCTTTTAATTAATTTACTCTTTTATTGATCATTGGTTTTCTGTTGTTGTTTTTTTGTCATCACAGTGTTCTCACCCATCGCCTATCTTGCTATGGTTTGATTTTTGGTGCATATTATTATCTCAACAGATCTATCTAGATAAGATAGGCTGGAAGAATAGTCTGGAGGAGAAAACAACAGGACCAATGGTTCCCGGGGACATGGGAGAGAGAGAGGAGGGGGTAAGGAGGTGATGCTGACCAATCCAGCGACAGGGGAGCAACAAGTAATCCAAAATCCGTCGCAAGGAGGGTGTGAGAAGCCTGGTAGGTATTCAGCAAGGGCAATGTAACCAAGAGAAATTACTCAAACCCAAGTGAAAGCTGAGCATGATAGTCGGACAAGAGGAAAGTAAAAGTAAATAGAGGAAAGAACTAGGTGACAAAGGGTATTTCTAGAGGTCTACATACTGGCATGTACATATGTAAATATATTTATACAGGAGGGTTCGTAAATAGATCAACGTGCATATATTTATAGACTTAGTATTAAGGCAGTAGATGGACATTGCCAAATACTTACTCAATGCAAGAAGACGTTATATTAAATTGGCATTCCATGATGAACACCTTTCCAACATGATGGTTGAAGAAAAATGTGTGCACTAGCAAATGTGGTGAAGAAAGCTGATGGTGCCTGGCTATCAAAAGTTATAGCATCTGGGATCTTACAGGCTTGAAAATAAAGAAGCGGCCATCTAGCTCAGAAGCAACAAAGCCCACATGGAGGAAGCACACCAGCCTGTGTGACCATGAACTGTTGAAGGGATCAGATATCAAGCATCAAAGAACACAAAAATCATGTCATTGTAAATGAGGGTGAGTGCAGAGTGGAGACTCAAAGCCCATTGGTAGGTAACTGGACACCCCCTTCCTGAAGGGATGTGGGGAGGAGATAAGCCAGTCAGGGTGCAGGGTAGCAACAATGAAACATGTTTCCTCTAGTTCCTAAATGCTTCCTCCCCCCACTATCATGATCCAAATTCTACTTTACAAATCTGGCTAGACAAGGGGATGTACAGAGAGATCGCCTTGGAGATTGGGTGGATGTTCCCACAGTAGCGTGGAGCCTCACAAGTGGTGGTCAGGCGTTTCCCCCAGTCACTTGTAGGACCTCAGGATTTAGGCTGGGGATGCCCCCACTTTTTATAGGGGAGAACAACCTGTGGCCTGGTGTGTGGGAGAGGACCAGCGTGAATTCCCCAGCTGCTTGCCACACCAATAAGTGGGGGGTGGGAGCTCCCTCAGTTGGGCCTTCAGGTTTGCCCTAGGCAGAGGGGAGTGGCCTGGAGACAGCTATTGTCTTGTGATGGGAAAGAGAGTGAAAGGAGAGGAAAAAGAGAGAAAGAGGAAGACACAGACTGGGGCAATAATGCCAACCAGACTGACAACCACTCACCCACACACAACTAAAATGCACAGAGTAAACAAAGGTGACAACAGTAAAAAAAAAAAAAAAAGAAAAGAAAACAACTAAAAAGGAGAACCAAATCTGTGGAGGCTGTGGTAGGAAGTAGAGAAGAGCTAGATGGAGCGGAGAAAAGCAGAAAACCTGTAAGAAGAGTCCAATAAAAGGAAAAAGAGAGAAGAGAAAAGGAAGGAGAAGGAGAGAGTATTTTTTAAATGGTTAAAGAAATAACTGACCCTGTGTTATGCTGTGTGTAGCTCTGACTCGTCCTGTGTGCAGTACTGTCTTAGGGGTCAGGCTGCCCACTAGGAGGACAGGGTTGCCCTAGGCAGAGTGTAGGGCTCTGGAAACCAGCAGTGGTATGTGCAAGCAATGAGAGGGAGCAGAGAGAATCGTACAAGCTAAGAGAGAGGTGAAGAAAGCAAAGACAGAAAGAGGAAAGAAAGAAAAAGAGAATAAAGAGAATGAAGGAAATAAATCCAACTGAGTTCACTAAGGTTGGCTGTGATGGTAAAGAGCAAGGAGAGAGAGAAGGAGGAAATAAAGTATAAAGTAGTAGCTGATCCCTGATTGCTTGGATGAGGGGCCAGAGGGGTTTAGACACTGCTCCAACATGGCAGGTCAGTGTGCCCTTTTAATGCCGGGACCCAGTGGTGCTGGGCAGAATTGCCCTAGTTGACGAGATCACCTTAGAGGCATGACGGAGGTTTCTTCAACGGTGCAGCGCACTGTAGGTGTTTGTCCCAGGTGCCTTGTGTGGTGTACAGCACTCCCACACAGGGCAGGCTGGAGTGCCTCCTGCTATTTGGGTTGATTTGCCCTAAGCGGAGGGAAGTGACCTGGAAGCCTTTAGTGGCATATGAGAGGAGAGAGTGGGAGAGAAGAGGAAAAAGAGGGGAAAAGGGGAAAAAAGAGGGATAAAGAAGAAAGCAAGTAAATAAAAGCCCAACACCAACCTGAGCACGTTGAAACTGAGTGCGGTGGAAAAGTTAGAAGGGCTAGTGAATAAAGTGAGAATAAGTAGAGCAGTGGGTAAGGAGGTAATGATACTTGATCACCTGTCCTTGAGGCCAGAGGAATTCCAACTCTTCCTCAAGGTCACGGGGTCATGGACTTGTAAGGTCTCTCTCTCTGGCCTAAATTCCAACCCCAGTCCTTGGCTCCCCGCGAGAAAAATTTCATGCGGAAGCCAGGCTCGTGATCCAAGTGAATTTAATGAGAGTTAAAAGAAGCTTCAGGTTTTACAAGGCACCCATAGGATTCCTTTGACCATGGGGCCTGGCAGAGACTGCCTCAGGTCATGCAAGGATCTCTCTCCTCCCAGGAAGACGACCAGACCACCCCTCTCCCTTCTGGTTCCTGCCTTTTCAAGGGTTCCCGGGGAGGCTGGTGAAGGACCCCAGGTCAATCCCATTGGCTGAACTGCAATCATCTGGCCCAGGTGGGCTGCTCCAGGTGCAACATCCATCGGAGCCCACGGGCAGGAAAATCCAGCTTTCCTATGCTGGCTCTCCTGGGCATGCGTTAATGGACTTTCCCATCCCTGATGTAGGGTTCCACAGATGCTGTGTGAGATTACTTCAAAAGCAAGATCGCGCCCGTGGCCAGGGGTCACTTGGGTGCTGGAGTACCTGCCTTGTGCTGCATGTAGCACTGCAGCAGGGGCTGGGAGGGGGCACTGGGGGGCTCCCTCAGCCCCGTCTAGGGCTCCAAGACCGGCAGGGCCTCCCCAGCTATGTGTAGAATCACTGAGAGGGAAGCTTGTTGTCCTATCTAGACTGCTGATGCTTCCTAGATCAGAGGATTTTCTTTTTTATCCCTCTGGCCAGCTAGAATGAAATTGTCTCCCACAGTCTCTGGGCTACAGCTCAGTGCTGTTTAAGGCTGACACTGCTACAGCGGGTCTTTGTTATGGTAAAAGCTGCCAGGCCCTGTGGCTGAGTTCTGGCATTCCTTAGCTAGGTTGCTTCTTATGCTGATTTATGTTAAGGGACTCCCCTATGTGGTGCTTGGAGCTGAGCAACCAGACTTGGGTTTGAGTTTTAAACCAATCATTTATGTTTCACCCTTAAAAAAAATTCTACTTGTGATGTGCTCAGATTTGGTGGCTGTCAAGCTGACCCCCAGAGGGGGAGATGCAGCTTATCAGGGGGGTTGTTTACTAGTCGGCCAATTGGAACTAAATTTGCTCCCTGGACTCCCGACTTTCTGCCTTTTTCTCCCACACCATGATCTTCCTAAGGTAATAATATATTTTTTCTTCTACTCTAAATTATGGCTACCCACCACCAACCCCTGACCGTGAGCTCAAGGCATCCAACCGCATGGAGAGCTCAGTGTGGGGTTCCCCTCGTGTCTGAGATTCTGCCCCCTCTCAGGGCGTCCACCTGCAGGGATCCCTGCTCCAGGCAAGGGCATATCTGGCACCTGCCACTTCGTCAAAATTATAGTGCTTTAAAGCATTCTTGGTTTGCTTTGTGAGTGGAAATCCCACAAAAGAAGGGGTTCAGGAGAAACCCTGTTACCCTAGTTCTAATTTCAGAACTCCACCTCCCCGTTTCCTTCACCTAATTTCCTATTTTTCTGGTCTGGCAGCAGGAGCTCCAGATAGATGGGTCCTATCTGGTCGCCATTTTCTCTGAATCCCTCCATCTATTTTTTTTACACTCTTAAAAAGTACAAAACATTTACTCTACAAGCGCAAACAGATTTTCAAAAGCAGGGAAAAACCTGAACGTTCAGTACATGGTTCAATCGTCTTTTCATCTCTGTGCCCTAACTATGCTGAGCTCCATGGAACTGCATGGAGGGGAGCTATTCTGGCGTCATCGAGCCAAGTGAGTGTTTTGAATTACCTCAAGTGAATATTTGACTGGAAAGCATAGGGTGTAAAAAAACCCTGAAATCAGTTGGTGCACATCCATCACAAAGAACAGGGCCTTGTACTTAAACCTTTTTTCTGAAAATAAGCAGCCATCTAAGTGAGATATCAACTAAGGCCGCCCAGAACAAGCAGCACAGCCAGTGTGATGCCAGGGTGATAAATAATAGAATCTCAATCTGCAGGTATGAACAAGAATCAGAGCTTAAGTTCGGAACACCCAGTTTGCAAAAGGACTCAAATGCACATGCTGGGTGAATTCCCTCTGACCACAGTCCATGGACATGAACAGATACAGTTAAGTTCAAATGTAACACCTGATCATTTGATCTCTTCAGACTAATTTTAATTTGGTTCCAGTTTTTAGTATTTTTCACTTTCTGTTCGATTGAGGTTTTTCTCTCTTTTATCATTGTTAGTTTTTCTTTTCTACTTGTTTCTTGATTTTGTTTTGTATTTTTTTTTAATACATATGAAATCCAGGAGAGGTAAATCCAGAGAGACACTAACAGAATTAACAATCACCTAGGGACAGGCAGGGAAGATTTGGGGGAGTGAGGGGGGGGCTAACAAAAATGAATATAAAAGAAGGAAATGATGTAAACCTGATTGTGGTGAGGATTACACAAATCTTAATATGACTGAAGTATTGAATGATATATGTGAATTATATGAGAATTAAAATAAAACAAAAGCTGAGGTCAGAGATAGGGCAGCAATTTAGCCCTGAATCTCTTGGTGAAGATTGAATGTCATTTTGTGCCAAGAGCCCATTTTTCCACTCATGAAGTTTGGGGAACCGGCCATGCTCCTTCATCACTTTTCTTACCTCAATAAATGGGTACAGTTCACTCTTCTCCCTTTTCTTCTCTGTCACATACTTTGCAGCAGTCAGGGGAACAGAACTTACAGTCCTGAAAGGGATCCATGAGTGTTAGTCCAGGTAGACTAGAGAAACAAATCCACACTCAGATGTGTATAGGAAAGACCTTTATATACAAGAACAGTTGTATATTGAGAAAGCATTCCAGCCCAACCAAGATCAAGTCCATAAGTCCAATATTAGCCCATGTCTGATATCAATCTATAATGTTCTCTTCAGACTCATGAAACACCTTCAATGACCCCAAATGCAGGAAGATCACAGGTCAGTAGTTGCAAAGTCTTCTGCATCCAGTGGTGGTAGAAGCATCTCAGCTTTGGCAGGGTCTCCATGTGGCTCCTCCAGTTCCCAGGGCATGGGTTCTATCAGTGTGGTGCCATGTGTCTTGTTAGTAGGACATCTCTCAGGGAATGAGCAGAAAGATAGTCTCCTGCCTCCAAGGAGGAAATACCAGATTTCCCAGAACCCTGACGGGAAGGCCAGGCCCACAAAGAGGCCTCATTGGCCATAACCCAATAGAGAGACTAGAGTCTACCCCTTCACTCTTAATCCTCTCAAGTCCCAAATTGACACCAGATTGTATAACTACAACAGACCACCCCTTGTCCATTTGACATTTTCACAAAATTCTTTAGCCGTATATAATTTCAAAACAATAATAGAATCATATCAGTATCTAACAGTATAATATGAAAATGCATACATTTCACTCCGTGCCACCCTCCTTTAAACATAATATTCTGTAAGTGATGAAACAAAAATATCCTATGCTTAACAATTGCAGGTAAGGTACACCCACATATTAATCCTATAATTCTATGAATATATTCCAGTATCTATGAAATCTTGCAAGCTAGCCACTTCACGCCTTTATCTGGCCCATTTTGGCTATCCAGTTTCTCTACTGCCTACTTACATCAACCCAGTGCTCTGAGGAGACAATCATATTCTTCAATATAAAGAGTCTTCATGCCAGTTGGAACCTTGTGAAGTCCACATCCACAAGAAAGTCAAAGCAGGACAGTTCGTCTATACAGTCTGCAGCAGTATATACCAGTGCACAGGCTCAACATTCTTCTCTTCATCTGGTCGGGTTCGGGTCAAGTCAATGTGGGCTCCCTCTCTTGGCCTCACCTCAGTGTCCATTGGTCGCATTGCCTTTAGGCCTTGGCCCCATCACCAATTCTCCACAACTCTAGTCCCCTCAGAGTAGGTCATGGACTTCAAACGAGTCAACCTGCTCTCATCTTCTTCTCTACTGCCTGTAAACCAGGTCCACGAGTGTCAGTGGTCAGAATGAACCCGCTGCTCTATTGCTGCTATTCTGCCACTTTCACTCAACAAGCAGATCCAGGTGGTCACCTAGCAATCATTTCAGGCTTCTACAGGCTCCCTTGAATGTTCAGTACTAGAAAGGAGTTTCTTCAGGCTTTGAGATTTTTTTCCAGTTTCTGACAAAAACCACTATTCAAAATTCAAATATTACAAAAGTTCCCTTTTAATGCACATGAAGCTCTTCCTCACAGTGGGAGCAGTGCACAGAAACGGACCTTGATGCTGGGCTGCTCTGTGCGTGCTTTGGTCAGTTGGGAGCTGCTGATTCACAGATTCACTTCACGTGGATGAAGATGCTTGTTTGCTTCCCCGTGAGTTTATCGCGCTTCAACAGAGAAGAACCCTGTTCTTGGGTTTTGCCTCTGCCTTGCTCCTAGCACCGCTGGAATAGAAAGATTACAAATGATTTTTTTGTTGTTGTTTTAAAAAACAGAAAAGAAATGCCGTGTACCTGTTAGGTAAGTAGAGGCAGAACTGAGGGTGGTCGCTGTGCATGCCAAACCTCCTCCCCATCACAGACAGTTGAAAGCTGCTTCAGGCTGGAAAGATGCACACATTTAGGTCCTTGTGACAGGAAGCAGGTCAACCTGGGCGGGCCCCCATCTAGACCAGGTGGGCTTAATTCAGTCAATGGGGTCAAACAGTACCGTCAGCCATGCCTACCAACAGGGTATGGGTGGGGGCCTCCCACCAGCTGTCATGCAACCCAGCGCGCGTGGGCTGTCCAGTCCGCCCCCACCCCCCACGAGCATATTTGCCTCTTCTATCCTTTATAAAGTCACTTGGATCACAAACTAGGTTTCTGCGTCAATTGGTTCTTGTGTGAAGCCAAGGACAGAGGTACATTTCTCCCAGAGAGAGCCCTCACATAACCAAATCAGATTATAGCCTTCAGTGTTAGGGTTCCAACGAATTTTGGGGGAATATCTCAAGTGGTAGTGGTAAGGACACAACTCAATCCATATTATCTCTTTATTTTGCTCAGCCAGATGCTTGCCCTTTGAGCCTGAATTGTTGCAAGGCTTATTACCCCATCAAGTGTTCCCAGAGCAAGCCCTAAATGGGCAGTAGTCACACACAAGGAAGATTTGCAGGGGACACTGTTAAGAATGATTAATGCTTAAGTGTTCCTTGTCTCCCCAAATGTACCATCTGGCAGAAAATTTCTTAGATCTCTCTCCTGGGAGAGATATACCTCAGCTCTTGAATAACTCTCCTGGTCATAGAAGTCAAATTCCAAGCTTTTCATCCAACATTCATAAAGCTAAATAAATGTTACATAAACCTAAGTTCTCTATCTTGGATAAGACAAAGTAAAACCATGACTTGAGAAGGTTTTCATTGAGGACAGAGACAACTTCAGATATTCTAAGCCTATGAAATTGGTCATGATTCAGGCAACTTGCCAAGGAAGCAGGTAATACCTAGGTGGGAGGTGGAATGAATAAGAACTTGCACTAAGATTCCATTCCATCAGGTGCAGCTGGTGACTTTGGAGGCCCAGAGCAGGCAGTGGGAGAGAGAAGACCAGAGCAGGGGAGGGATGTGATGAGCTGGAGGGTAGAGGGAGGGATTATGTGTTGTTCTGCTGTCACCTCCCACCCCACTGTGACCCTTTAGTGATGTGGGCCCAGGTTTGTGATGCAAGTGGTTTTGAAGGCAGAGGGGACTCAGAGTGCTCAGTTGCCTGAGTGCAACCGCTGTATCCAGAAGATGGAGGAGATTCTCTTTCTGCTGGAACAGAAAAGTGCTTCCTGGCTGACCTACCAATACCCCACCTGGTTCACTGTTTTGACCTTGGGCATCCTGTATGGAGTGGGTTGCTTCTTCCTGGTCCTCCCCTTCCTTCCAAATACTCCACCTGTGCGACCACCCAGGAAAAGGATAAAGGTAAGAAATTCTCAACCCAGCCATAGGAGAGATTGATTTTTCCTTGTTTTATAAATTTTTCCTTTCGTAATTAATTTCCTGATAGGGGAAATCTCAAGAAAGAAGAGACCATCAGCCCTGGCTTTGGAATGTTGATGAGGGCTGGTGCGTCCTTACTCACTGTTAGGACTTTGTTCACTGCATTGGTATCATTTTATCCTTGCCGGCTTATGTTGATTTTCATTATTTCTGTTGGCTTTCCCTGTTTGTGAAGCACAGGAGGCGTGGATGCATCATGATCATGGACACAAGGGTTGACAGAGTTGCAGGTGGAGAGATCTCATGGCAGAGGGAGGGATTGTGAGATCAGCAGTGTGGAGAACTTCCCCATCGGGAAGCTAGGGAGTGAAGGGGGATTGATTTCAAGACGAAAAAATGAAGGAGGCCAGAGGGGACAGAGAGCTTTAGACCTGACTGTGATTACCCAACTCCTTTTGAAGGCAATTTAACCATGGAGGGGGGGGTGTTGTTCTAAAATGGATATGGTAATCATTGATTGTACCATTGCCCTTGATCTGATTGAATGACTGAACTATTGACTCGTATGATATGTAAATCATTTGCCAGTAAGATGAGCATTCAAAAATATTTCTCTTTGAAGATCTCAGACCTCCCATCTCTAGTTGTTATAGAGGGCAATAGGTAAAAATCCCCAATATAGTGACGCAGTGGCTAAGGACTAGATGACTAGACATTTCAAAGGGCAGCTCTCATCACTGGGTCCTCAGTCTCTTTCCTTGAGCTCCAGTCTCTGGGCCAAGGCTCCTTTTCTGTCTGGGCTAATTGAGAAAGCATGGCTGACCCCGGGGAGGAAGTGGTCAAGGGCTGGCCCAGAGCTTCAGCCTCCATAATCAAAATCTTGCCCACCAGAACACTGAGTGCTGAGAGTGTGTGCTCTCCGTGAGCAGAGGAAGGCTGACGGAAGAAATGCACTCTAGGTCTCACACAGAAGCTGGTTTCTGGGCTTTAGTCATTCCATGGAGATTGTCATTCTTCTAATCACCAGTAAATGCCTGCAGTTTGTCACAAAGAACAGATGCAGGATTGGATTCCAGCCTGACTTCCTCTCTTGTGCCCCAGCCTCAGGTGGAGACAAGGAGAAGCAGCAGGTCAAGGGACAAAGGTGACGCTCTGAAAGGTAAGGTTCTGCCCATTCAACCAAGCTCTGTAAGCTCTCCTGTCCCCTCCTCTGCAGGATGCCAGTG
The DNA here is from genome assembly GCF_050624435.1 of Tenrec ecaudatus. NCBI lineage: Eukaryota > Metazoa > Chordata > Mammalia > Afrosoricida > Tenrecidae > Tenrec > Tenrec ecaudatus. The sequence continues at coordinate 448,086 of NW_027457574.1, read as the reverse complement.
GCAACAGCCCGTCTCTCTCAGGTAATAATCCTGAACAAAAGGATACTGTGGATGGAAACAGAACCCAGATATTTCCCAGATGTACAGGAGGGGCCTAGGATGGGATGAAGGCTGGCCAAGGTAGGACCCAGTAGGGGGCAGTGGGGGTGTCAGGAGCAGATTCTGGTGGATTTGGAGGTGGAACATTGAGGGGTAACTGCGATAAGCTGTGTAACTTTGCCAAGGTTCAGATTGCTCACTGAGACCCCACAGACAATATTGGAAACCGATGCTCCTTGAAATGCCAAAGCACCTCCTGCCCGTGGGAGTAAGCTATCATTTGACCTTGAGCTCTGGAGAGTCCAACGTCCTAAGTGCACAGCCCGTGTGACATTCCTTTCGGTCCTCTGGGAGGGCTGCACCATAACGGTTCTCTTGATTTCCAGTTTTCCGAAGCTTCCTGCAAGAACTATATGGCGCTCAGAACCTGCGTTTGCGTCTTAGGCAGAAGTAAGTAACCTTCCTGCTTCACCGCGGGGTGCATCTTCCAACCAGGGTGCCTGTGTGGCCTCGGGCTGCAGAGCAGCTGGGATGCGCTGGTTTGGGGGACACTTTCAGGGATGGGCAGAGAATGACAGGAGTCCCGGGCAGTGGGGTGGGGCAGGAAGAGCAGGCCATCAAGGCTTGGGGAGGGGCTGAGCTTGCACCGACCCTTGCTAGCCTGCTAGGTCTCTTGCCCCTTCAGTCCTGGCTGTAATCTGGTCCTTCTGTCTCCTGCAGCCACTTGGGAAACCCACTTGACACTGGCAGCTTTGGTCAACAGAAAGCTCAAGCCCTCTCTGGTAGCTGGCGAAATAGAGGTACGGCTGAAGTCCACGTCGGTACGCGCGCCCCACACGGTTCTGCGGCTCATCCATTCCGGACACCTAGGTCTCAGAACTCCACCCTTCCACGGGCCCAGATGTGCATCTCAACTTCTCATGTCTTACCCGCCTTGAGTCAATCACCAGACTGCGCACATTCCCATGAACCTGACAGTCTTTCACCCACACCACTGGCTCTTCCCTCACCCAGTGCCAAACCCCCGGATTCAAAGGCCTACCTGCAGCCTCCAAGCACTCTCTGGGACTCACCAGCCCCGCACCCCACAGGGACTCATTCTCAGAATGACTTGTTGGCAAGGCCCAGGCAGAGCCCATCTCCACACAACCGCTGCTCCACACCTGCCATGGCAGCCATCACAAGTCAGGATCCCACAGGCCTCCCTACTGCCTCCCCACCCCAGTGTTGGGCAGCTGCCAAGAACTTACAGCTTCCCTCCTTGGAATACTTTGGGTCTCTGAAAGAGCACTCTACCTGGCACCCCCAAGAAGACACCTTTCGGGAAGGACCCACAAAGAGGCAGGGGGAAGTAGGGAGGCCCACCTTGCTCAACCCCAATGTCCACAAGCTGCTGGAAATAGAAATCACAAAGGCAGAGAAATGGAATATTTGGGAAGAAAAAGGAAAGGGTGTATCAGAATACCATCTGCAGGCCTTAAATATGTTGAAGGCACTCGATGGGGAGCAGATCACTGCACCTCCCCAGCCCTTCTGGAATGCCAGCATCAAGGCAGAGCAGATACCCAGCGCTCAGAAGCATTTTCCACAAAAATTCAGTGAGTTTTTCTGGGGTCTACCTTTTCTGCACAGCGAGTCTCTGGCAGCTGCTCTCAGGGTCTCTGGATCCACCCTAGAGTTTCCCACTGTCTTATTTAATGAAATTCCTAATGCCTTACCAGCTCAAATGCAAGCTAAAGAGTACCCACTCTAGTTGCAACGTCACTCCTTGCCCTACACTGAAGGCCGATTCCAACTTTTACTTCCAACTGCATGCCAAGCCCAGGCCCCACCGCCGGCTACAGTCCTGACTCCGCCCGGTCCACAGCCCCGTGGCCCACTCGCAGTACCTTTTCCTCCTCCTCACAAGAGTCCCTGTGATGAATCCTGTCTTACCGTCCACACTAAGTCCCAATCACGCATTCCAAATTCACTTCAACAGCTGGAAAGCCATTTTTTAAAGAAACAACAGGAAAGTGAGAGTTCTTTACCCTTTATGATACCACCACCCCAGGAAGCTTTTTGTCTTCGCAAACCCACTCATCCCCAGGACAATCAGAAGGTCCAGACCCCAAAGACAGAACCCAAGCTTCCTGACTGCTTGAAGCAATCGGAGCTCCACCGCCAAGAGAACTTCCCTCAATTGCAGGGGCCCCTCGGCAATGGGACTCTTGAGTCTCTGACACTAAAGCAGCCTCAGGAAAAATGGCCAGGGACTTGTCTGGATATGAGCAGCCCGAATGCTCCTGCTCAACACCTGGAGACAAGCAGGGGAAGAATGTAATGAAGACGGTGTCCCCAGGAAGATGCACACACCCTGGACCGTCGCTTGCGTGCTGCAGAGCCGGTGTCCAGCTGAGGAACAACTCGGTCAATGGACAAGGGAATTACTTGAGGAAAATATCCAAATGTAATCTATCTCTCTGTAGATCAGGAAACTACTGCCCAAAAGGAACTCCGGGAGCCGACTCAAAGGAGTTAAGTGATTTGAGGATACACAAGGGGATTAACGCAGGAACTTACACCCTAAGGGGTCCAAATAAAATCCTACTGGAAAACACCCTGAATGTCCACATGTGCAGGAAGGTGGAGCAGATTAGAAAGGATCAGATCCCTGGCATTGTTTGCCGTTCATGTCTTGCGACCACGCACGCTTTGTCTATTTCCCTGACCCACCCACATGTTGTCAATGTGGCCTCCTGGGGAGAGCTGGAAGATCTGAACACAACGCAGAGCCTTTCCTTTTTCAGCCCGGGCACTCAACAGGTGCTGGACTCGCATATCGTAAGGCTCCAAATGAGGCAGAGGTGGTGCATGCCCCTCAAAGTCCTTGAGCCCACAAACCTCTGTAGGACAAGAAAAGACAACGCAATGTCCTTTCCAAAGTCCACCTGCTTAGCCACCCCTAAGTATTGAACTAACCTAGTAACTGAGGCTGCCAAGGTCCTGGGAGAACCCTGTCAGGCAGACTGGGGAGAGAGAGTGACCACAAAGAAATCAAGCCCTACCCTGGAGAGTCCTTTTGCTGATTGCTCCCCTACAGAGGAGCCTGTTCAGGGAACCCCAGCCTACCCCCCACTTGATAATGACAGTGGATGCTCATTGGCCCTCAGGCAGCCGTTTCCAGCCTTCATGCCCAGTATCCTTGGCAGAACCTTCCAGAATGAAAGTGTCCAGAGAGAGAGAGCCTAGAGCAAACCTCAAATCCAGTACTGACCAGCAAGGGGTCAAGGAAAGAGGGTGCTAGTTGTGCCCCAGGAGGCCCCAGATTGGAAGTGAACTCTGAATGTCCATCTTCAAGAGCCAAAGAGACAGGGTTGGTGGTGGTCAAGAAGTCCTCTTCAATAGAGCTAGACGATAGAGACACTTTCAAAACCAGTGTGCTGGCAAAATCTCAAACCAATGATGTGGACCCGGGGGTACTTCGAGGCTCTAGGATGTAGTAAAAGTTTCCTGCTACCTGGAAAGTGTGCTCCAGTTCCTGAAAAGCCAAGCCTTACAGCACGAGTGTGCAGTGAGATTAAGCTCCAGGTGGAGGTAGAGGCAGAGGATGGTTCTCCATGCTGTCCTGTTGACGGGCTCCTTCAGGACTGCACCACTGATGTGCTCACTGCCACCAATGTTTTGCCTTCTCAGGTGGTCCATTGCCGCCCCCAGCATTTGTTCACTGGGGATAAGCCAATATGTCAAGGGCCAAGTGGCTTCGTGGTGGCTAGAGCAAGTTACATGGGGCAGCAGAAGCTCAAAAGCCCCAACCTTCAGGACCCCTCGACAAGGAGAAGGAAGGATGCTGTTCCCACTGACAAGAGGGAGACTCATAAATGGCCCAATCCAGAAGAGCATGGAAAAGGATTAGCGGGAAGAGGCATCTCCCAAGTCTGTGGGTTAAGCCAGCCTGTGCAAGACAAGGCATTGGCTGAGTGCCTTGAGATCAAGTCCTCACAGCTCCCACCAGAGAAGGGACAGCTTCCTGCTGAGGGCCACAGCAAAAAATGGAGGAAGCACTTTGTCCAGTGGATTTGCTCCAGCAAAAAATCTACAGGACACGGTGATCCTTTGCAAAACGGAAAGCCCGTATTACCCTGTGGTCACAGCCTTGGGCCCCTTCAAAGACAACCAGTGTCTCCTAACAAGGTCACGGAGGCTCAGGTGCTCACGACAGATGTTGGCCAAGTCCTAGAGGGGACACCAGGCTGTCATCAGGAGTATCTTGCGTCAACGTTATGTCCACGAAAAGAAGCGCAGGCCTCAGTTAATGGATGTTCCTCCAGCTGCAGGGCTCCTTTCTTTGTAGAACACAGGAGAGTGGCAAGTGTGAGACCCTGCCTCCACCAGGCGATACCTGACTGCCAGAGCCTTCCCACCAAGAGCACCTGTATCAGGGATGTATTCACAAATTTCTGTCCGTTCAGGGGATTCAATATCAGAAGCCACACTCAGGCATTGCCCCCCAGGGTGTTTGTGTGCCCAGTCAGCTTGCAGCAGCAGAGGCGGAGGAGGTGGGCTTACTCCAGTTACCCTTACCACTGCCCACGTCACTGTCTTCGAGAATATGTCTTATCTGGCAAATTAGAAGACGCTTCTTCTGCTCTGATTAGTAGGAAAGTATCCATGCCAGCCACTTTAGCCTGTTCTGCACAGGCTAATGGCTTCTCTCAGCCATGATATTCATTGTTCCATAATAGAGATTTTCCCCCTCCTACATTAAAGTGTGACTTCTGTGCTGCATGGCGGGATCTAAAGGGGGTGTCATGTGTGTTAGTCTGTGTAGACTAGAGAAACAAAATTCATACACTCATATTTTATGAGTTTTATATAAAGGTTAAGTGAACATTGAAAAGCCTCCCAACCCAGTTCAATCTAAGACCACCAGTCCAATAGTATCCCATGTGTCTGACACCAATCTACAAAGTCCTCCTCACAATCCAAAAACACACGGGGAGACAATGACTGCAGGAGGAAATTGTAGTCCGTGCGCTGGCAGGTTCTCCATGAGGCTGCTGCAGAAACCAGGGCTGCAACAGGGTAGGTCCATGTGGCTTCTCCTCAGGGATCTCCCAGGAAATGAGTCTTTCCAGCTGCTTTAGGGACCTAACAAATGCATATCCACCCTGGTGGCACTATCAGAGAGCAAGAGACCAGAAAGGCTAGGCTCACAGAGCCATTGATCTCCCTGCCCTTCAATTAACCCCACATGAGTTCATTGACGAGGTTGGCATAATATACCTTTAACTATGTTAGATACTGCGTCTCCTTCTCTGAGTGCTAGCTCTGACTTCTCAAAGGGCAGGGCTCTGGAGGAGGTTTTCAGCAGTGTTTCCCACCCACTTCCATCCCAAGTTCTTCATTTTGCACCTCTTATGATTTATGGTAACACCCCTACTGTGAAAACCTCAGAAGGTCCCAACACAGTGAAGAATGTTCCCTGGTGCCATTACTTTGTCTTCAACGTTATGTGGCTGCAGTTGATAGGTTTTGAGAGGCGCAATCCAGCCAAGAAATTCCATCGAGGGTCCAGAAGAGGTTTAGACCAAAGTAGCGTCTCATGGTACCAAGCAGGCATGAGACATGTGGCGGCCTGTCTAAGTCCCACATGTGCATTTGATGAAGGCTGCCAAGTTTGGCATGGAGGTTCCGCCTCAATACACCTGTCACAAAATGTGAAATGACATATTTTGCTACCTTTGCCTCTCTCCCAGCCTAGGGTAACCTCCAGGATGGAAGTCCCAGGTCTGACACATGTGGGTGGGAACTGCTAGGGAGGCTGCCAGCGGGGGACTCTGCTCACCCACTGCACCAAGGGAAAATCCGGTTCACAGCTCACATGCCTTCCTCTGTATATAAACCCGGAGAAGGAGCAACAGCTTAGGCTGAGTGGTACAGGATGAGCGTCTGTGTAATAACCACTAATGGTTAGGCACCATGGACACAGGGTAGGGAAGGATACAGTGAAGAAGAATATGAAGCGTTGGACGTAGCAAAGGGGGCCAAAGAGCATGAGGATCCCCAGAAATGACGCAAGACACAAGCGGAGCTAACACAGGCTTACAAAGGGGAATCGGCCAGGTGCTTCACCCCAGCTTTAGCTAGCTGCCCCCACAGCAGAACTTTATCTCCTACAGAGAGCACTGGGTTGGATAGCAAAGGCACAGCTTTCAAGCAGGGAAGGTTACTTTCTCAATACTATCTTTAGTGGGGCGACAAACTGTTATTTTACTTGATTTCCATCTCCTGACTGGGGGAAGGATGAGTTGATAGCCAGGGTGGGGTAGAGTGGGGATGAGTCAATAACAGAGTGCCAGGACTCAGGAAACATGACCCCAGGCTTTTGGGCTTCACACATGCATACACACACGCGTCCGCGCTCTAGGAATGTTCTCACGAAACATGACCCCAGGCTGGTGGTCTTCACATGCACACACACGCGTGCGCACACACACACATACATGCTCTAGGAATGTTCTCAGCAAACATGACCCCAGGCTGGTGGTCTTCACACACACACACACACACACACACACACACACACACACACACGCACACACACACACATGCTCTAGGAATGTTCTCAGGAAACATGATCCCAGGCTGGTGGTTTTCACACACACACTCACGCGCACACTCTAGGAATGTTCTCAGGAAACATGACCCCAGGCTGGTGATCTTCACACACACGCACACACACACACACACACGCGTGCACGTGCTCTAGGAATGTTCTCCGGAGAGAGTGGCTTCTAAGGACTGAGTGCTGCAAAGAAAGTCACAACTGGGAGCAGCCTTCCCTTCCCCTAGAGACTCCTGGGAAATCAGGATGTGCACGGAGATTAGACATCACCTGTCTTGATAAGGGAAACCAGTTCAATAGTGGTCAGTGTTTCCTCTGTGCTTCTAACACAGGGTTTTATTTCCTGGGCACCAGATTATAGAAGAAGGCAGGAGGGCCCCCCAAAATATGATTAGTTGATCCGCTTGAGTAAATTCTCATGTGCTTAAAAGAACACCCCTGGTGGGCCAGGGTTTACTGTTTACTGAACTAAACAGTAAAGGATGGCGAGGAAGACATCCACTGAGCCTTGACCTCCATGCCTCAGTCAGGACACCAAGTGTGTGTGTGGGGTGGGTGGGGACTGACACCAGTGGTGGAGGAGGGAAGTGGACATAGGCCCCAGAGACTGCTGGTACAGCAGCATGATGTTGTTTCTGGAGTCCTGATTGTGCCAAGGCAGCCTCTGGAGTGACTGTGGCAGTAAAAAATCAGATTCTGGATCTGCAGAGCCTGGATCTGGGGCCTCTTGGGTAGCAGGTAGCTTGGGTGTGTTCCTAGAGAGAGTGAAGAGCTGGACACCGGACTCCCCGCTGCTGAACCCTACCGTTCGTGCTAGGTAAGTGCACGGAGATGGAGAGAAGACCCTGAAAGAACAGCAAGGGGTGCATGGACCAAGCCCCTTCCCTTTCCCCTGCCACCAGGTCCTCTTATATGGTGCTGTGAGGTCAAACAAAGGGAAGCCCACTCAGACCTGCAGAGACCTCAGCGAAACAACTGCCCCCCACCCCCCACAATTCAGCAGACATCTCACAAGGACACTCACACATACCCGAGAGAGAAACCTCACACACATACTTCCTTGGAGACTTCCAGAGAGACTCAGAGGCCTCGCACAGAGACTTCATATGAAGTTCTCAGCATCCTTTATGGAGACTTCTCAGAGACCCCACAGGGACCTCACACAAAGCCCTCCCACATAGCTCACTGCCAGCACGGGAGAATTAGCAGCCGCTGTCCACCCCTGAGCTCCTGGAAACTTTCACACATTGTCTGCAGTGCCCCCCATGCTTGTGCATCTTTGTCCTCATAGCCTTGCTTGGGAACAACAGAATCACAAACTGCACGTAGTTGTGTGCAAATTTTTTCCACTGAAACGTTTTCACTAGCCTGAACTCTGAAGTGTAGTTTACAATTGAAATACAAGTAAAACTGCCAACACCAAATGAGAGTGTGATTCTAGATGGTGTGCAGTCAAATGTCGTACGCCACACTTTTACTTTTGCTTCGGACAAATTCTCTAATTGGTGGGGAAGTGACTGACTACTTTGGAAGCAACAGAACAGTCCATCAAATGGGCTTCAGGACTCAAATATATAAATAGACATCTGATCTGAACTCAAACTCATTCCCCAAGGGGCTCATGAAACTAATTTTTTTGGAAGAGTGAAGGAACCCACATGAAAATAACAAAATGTACATCACATTGTGTCTGTCTGGCTTAATTTCTCAATGAAACAGCTGTCATATCTGAAGATATTCAGGGCAACATTCCTTTTATAGCTCTGTCGACATAATTAATATGATTTTTCTGTGAAATGTAATATTTCTAAGTTATGCAAAGTCCTAATGTTTATCTACCACAACAAACTGATAATATTTCGAAGGATGAAGAAATAGATCAAGAAATAATAATTACCAGGGCGTGGTGCCCCAACAGACTGGACTGGAAAACGCTCCTAAGGGCCAGCAAACGATCCCTGAACTAACTACAAGCTTTTCTCTTGTGAACTGTTTTATTCTGTTCTTTGTCAGTGGTTTGTTTTTGTTGTTTTGTTGTCTGGTTGTATACTGTTGCTTTGTTTTCCTCTGTCTAGTTTTCGTGCATGTTAGTGACTCCACAGGTCTGTCTGAATAGGACAGGCTGGATGAACTATCTGGAGGAAAAACAACGGGACCGACAGTTTTGGGGGGACTTGGGGTGGGGGGGTAAAGGGGGGGTAAGGAAGTGGTGTTAACAAACCCAGGGACAAGGGAAAAACATGGGACCCCAAATGGTAGAGAAGGGGGAGTGGCAGGCCTTGTGGGAAATGATCAAGGGTAAGGTTGCTTAGAGAAGAGGTATACTCTAGCCCAGGTGGCGATGAAGCATGGTAGTAGGGCAGGAGGAAAGTCAAGGGAGATGGAGGAAAGAGCTAGGAGTCAAAGGGCATTCATAGAGGTCTAGACAAAGACATGTACATGCAAATATATATAGGAGGATGGGGAAATAGATCTATGTGTCTATATTTATAGGTCAAGTATTAAGGTGGCGGAAGGACCTTGGGCCTCTACTCAAACACTCCCTCAATGCATGAATACCTTCTTTTATTAAATTGGAACTCTATGATGCTCACTCTCCCGACACAACGGCTGGAGCCAAAGTGAGTGAACAAGTAAATGTGGTGAAGAAAGCTGATGGTGCCCGGCTATCAAAAGAGATAGTGACTGGGGTCTTAAAGGCTTGAAGATAAACAAGCAGCCATCTAGCTCAGAAGCAACAAAGTCCACATGGAAGAACACACCAGCCTGAGTGAGCGAGTGGTCCCAAAGGGATCAGTTACCAGGCATCAAAGAACAAAAAATCATATCATTGACTGCACACCTCCATGATAGGATCGCTGAAGACAAATGGGTGAATAAGCAAATGTGGTGAAGAAAGCTGATGGTGCCCGGCTATCAAAAGAGATAGTGTCTGGGGTCTTAAAGGCTTGAAGGTGAACAAGCGGCCATCTAGCTCAGAAGCAAATAAGCCCACATGGAAGAAGCACACCGGCCAGTGCCATCACGAGGTGCCCAAGGGACCAGGTATAAGGCATCATGCAAAAAAAAAGATATAAGTGTGTGTATGTATGTGTATATATGTGTATATGTATATATGTATGTATATATATGTATATATATATCATATTAAATGAAGGGGGAAGTGCAGAGTGGAGACCCAAGGCCCAAGTGTCGACCAACGGAGATCCCCTCATAGAGGGGTTTAGGAGAGGAGATGGGTTAATTAGGGTGTGAGGTAGTATCGATGAAGAACACAGCTTTCCCCCGGATCCTGGATGCTTCCTCCCCCCAACTACCATGATCCGAATTCTACCTTGCAGGGCTGGATAGGACAGAGGCTGTACACTGGTGCATATGAGGGTTGGAGGTACAGGGAATCCAGGGTGGGTGATACCTTCAGGACCAAGGTGTGAGGGACGATGCTGGGAGAGTGGAGGGCGAGTGGGTTGGAAAGGGGGAACTGATTACAAGGATCCACATGTGACCTCTTCCCTGGGAGAGGGACAGCAGAGAAGGGGGAAGGGAGACTCCGGATAGGGCAAGATATGACAAAACAACGATGTATAAATTACCAAGGGCATATGAGGGAGGGGGGAAGGGGGAGGGAGGAGGGGAAAAAAAAGAGGACCTGATGCAAGGGGCTTAAGTGGAGAGCAAATGCCTTGAGAATGATTGGGGCAGGGAATGTATGGATGTGCTTTATACAGTTGATGTATGTATATGTGTGGATTGTGGTAAGAGTTGTATGAGTCCCTAATAAAATGTAAAAGAAGAAAAGAGAAAAAAATGATTAGGGCAAAGACTGTACAGATGTGCTTTATACAATTGATGTATGTATATATATGAACTGTGAAAAGAATTGTATGAGCCCCAATAAATTGTTAAAATTTAAAAAAAAAAAAAAAGAAATAATAATTAATGAAATACACATTTTCAGGTAGTACCATTTACAATAGCCAAGCGTAAATGAAAATATCTATATCTATACTTGAATAAAAAAACAACAGATTTATGTGAGGAAAACTACAGAAATTACAAGAAATCAAGTGTGACCTCAGCAAATGGGATAATATCCCATGCTCCTTGACCAGACGACTCAATGTAGTACAGTTATCAGTTCTACTCAAGGCACTAGACAAGTTTAATTCACTCCTGATAAAATTACCCTCATCTTTCTTCAAAGAATTGCAAAACCACTGATTACTAACTTCATATGGTAAGGGCATAGGTCAGGGGTTGAACCTACAAACTTCTCCTTGGTAGAAAGATAAAACTGTTCTCATAAAAGACTTGTAGGCTGGCTTTGAGTTGGAATTTTGGGGTCATTTAGGATTTTTTTGTGGCATGTGATTTTTAGGGCTTTAAGGTCATTTGGGGTCATTTAATTTTTTTGCGCATTAGGGTGGTTTGGGCTTTAAGGGTGTTTTATAAGGTTTAAGGGAGTTTTTAAGGGATTTAGGGGTGATTTTTTGGAGTGTATAGGTATTTTTTAGCAGGTAGGGGTGTTTTTAGTGATCTTACAGGGTTTCTTAGAGATTTTAGGGTATTTTAAAATATTTTATGTGTTTTTCCCCAGCATTTTATGTTTTGTTGGGGCTTTCATGTTGTCTTCAGGGCATTTATGTGGTTTTGGAAGTTCATGGTTTGGGAATCTTCTAGGGATATGATTTGGAAGTTCCACATGTTTTGGGAGGCATTTAGTGTGTTATTTGTGGCTTCAGAGTGTTATTTGAATTTTAGGGAATATTATGGCTTTTCAGACATTTTAAGGCTTTTAGGGTGATTTTAGTGTTTAAGGGTGTTTATTAGGCTTATATGTGTTTTTATGGCTTTTAGTGTTTTGTTAAAATTTTAGGGTGCTTCTTAAGGCATTAGAGTGTTTGGGGGGATTAGGTTTTGGTTTTCAGGGCTTTAGGGTTTTGTTGGATTATTTTTTGCTTTCATGGTGAATTCATGTCTATTAGGCTGTTGGACTTTTACAGGGTTTTATAGTGCTTCGGGTTGCTTTGTAGGGATGTTCTTGGGGTTTTAAAAGACTTTTAGCGTGTTTTTAGGGCTTCACGTGTTCTTTATTTTGCGTTTTAAGGCATTTGCATAATATTAGGGCATTTATTATGTTTTCGGGACGTAAGGAGTTTTTTTTAAGACTTATGGCGCATTAGGGTGTTTTAGAAAGCCTTTTACCATGTATTTAATGGTCTTAAGATGTTTTAGAGGGTCTTTAGGGGTGGTCTTAGCATTTTAGAAATATTTTAGACGTTTTAGGGTTTTTAAGGCATTTATAGTGTTTTTACGACTTTTAAGGTGTTTTTAGAACACGCCTGACAGGTACACACTATTTCAATCAGGCTCTGGTTAGTGCCTCTCAATCAATTGGTGACATGGGAGTCTGGATAATGGATTACCTTTACTCTGCAGATGAGAAAACTCACTCAAAAAGACACAGGTGTTGACCCACAGGCACACAACTGGTTAACAACAAAGACATATTCACAACCAGTGTTGGGAGCCAGAGCCCTAAGCCCCACATACCTGTCCCCAGCCGAACAGTCAATCTATCCTGAACCATCAAATGATCTGAGCAGATCCTCCCACCCAACTCACCTTCCCATGCCAAATATTTTATTTCAGAAGGTGGCAGTGAATCTGCAGCTCTGAGAGAGGGACATATCTGATCGGAGCACATGGAGCAGATGAAGGGGGAGGAGGGGAATGTGGAGCACATCCTGGCACACCAGGACTTGAGGATGATGTTCCCACTCAGAGAATCCAGTCCACATAGAAGACCACATGGCCAGCCCCACGATGAGACAAGACACCCCTCAAAGACCCATAGCCTTAGAGGGGACAACACTGAAGACACAGTGTGGGAAATGCGCCCCAACTAATCCTGCCACACCGAGGCATAACACTAAGGGGGTACAGCAGAAGAGCAAGAAAACGAAGCATCAAGGTCCCCAGGGAATGCCAAAGGATGACTTTGAGGCCAGTACTTGGTACACCAACAGACTGGACTGGAAAACACTCTTAAAGGCCAACAAACCGACCTTGAACTAACGATGAGCCACTTCTTTCTTGTTGAGTTGTTTTCATTCATTGTCATTGGATTTTGGTTGTTTTGTTGCTTTTAGTGCTTGGTTTTGCTCTGTCTTGTTTTGTGTATGTTATTACATCTACAGGTCTGTCTAAATAAGATAGGCTGGACGAACAATCTGGAGGAGAGAAAACAGGACCAACACTTCTGGGGAGACATGGGAGAGAGGGAGGTGTGGGGAAAGGTAGTGGTGTTAAGAAACCCAGAGAAAAGGGAAGAACAGGTGATGCAAATCGGTGGTGAGGGGGATGTAGGAGGCCTGGTAGGGAGTGATCAAGGGAAATGGAACCAATGGAACCAAGAGGAATTACTGAATTACTGAAGCACAAATGAAAAGTGAGCATGGCAGTGGGCCCAAGAGGCAAATCAAAGGGAATAGAAAAGCAAGCTAGGAAGCAAGGGTCAATTATAGAGGTTTAAAAAAAGGCATGTACATATTTAAATATATGAGCATGGGGAAATAGATCTATGTCCCTATATTTATAGGTTTTGTATTAAGGTAGCAGATGGACATTGGGCCACTGCTCAAGGACTCCCTCGTTGCAAAAATACTGTTCTATTAAATTGGCATTCTATGATGCTCACCTTCCCTACACGATCACTGAACACAAAGCAGGTACATAAGCAAATGTGGTGAAGAAAGCTAATGGTGCCCAGCTATCAAATATATAGCATGTGAGGTCTTAAAGGCTTTAAGGAAAACAAGCGCCCATCTAGCTCAGAAGAAACAAAGCCCACATGGAAGAAGCACACCAGCTTGTGTGATCATGAGGTTTTGAAAAGATTTGGTAGCAGGCATCATCAGAACAAAAAAAATCTTATCATTGCGAATGAGCGGGGAGTGCTGGGTACAGACACAAAGCCCATTTACAGTCCTCTGGACATCCCTAACAGAAGGGTGTCAGGGAGGAGATAAACCAAGACAGGTACCAGATAATAACGATGAAACACAGCTTTCCCCTAGTTCCTACATGTTTCCTATCTCCCACTATCATGATCCCAATTCTAATTTACAAATCAGGCTAGACTAGAGAATGTACACTTGGACAGATAGGAACAGGAAACATGGGGAATCCAGGGTGGATGAGCCCTTGAGGACCAGTGTTATGAGTGCAGACTCGGGAAGGGTGGAGGGAGGGTAGGTTGGAAAACGGAAACCGTATACAGGGATCTACATTTAACCTCAACAGAAAAGTGGGTGAAGGAACATCAGACAGTGCAAGATATGAGAAAATAATTAGTAAATTATCAAGGGTAGCTCGAATGGAGGGGGAAAAATGAGGAGCTGAGGCCAGGGGCTTGGGTGGGGTGGAGAGTGGATATTTTGAGAATAATGAGGGCAATGAATGTACAAATGTGCTTTACACAACCGATGTATATATGCATTCTGGTTAGTGTTGCATGAACAATTTAAAAAAGGTCTGGACAGAGGGCACATGCAAGGATGATCTCAGGCTGGATTAGATCAGCAAAATCACCTCCTGGAGTTGCCTCACCCTGTGTCTATTCCTGAGTCAGGCATGAAGCTTAGGGCCCATAGTCCCAGGAGCTGGACAGGGAGGGAGGCGGGGTTCTGAGGTCATTCCATAGGGGCAATGGCCCTCCTGTCCTGCCGGGCCCACCCTCCTTTGTAATCCTGCTGGCTGGAGCACGGCTTTCATGGAGTCCACCACATGGGAGCTCTACTACTCATGGGGGATTGGCAGGAAGCCTCTGCTTATGCGCACACACCACCACCTAGCTGGAGGATCTCTGTGAACAAAGCCTGAGGCAGACAACAAGCCCACTAATTGATGCTGTAAGAGATACAATCAGCATCCAGAAACCTGCAACTGGGAGTAAGAGGCAGCATACTTGGCCCCAGCCACTCCCACTGCCATCTTCAAGGAGTGACATTCTAAAGCAGAGGGTTTTCAAAAGGCACTGCCAGGACTGTGGAATGAGCAGCTCATTTGTGGACATGGATACTGTGTGATCCAGAAGTATTACCTCTTCCTTTCCATTCAGGTGAGACAAAAAAAAGTTCCAAATAGAAAGCCATGCATCTAAACAGTATCCAATAGCCACTCATGTGCAGTGCTGCTGCCTCCAAAGAGCTTTCCTAGGTTTTTCTCTCTGTGGACAGATATACCTTGGTCCTTGGCTCTGCATGAGAAAGAATTCACGCCAAAGCCAGGTTTGTGATCCAATTGTGTTTTAGGAGAGATAGGGAGGCATGGTAGGCAACCCTGGTGGACCCCAGTGGCTGAATTGAATTTACTTGGCCTAGGTGGGTCAATGTGGGTGCAGCACCCACCCAGGTGTACCTGGCCTTCCTGACTGGAAACCTGGACCTCTGAGCACGCTCGGTGTGCCACTCTTTCCTGGGTGGCTAGCTTGGCCCTCTGAGCATGTATCATGGACAACCTAGTCCCTATGCTAGCTACCTAAAATTTACACCCTGAAGAGATATGGACCCAAATCTTTGGGGTACAAGGCAACGACATCTTTAGGTCCTTCCTGCTGGCAAAAGGGTGAAGTGGGGCTTTGGGTCCATACCCTTTCTACTCTGCTGGGAGGGGTTGTCCATTCAGGTCTAGGATGGATAAGGTTGAGGTGGTCCAGGAGATGGTGGTCCTAGAGGTGGCACACTTGGTTCAGAGGGCTTGGTAACTTGAGAACTTCTGGAAAAACAAACAAACGGACAAGAGGGTGAACAGTTTAACTGAGACAAGGCTAGGCTTGTGAGGTGGCAGTGCCCTTGAAATTAGGTGAGTGTCACAGGAAACAAAAAAAATCTTAGGATTATCAGGCATGTGTGTTTGTTCGTTCTAAGTATAGGCACGGGAGTAAAAGCATCCACAATTTCCCCAATGAGGGTACAGGGTTTGGGAACTACTGGGTGCACTGAGATCACTGTTTCATTTATGATCCTAATGTTTGGACCCACTGGTAAGAACCATGCTTCTATTTAATCCTATTATCCCTCAATTATTAACTTTGGTCAAACAAATTTTGTTTTCATTAATTACTTTCATAGTTATCTATCTATCTATCTATACACACACATTTAATTGAATGGAATGAAAAGGTCATGCGTTATAGCGTTAAATTGTAATATTGGAATACTACAGCGGGAGTCAACAGGGATCAAAAGAAAGTAAGTGTCTGAGTCATTTTTAATTTTCTTGGCTTCAAATTGAATAAAAGACTTGTAAATTACTCAGAGACCAAATTCCCATGGTGCCTCCTACAACGGGTAGAATGTTCAGGGATGTTTCAGGGCTGGGAGATTAGTAACCCCTAAGTCCAGGATCCCTTAGGGCAGGGGTCCTCAAACTGTTTACACAGGGGGCCAGTTCACTGTCCCTCAGACCGTTGGAGCACCAGACTATAGTTAAAAAAACCAAACTATGAACAAATTCCTATGCACATTGCACGAATCGGCTACTAAGTAGGACATGCAGAGGCAGCAAAAACACCCTGAGGGTGGGATAAATGTCGTCAGGCCACATGTGCCCCACGGGCCACAGTTTGAGGATGCCTGCCTTCGGGGGTTCCTGGGTGCACTGGGGATGAAGGTCTCTACTGCTCCTCAAAAGGAGAAATGCTGTAACTTCTGGCATTTCGGCCCACTTTCCAATCACTTTACAAAACTGTTCCAGGTGAATCAGGGTTAGAAGGGAAAGTGTACCATTCTCTGGCCACCATTCTCCTTTCTCAAATAAAGTTGCATAGTGTATCAGCTTTTGTTTGTCTAGCCTCTGTGTCAACTCTATCCCAATTGGACAGGATTCATGCAAGGGGGCAATTCCTGAGTATGAAGCTGCTAAGTCCCATCTAGAAAGCACAAAAGAAGGCTATGTAGAGCTTGCTGCCTCAAGGTCAATAAACCCCACTTGAGAGCGAGCCCTTTATTGCCCTGAATCTGTTGCCTCAGGAAGATGCCCCAGCAAGAAGTAAGGGATCAAAGACAACTCACTGAGGTCGACTTTAAGTCCAACCATTATTCTAGACAAGCTAGGAGAACCACTGCTTGGAATGGCCCCACGGCCCTCCAAGATGCCTGCTGGCGGGAGCAGACTCTCAAATCTCTGAAGGGAAGGGGCATCTGGAAGCTCAGGGAACCTTAAGGGAATTGGAATTTCTGTCTGGAACATCGTGGCAGTGGAACTGTGTAGTAAGAGCTTTCCCCAAAAGTGCCTTAAGCAGCAACACTGAAAGCCTAAAGGTAACAGTTACACAGGAAGGGTTCCATATGCCATTGGCCTAAGCCTGGGCCACGGAAAACCAGCCTGTAACAAGGAACAAACCTACACTGGTAGAACACTAACACTATAACGCCTCAAGTTTTAAATTCAGGAAATAATTTTAAACATTTTTATTCTTTACTTTCATAGTTATCAATATGTATATATGGCATTCAAATATATAAAACGTGCAATGTTTTTGAAATGTAACCAAATTGTCACATTGATAATTTATAAGTTTGGTACTAGATAAGTTTCAATTAAATGTTATAAAAATGTTGTGCTGGGCATTATAGGGCTAAAGCAGCTTGTTTGAAAAGCCAGGAGAAAGGGAATGGAGGGGAAAAGGGAAATATTTGGCTCCCAGGACAAGGCAGGGCTAACTCCCAGGTCTATTCAACCAGCTCCCTAGGCAGTGCCCTTCCACATGTTTGGGCTGGTGGGCACCATCTTGGCCAGGGTCACAGGCCCCGTTTCCCCATGGCCACAATGGCGGCTATATAGGATCTCTGGGAAAAGCTTAAACAGCCTTGACAAGAGTGAAGCCATTATGAGCTGACAGAAGGCACCATGTAAAGTAAATAAAGTAGCTATGAACTGTAAATGAACTAGCTGATATAGGGGAGGTAGGCTGTGCAGATGTGCCCAAGGGAATGTCCCAAAGGATATGGATGCTCAGAAGATTCGCGAGAGCGACCAGAGCAGTCTTTGTTCAACTAAGAATGACTAACTGCAACACCCTGCTTCTCTACTCTGCCTGCTTGCACACCTGCACATTGCAAAAGTATAAAAACCTTTGGACAATTAGACTGGGGCTGCTCAGGAAAAAAAACTTTTTCTGTTGAACTTGCCAGCGGTCGGAGTAGTTTTCTTTCTGGGAATGGAGAGTGGCTACAACATTTCGAGGTGCACCGAGATCCAATTGCCACTGTCTGGGCTTGCTTAGAAAGGAAACCTCCTTAACAGGAGTGCTCTCCCCAGAACTACGGATTTCTGATTTCTCTAGGCCAGGGGTCCTTAAACTCTTTAAACAGGGACCAGTTCACTGTCCCTCTGATCAGTTGGAGGGCCGAACTATCGTTTCAATAAAACTATGAACAAATTCCTATGCTTCCTGCACATACCTTATTTTGAAGTTTAAAAAAAACACACAAACAAACGGGGCACAAACACTCGGCGGACAGGATCAAGGTCCTCGGCTATCCGCATGTGGCTCACAGGCTATTGTTTGAGGACCCCTGCTCTAGGCGCTCACAAAGAGAATGTAGTTTCAGCCCTAAAGCCTGGAGACTCCGCAATTTGTTTAAAGGTGATTGGACAGAAGGAGTTCCTGATTTGCCCATGCAAGACTCGTTTTCCCTTCCCCTATTTCTCAGAGTTCATAGTTATGTTTATGGGGAACCAGGACATCCCTATCTGATCCCTAAAATTGATGCGTGGAATGACATTGCCACTAATAAGCCAGCATAAACAAAAGACTTACTTCCTCCTGCAACAGAAAGGGTTCTTGTTTCAAGATTTCAGGAAACATGGCAGGACCAGAAAAAAAATAGACCCAAGGTCCTAAAACCACTAAGGTGGAGGCTGCCCTTCCCCAACCCCTCCCCATACCCCTCTGTCTCGGCTTTATTCCTTTTTGCAGGAGGACTCTGGGAGTGGGAGAACTAGCTTACGACCCTTCATTATCACTGCCACCCTGTCAGGTGCATGGGGCTGGAGAGAGAGAAATACTCATAACTCCTTTCTGAGTCCACACCCCAACATACACTAGGGCTGGTATGGGATCTCGACCGCCCCACCCCCCAAGAAGGATGATTTGGCAGCAGCCATTCTACACTCAAGGCAAGCAGCCCCAACACCTGGGGAAGACCCCTGAGTCCCTTTTTGGGTATATATCCCCTTGTATTCCAGTGATTTGTATAATTGGAATCAACAAAATCCCTTTTTCTGACAAAGCAGGTCTGATTCCTTGATAGAAACGGTTTTCCATATGCATTAGCCCACCTCCAGAAATTGCCAGCAACTTCTCCAGGTGCTGTTCACAACACAGGTACAGTAGCCCTGCCAGAGAGAGGCCCAGTAAGCAGTCAATGGACATGATGGTCAGACAGCAGGCACTCCCCATGTGAGGGAAACTCTTTTTGCCACTGCACGAAAAATGTGAGATCCAAACTCCTTGCAAGGCACAGAAGGCCTAACCAGGTATCACCAGTTTCTCTTGCAGGCCCTCAGTGGAACAGCTAGAAAACCTATGAATTTATCTAAGGTCAGTGAGAATTTTCAGGCTCTTACAAGAGAATGTCTGCGTGCCTTTTTAGAGTGACTGATGGAAGCCTACGGGCTTTATATCCCTAACGGCCTGGAGGCCCCGAGAACAGGAGGGCAATAAGTATTGCCTTTATTACTCAGTCTGCCTCAGACATGAAAAAGAAGTGGGAAGGGTTTGACGGGAAAAATCTTAGTGATTTGGTACAAGTGGCTCAGCGGGTGTGTAACAACAGAGATGATCCTACCACGACAGAGACAAAGAAACTAGTTAAAATACTAGTAATTGCCATGAGAGACCCCAGAGACTCAGGAAAAGGAGAGCATGGCCCACTTACGGAGAGACTGACCTGTGGGCACCGCCAAGCCATGGGGCAGGATCAATGTGCCTACTGCAGGAAAGAAGGACATTGGAAAAATCAGTGCCTTGAATACCCCAGGAGAAGCAGACAACCCTCCAATAGAGAGGACGGGCCTCATCCACACCTAGAAAATCCCAAGCAAGAGACAATAATGCTTGAAGAAGCTGAATGAAGGTGTCAGTGCTCTGTTTCACTTGGTCCCCAGGATCCCAGGCTAACTGTCCAAGTAGGAGGCCAGCCAGTCAATTTCTTAGTGGACACAGGGATTACCTTCTCAGGTTCAGAAAAGAGTACAGGCAAATTGTCAAAAGGAAAGATTTGAATTACTGTCAGCATATGATTGCTTCCAAAAATAACTCACACCAGAAGATTTGCATGGAGGTTAGGTGGGTTTCTCAAGACATCATGATAAAAAATATCTGTCTGCCCTTTGTCCCAGTTAGCCATATGATTTTTATGGCACTGGCCCCTGGCTTGGCTGTTGAACCATGGAAACTGTTTTTGCAGGACGTGAGGCGGTGGCCTGTGGCCATCAGTGGAAGGACAAAATCTCCACAGTGGTCTTCCTGTTTCAATTTGGAGCCACCTATATCACCTCTCGGACATTATTGTTGTCCTGGGCTCCGAATCGCCACCCCAGGTCTAGAAGGCACCTAACAGATCCACACTATTTGAATCAGGCTCTGGTTAGCCCCTATCGATCACTTGGTGACATGGGAGTCTGGACAATGGAGTACCTTTACTTTTCGGATCAGAAAACTAACTCAAAAAAACACAGGTGTTGACCCAGAGGCACACAACTGGTTAAAAACAAAGCCAAACTTACAACCATTTTCTGGAGCCAGAGTTCTGAGCCCCTCGTGGCTGTGCCCAGCCGAGCAGTCCCTCTCTCCTGGACACACCAAAGATCTGAGCAGATATTCCCCACAACCCCTCCCAAAGATTTTATTTCAGAGGATAGCATTGAATTTGCATCTCCTGGACAGAGACATATCTGATCAGAGCACACAGAGATGAAGGGGAGAAGGGGAGAGTGGAGCACATCCTGTCCCACCAGACCTTGAGGATGATGTTCCCACTCAGAGAAGTCAGTTCACATAGAAGACCACATGGCCAGCCCCACGACGAGACACAACGTCCCTCAAAGACCCATAGCCCTAGAGGGGACAACACTGGAGACACAGTGTGGGAATTACCCCCAAACTGATCTCGCTACACCGAGGCATAACACTAAGGGGGTACAGCAGAAGAGCAAGTAAAAGGAGCAGCAAGATCCCAAGGAAATGCTAAAGGTGGACTTTAGGGTCAGGGTTTGGTGCCCCAAAAGACTGGACTAGAAAACACTTCTAAAGGCCAACACATAGTCCTTAAACTATCTATGAGCTTTTCTATCTTGTTGACCTTTGTTTTCTTTTATTGTAATTGGATTTTTGTTGTTTTGTTTATTTTGCTGCTTGGTTTTGTTCTTTCTTGTTTTTGTGCATGTTATTGCCTCTACAGGTCTGTCTAAATAAGATAGGCTGAACGAACAATCTGGAGGAGAAAAAAAAACGGAACTAGCACATCCTGGAGGACATGCGAGAGAGGGAGGTGGGAAGAAAGGTAGTGGTGTTAAGAATTCCAGAGACAAGGGAACAAAAAGTGATGGAAATCAGTGGTGAGGGGGATGCAGGAGGCCTGGTAGGGCGTGATCAAGGGTAATGTAACCAAGAGGAATTACTGAAACCCAAAGGAAGACTGAGCATGACAGTGGGCACAAGAGGAAAATCAAAGGGTATAGAAGAGTGAGCTGGGAAGCAAGGGCCAGTTATAGATGTCTAAATAAAGGATGTACATATATTTACAAAGGGGCATGGGGAAATAGATCTATGTCCATGTGTTTATAGATTTAGTATTAAGGTAGCAGATGGACATAGGGTCTCCGCTCAAGGACTCGTTCATTGCAAGAACATTGTTCTATTAAATTGGCATTAAACGATGCTCACCTTCCCTACACCATCACTGACCACAAAGCGGCTGCATAAGCAAATGTGATGAAGAAAGCCGATGGTGTCCAGCTACCAAAAGATATAGCGTGTGGGGTCTTAAAGGCTTGAAGGTAAAGAAGCAACCATCTAGCTCAGAAGCAACAGAGCCCACATGGAGGAAGCATACCAGCCTGTGTGATCACAAAGTCTCAAAGGGATAAGGCAACAGGCATCATGAGAACAAAAAAATCTTATCATGGAGAATGAGAGGGGACGGCCGGGTATAGACCCAAAACCTATTTGCAGTGCACTGGACATCCCCTTACAGAAGGATCTCAGAGAGGAGATAAAAGAATACAGGGTATGAGACAGCAAAGAAAAACACAACTTTCCTCAAGTTCTTTTTTTTTTTTGTTTTTTTTGCGCACCCCGCGGGCGCCCGGTGCTGCCCCCTCCCTGGTCCCGCGGCGGCGGCGGCGGCTCGGGGCCGGGGGGGGGGCGCCAGGGGAGGGGGCAGACACCAGGGGCAGCGGTGGCGGCGGCGGCTCCCGGCGCCATCTTGGGCTGATCGATGAATTGAACAAAGAGGATCAATTTCCGATCAAGCGAGTTATCAATGGGGGCCGGGGAGTGAGAGGGACTTGTCCCTGAGTCGGCCCCGCTTTCCCCGGCACCCCCCTCCTCCCCTCCGCCGCGGCTCCCCGGCGGCAAGGCAGCCCGGCGCCCCCCCGGGGAGGCCGCGACCGCCCGCAGCCCCCACCCGCGAGCGAGAGGCCGAGAGAGAAGCCTGACCTGCAGCTGCTGTAAATCAAAGCGCTTCCAATATTGAAACATAGATCCCACATTGGCCGCCATCTTGAGACGTATTGAGACGGAGTGAGAGGCTGATAGAGAGGGGGCTGGAGTTCAGGAGCCGCCAGGAGGCAGCAGGCGGGCGGCGCCAAAACCCGGCCTGGAGCCGGCCGCCGCCGCCGCCACAGAGGAGCGCGGACTCCTCCTCACGGCGCCACCGCCGCCAGGGCGAGCCGAGCCGGAGTCGGAGTCTGAGCCCGAGGGCGTGGCGGCCGCTGGCCCGGCCTAGCGCGCGGCCGCCCGGCCACGCCCCCCGCCTGCGGCCGAACGAGCGACCCGCTCGTGACCCCCGCCCCTCCCAACCCCCAGCCCCGGCCGGCGGCCGCCCGGCTCGGCGCGGCCCGGCCCCTTGAGGGCGGCGAGAGGGGCGCTGGAGGGCGGCGAGAGGGCAGCCCCACCGCCCGCCGAGGCCCAGGCCGGGCTCACCTGGCGCGGGGGGGGGGGGCGCGGAAGGAGGGGGCCCTGGCGGCAGCGGAGCGCAGGCCCCCCGCCCGCCTCTACGCCCGGGCGCTGGGTGCCGGCGACGCGCCGGGGGTCGTCGGTCGTCCTGCTGGGCGCCCGCCCGCCCGCGGAGCCGCCGCGACCACCTGCTTGAGCCCAGACCCCCGCACGGCGCAGGCCTCAGCGCACCCGCGCTTGTGCCCGAAGCCTTGACCGTGGGCGGCCCCGCCAGCCGGGGCCTCAAGGACCCAGCACCCCAGAGCGCCCTTGCTGGGGGAGGGCAGGGGCATGGGGAGGCATCAGCCCCTGACCCTCTTGAACTTGCACCCGCCAGCGTCCAACGCTGGGGCCCCAGAGTCCCCTCTCAACACCACCCGGTGACCCAGGGCCCCCTAGCTGTCACCGCCGACTTGGTACTTAGGAGACATGCTCTCTGGAGGCGGTTGAGGCTTGTCTTGTGGCCAATAATCATCTCCTACGCCTTCCTTTCCAGTCACTAATTTGATGTCTTCACTTAAAGAAATGCCCATAAGTTGAGGTTTCAGAGGAGAGCTCCTTGAGCTCCCCAGACAACAAGGGGGCCGAGTGTCACCGTCATTATCCTGAGCTGGGAGGGAACACTAGTGTTCCAGAGGCTGGGAATCCGTCACTGCCTGCCCACAGCACAGACAGAGCAGGTGCTGGTTATAATTGTTTCTAGACGTCCTGCCATGCTCAGTTGAATGTCAAAGCCATAAACGTTGCCCGACTACAATCAAACTGGAGTACGCAGACATTTCTGCATCATTGCCGGGTGGAAATACACTGAGTGGAGTTGGATGAGATGGCAGCAAGTGCTTAAGGAGGGGGTGCTGTGGGAATACCAACAAGATGACTGCTAGTCTCCATTTCCTTCTCTCGTCTGCTTTGTGTTTTCTTTCAGGACCAGAAGAAATGATGCATATGTAAGGAAAAAAACTTTTCATTTCCAGAGGAGTTTTCCACCCCACAATCTACCCGCAGCCTCCTTTGAGCAAGCCAGTAAAAGCTTTTTTTTTTTTTTTTTTTTTTAACCTGCCTTCTCACTATGACAATTTCCGGAGCTGCTATGTGGCTGTGTTTAAAAGTCCCCCTCGGGATCCAGAGTGCAATCCATATCACAAAGGCATCCTCCCAGTCCTAAATAGCAATGTGACCTCATTTCAGAAGGTTGTTCTTGTTTCCATAGACCCAGAATGGAGTTTAAGCTGTTGATCTTGACTGTGGTTGTCGACTCAGCCTCTCATGGGCACCTCATGGGCAGTGGAGCAAACTGTGCCAATCTGTGCTACCACCAGGACTGGGAGAGGAAGCCAACAGTGGTGGGCCATAGGTCAATGTGTGGATGGGGATGATCAGGTCTTTCTTCATTATTCTGTTTCAGTCTGGAAACACCACTGAAGCCTCAGTGTCGTAGCAACACACAAACCTTCACTGACAGTCTGGGGCACATTGGCTGCAAATCAAACCCGGGTCTTCCCGGTGAAAGACGATGAGAGGTCTACCACTGAAGCACCGTGGCCCTCACCTCAAACCAGGGCAGTCATTTCCGGAGTTCAAACCAGACCACAATGCAGGATGACTGAGATTGCCACCAGAATCTGATACTGATGCAGAAAAAAACCTAACTACCATTTTATTGACTCCCAATAGGACAAAGATCTGCCCCTTTGGGGTTTTGAGACTTTAAATCCTTACAGCAGGGGTCGCAACCTGTGGGTCGCGACCCCTTTGGGGATCAAATAACCCTTTAACAGGGGTCATCCAATTCATAACGATAGCAAAATTACAGTTATAAAGTAGCAATGAAAATAATTTTATGGTTGCAGGTGACCACAACATGAACTGTATTAAAGGGTGGCGGCATTCAGAAGGTTGAGAACCATTGCCTTACAGAAATAGACAACCTCATATTTCTCCCACGGAGGGGCTAGTCAGTTCAAACCCCTGACCTTGCGAT
This sequence comes from Tenrec ecaudatus, assembly GCF_050624435.1. Lineage (NCBI taxonomy): Eukaryota > Metazoa > Chordata > Mammalia > Afrosoricida > Tenrecidae > Tenrec > Tenrec ecaudatus. The sequence goes on along the minus strand of NW_027457574.1, from coordinate 423,231 downwards.
TAGCAGGTTAATGCATAGTCCACTACACCACCAGGGCTCCTAATGATATAATAAGAGATACTATTGTTAGATCTCTCGTGGGAGAAATATACCTCAGTCCTTGGCTTCGCGTGAGAAAGAATTCACTCCGCAGCCTGGATTGTGATCCAAGTGAGTTTTTTGAGAGAAGAAGTTTCAGGTTTACACAGGCACCTCAGGGCCCCTCACCCCTGCACAGCTTGCCTAGAAGCTGCTGGAGAGAAAGTCACTCCGTGGGCTCCAGGATCCTGCCATTTCTTTCTTTTCTTAAATCGTTTTATTAGGGGCTCATACAATTCTTATCACAATCCATACATACATCAATTGTGTAAAGCACATTGTACACTCACTGCCCTCATTATTCTCAAAACATTTGCCTCCACTTAAGCCCCTGGCATCAATCAAGTCCTCATTTTTACCCCTTCCTCCCCCATCCCTCAAGAAACCTTGATAATTTGTGAGTGGTGATATTGGGAGGGTAGAGGGAGGGTGGATTGGAAAGAGGAAACCGATTACAAGTATCTACATGTGACCTCCTCCCTGGGGGACGGACAACAGAAAAGTGGGTGAAGGGAGACATCGGAGAGGTCAAGATCCTGCCTTTTCAATTCCTCCACAGGGAGGCATGGTTGATGGTCCTGGTCAACCCCATTGGCTGGATTGAATTCACCTGGCTCAGATGGGCCAATCCAGGTGTAACACCCACCTAGGTGTACCACCCCTTCCTGGCCGGAAGTTTGAACCTGAGCATATGTAATGGATGACCCACTCCCTATGCTAAGCTACCTAACAGTATTTGCAAGATGCCGAGCAATGTTCTAAGCTTTTTGTATATAATAATTCAATTATATCACTTAAGAAGCCTATGTGTGGACTCTATTCTTGCCTCATTTTACAGATGAAAAATCAGTGGCACAGGATGATAAAGCCATGAGCCTATGACCACACAGTGAGGAAGTGGAAAGGAGAGATTTGAACCCAGGCTGCAGAGTCCATGCCTTGGGGGCCTACAGCGCCACATAGGACACAGGAAAGCATGGAGCAGACTCGGCGTAAGACCTAGCATGTATGTGCTAGGACTGCATGAGAGTAGCTGCTACTCAGATCCAGAAGAGAATACAAGGCTATTGCAAAAATTATTTTTGCCAAAAGAGGGTGGAATTCTGCATCTTGTGCGAAATCCCCCAACCTGCACATGGCACAGCTACTTCAGAAGGTTCCCAACAATGTGTGCTGTGTGGCAAACCTAACTGAGCTCAGGGGGAGCTGGTCTGTGGGTTATGTTACCCAGAAGGTGAGCAGTTTGAACTCACCAGCCACCACTCCAAGGGAGAAAGAGAAGGCTTTCTGCTCCCATGGACTTACAGTCTTTGAAGTGGCAGGGAGCATTTCCATGCAGCCTATGATTAGGATCTAGGAGGGTGAGGGTGGATGGAGTTGGTTGAGACCAGGCTTCAGGGCATTTCCCAGAAGGGCTTCCTGCAGTGACTCTGCCTTCAGGAATGTCTGGTGACCCTGAGGGCAGCAAAGTCCTAAGCACACTCAGGCAGTGGTTCTCAACCTTCCTAATACAGGTCCTTTTGTTGTGGTGACCCCCCCCCCCCGACCATTAAATGATTTTCTTGCTACTTCATCACTGTAATTTTGCTACAGTTATGAATTGGACGAGCCCTGTGAAAGGGTCATATGACTCCCAAAGGGGTCGCAACCCACAGGGTGAGAACCACTGCACTAAGGGTTCCCCTTCCGGGCAGCTCTACCAGTGTCTGATGTGCATAGTTCTGTGAGGTGAGAGAAATGAACTTAGTGTCTGCTTCTGGTGACAGTTGATGTGGGTGGGCTTTCTCCCTATGTCAAATCCCTCTCAAGCCATTTGTCACCACAACAGAGGGAGCCACACACATAAAGCAAGAAGAGGAGGCAGCATAGCAGGACGGTAAGCAGAACAAAGATTGAATAAGCACAATTCACTTCAATCATGAATCGGGTGCCCTTGAGATGTGAGGAAGACCCCAGTCTAGTGACATTAGATCAGGTTTAGGGATTGAGTGACGGGACCCTCTTGGCTCCCCTCAGCCCCTATCTTGCTTTCCCATTGACCCTGCCCCTTACATCGTGATTGGTCCTTATTCCAGCATGATGGTTGGTTTCATAATCACAACATGTGGGAATGTGTTAGTCGATAGGTTATACAGGCACAGTCTCTGGAATGGGTAAGTGAGGAGGTGTGACTGGTGACATGACTGGTGGAATGGATCATGTGAAGTGATTTGAGATCGTTGTTCAGACCTGATAGGTCATCCAGGCCTCTAGTTGATCCTGGCAGTACTCTAGTTTAAGGAAACAGAATGTTAGGCATTTAAGTCATATTTAAGCTTAAATTTTGAGCAATAGGCTGTGGCTCACAGTGAGAGTCTATGTGGAGACCCTAAATCCATTTTGAGGGGCCACACATTCAGCCACCATTGAGTTCTTTCCTACTGCTGACCGGCAGTGGAAAGCTTGCGTCCACTCCCCGGGCCAGACTCAGCGATATACGGTCGTGTGCACATCCCAATGAAGGTCCCGCTCATGCTCTCACAGGCCCTCCCGCAACTCCATGAATTGATCCGTCTTCAGGGACAGTTTTGTGACAAAGGTGTTTGTTTTCCATGTCTCATTTAAGCTTTCAGGAGCTCAGGTGGTGATGCTGGATAGTGTTGGACTATTAACAGCAAGATCGCTGGTTCGAAGCCACTAGTCATTCCACAGGAGAAAGATGAGGTTATTGCTTCCTGTAAAGGTAGCAACTTCAGGATCCCTACACAGAGTCACTATGAGTCAGAGTCAGCAGGACAGAATGAGTGTCATTTTATTTAAGTAACTGTGGCTGTGGGTCCTTCCGACACCATTGTGGCCTCATGCGGATGCTCTCCTTCATCCAGAACAGCGGTTTGTGTCTTTTTCTTGTGTAAAACATAGCAAAGGAGTTCCTAATAAAATAAAGTTGAATTGGGAGTCTTTTTTCCCTCAAACAAAGTAAATCCATAAATAGAAATGAGACTATGGTGCTAATAACCAGTTGGAGAGTTGAGAGAGCTGAACTCTCAATCCTGGTAGAAACCCATTGTGACTTTAAAAACTTGCTCAAGGTCATCCATAGCCTATGAGGTTGAGTTGAGCAGACACAAAACAGATGTGTTGGGGAGTAATTGTGTACATTAAGTAAACAATTTATCTTTCTAAAGATTCTGTCTAAAACTTACTTTAAATAGTAAGTTTTCCCCTGGGCTAGGGAAAGGTCAGGGAGCTTAACCCCCTAGTATCCACCCCCTCTCAGCATTCATCATGTTAGGCCAGAGGAGCCAAATCACACCCACTACCCAGGGAGCACTGCTTCCAAAAGCCCATTGCCTGTGCCGGGGCAGAGGGCAGGTACCCGGACCAGAAATGCTGACAGAGTGGAACCAGCGGGCTCAGCCCCCAGCTTCCTGAGAGAGCAGCTGTGATGGTTCACTTTTGGACAAATGTCAATGCATGACTTGGGCAGCACGAAAAGCAGATGTGCAGAGGTTGTTCGCTGTATTCCAGAAGTTCACACACTCCCCGCAGGCTCTTTGGTGGCTTCCACCTTCAATCCCAAAAGGCCACTGCCGTCCAGTGGATTCCAACCACAGTGACCCTATATGGAGTTTTCAAGACTGTAAATCTTCATGGGAGCCAGCAGTCTCATTGTCCCCCTTGGGACAGGGAGCTAGCAGCCCGTTTCACCTCCAGGACCCCTTCCTCTCTAATTCTGGATCCAGTCCCTCCAAATATCCTGCCCTGCCCTTGTCTAGGCTTCTTAAATGCGTTCCATGCTGCTTATGTTAGTCTGGGTGCCTTAGCGAAACAAATCCACAGAAACGCGTATGTATAAGAGAGAGTTTTATGTAAAGGGTGAGTGCACATCAGGAAAACATGCCCGCATTTGCTTATGCACCCGCTTTGTCTTCAGCGATCATGTCGAGATAGGCTGGTGGCTTCTTCCATGTGGGCTTTGTTGTTTCTTAGCTAGATGGCCCCTTGTTTATCTTCCAGTCTTTAAGACCCTGGACACTATATCTTTTGATAGCCGGGCCCAGGGTGCTTAACCACTACACCACAAGGGTTCATTAGCTTGTGACTTATCTCCTGCCATTCACACTAGATGCTCAAAATAGCAGGAAACCAGGTTTCTCCTTTGTGGCCACACCAGGTACTGACAGAACCAAGAACAGAGAAATGCTTAGTTATATATCTTGACTATCATTAGCATATTATATGCCTGGCAATATGTAAGCCTTCGCTCCCCTGACCTCTCACAGTCTCGGTAAAATGAAGCTAATAAAAGTAGTGCTCTCACAAGCTTGGTAGGAGATTAAACAACTCACATAAGGGTACACAGCCTATCAACGAGGAGGCGAGATGAGGCAGTGTGTGGCTGCTGAACCCACACCCTTCACAACACCTGCATTAAAATGACTGAGGGCTATGAGGAACCAGACAGAAGCAGGTTCACACCCCAGATTGAGTCAATTTAACTGCCTATTGTGCCTGACCCTTCTATCTCTGATCTTAGAAATGGGGTTAACAACAACAAAACACTGTAGAAGAAATGTCCAGCAGATGACAGGCACGCGATTAAACAACAAAAAATAAATCACTTAAGTTGAAATTCGAACTCCTGGAAACCCCTCAGACACGTGCAGAAAAGGATTGAGCCCCATGTGGTGTTTCCAGTGCCCCCGTCTTCCCCCCTAAAATGAGCATTTGATAAGGTAATGCCTGGATTGTTCCAAGCCCAAGACTGTGGAGAACTAAAGGAAAACCCAGCATTATGAATCTTTGAGCACAGCCCTGCTGGGAAACCGCCCTGCAGTCACTTGTTGATGACTGGAGGAGGGACAAGAGTAGGGAGAAGAACGAGGACTGAATGTGACACATAAGCAGGGATGGCCTACATTCCATAAAGGAAAAAACTCAAGGTCTGCTTTTCTGGTGCCGGAAAGTTAAAACCCATCTGGTGCAGTTGAAAAGGTGTGTGTGTGGAGTGGGGGGGGGTGTTAGGGAGGAGGGGCGATGAGTCCAAAGGATGAACTCCATCTGCAATTGTGTCCTCAATTGCTTTCCCCTGCTAGCCACACGATATTTGTGGCTGGCCTGCCCTGCTTTTGTTATCAAGCCCAGAGAGGGCAAGAGACTAGCTCGAAGCCACACTGCAAGTTGGCAGCAGAATCAGGCCGAGAACTCTGGATGCTTAGAAAGCTTCACACAGACCTGAGAAAGTACCAAGGGAAGACCTGTTCGCTAACTGGGCAGCACTCACTGCATGCCAGCGCTGTTCCAGTGCCCCAGCCAGGGCATTGCTCCCTGTGTCTGTGTGTCTTCAGTGATGCACACAGGTGACGGATTGGCTTTTAATAGCATGCTTGGAAGGTTGAGGCCACCCAGCGGCACCTAGAAAGAAGGGCCCGCAAATCTACTTCAGACCAAGCAGCCTTTCCAGACCCTGGGGAGCACAGTTCTTCTTGGACACACAAGGAGGCCAGGAGTTGAAGTTGATTCCATGATGTAGTTGATTCCATGGTTCCCGGTTGTAGCTATACCTAGAGTCCCATCCACATTCATGTTTATATCTCTTCACTCCATGGGGTGCTCATGGCTCCAACTCTTCTGAAGCAGACCACCAGGATTTTGTTTAAGAGGCCTCTGGATAGGTTGGAACTGCCAACCTTTTAGTTTGTAGCTGAGTGCTAAACAACTTGTGCCATGCAGGGTGCTAAGCTCAGAAACTCAGTCGGTGCTTCATGATCTCAGTTGGAATTATAGAGAGGGTCAGTGATGATCCATTGACTGCTGGGTAATTGTTGATGTAGTCTCCCTGTGCAGACATGTAAAGTACCTGAAAACTTAAAATCCAACTCATTGAGTGCATCATCCTGCCGTGCGCCAGCCCAGCAGCATGCTCTGCTGGGGACATTTGGCCATGCCTGGAGACATTCTGAAGAAGGGAGTCCCACTGCCATCTAGTGGGCTGAGACCAGGGATGCTCGCTTAGCATCCTGGTGCAGGGAACAACACAGCCCCACAAGAACGATGTTGGCCAAAATGTCAGCAGAGCTGCCACTGGTAAAATGGTCTAGTCCAAGCGCTGACCTTCGTAGAGGAAGAAAGCCAATCCAGAGCAGCTAAGTGACCTGCTGTGGGTTGCACAGCCTGATTCCAAGCCCAGTACTATACCCAAAGCTGTTACCACGCCCAAAATTAAACAGCAATAGCTGCCCAAAGGCCTCTTAGTTTGAGGACCAAGTAAGACAGTAAATGAGAAAGCCCTTTGACAAATGTGGCATGCTGCACAAACATGAGATGTTATTACCCAGGATCTTTTGATATATGTAAATAGATCTTGTACCAGGTCAGTTAATTTTCCAACTGCTCTATCTGAGCTTTCAGATGGCAGCACCTCTGTCCAACCCAGGAAAGGACTCCTGTGCAGGCTGAGCAGCCCTGGAAAGCCTCATGCCTGGCTTCTCCCACCCCTCAGCTAATCTCCAAGTGATTAATAAGGGCTCTCACTATGTTGTGCCTCCCAGCTGACAGATACTAGGCTATCAAAGCATTCGTATCACCTCCTTGATGCCTGAGGAGGAATATAGTTTCATGTGTGAGAGTGCCCCAACCCGCGGGACTCAGTTATTCGAGGGGTTCCAAGGAGGACCCAGCCTGAAAGAGAAACGGGCGAGAGAGAGGAGCGAGACCAAGCAGATTCTTGTCAAGGTCTGAGTTTATTGCTACACAAGCCTCTCTATAAAGGGTGAGGCAAACAAGGGAGTTCAAAGGGGAGATAAAAAAAAGGAAGGGCGGGGGTGTAGAGCACACAGGGCAGGCGGCCGCAAGTCTGCAGTTGGAATGTCCGGTGCTGGAGCAGACAAGGGTGGGCCATCTGGTGTGTGTCAGGGTAAGATAAGGTTGAGGTGACGTGGCTTTAGCCCTGCTGGGCAGGCAATATGGCCTTGGTTTTGTCAGGCTGATTATGCCCGGTTCCCAACATGAGAGAAGCCAGGAATATCTCCTCTCACAACTGTGCAGCAAACGAGATCAGATCTCCCAATCTGATTTTCAGCCCTCCTGTCTTTCCAAGTGAAGTGGATGGTCCATTTCACATTGTCTCAAGTCTTTGCACATTGCATGCCAACATTGCGACACAGGGCGCGGCTGTGGGTCTTAGTAGACAAAGCCCCCACCCAGAACCCTGCCCTCAGAGCTCCTTGGTCACCCTGCACAACGCAGGTCCAGGCCGGGCTCCACACTGCAAGGCGATCAACCCTGACCCTCCAGTGTGGCCGTCCTCACACGCTCCCACATCCACCTAGAAGGACTGGAGATGAGAGATTCCGGAAGCTCCCTGCCTCATCTGCCTCCCTCCCCAGAGCGACAGAGCAACTGTAACTGATTAGGCAGGATGCAGCCTCGTTCCCAGTCCCCACCCTCTCTGGGAAAGCAGGGATGTCTGGCACCTCATCCAAGGCCTTTCCCCTGTGATCTCATTACTAAGGAGCTGCTCCTCTACCGCCCACCTCCATCACCTCATCTACATATGGGGGAGATGAGTATGTCTTCTTTGCTGCTCCTTCCCTGAGTCCACCCCAGGAGCTCCCTGAACAGATCACCGATCACTTCTCATTACACCTGCAGCAGCCGTCAGATACTGCTGAACAGAGACAGGCGCCTCCCCTGCTGCTGCCAGGCTCCAGTGCACATGTGCACACACACGTGCACACACATTGTACAGGCACACTCACATGGACACACAAGCATGCACACCCATGTGCACAAACTTTGTTCAGAGGTGGGAATTCTGCCCATTTTAGCCTCTAATATTGCAATCAGAGAGTGATAGAACAATGAAAGATGAAGGTGGATGAAGGAAGATCTATTTATTCCCTTACTTGTTACATAACCATTCAGGGCTCTTTTTTTATCCGTACAAACACACCACCACACCATCAACAATCATCAAGTAGATGTCATGTATGCAGTGCTGCCCTATTCAAGGCGGTGCTGAGTATGTGAGGAGGATTCTCTCTAAAGCACAGCTCTGAGGAAGTCTGTCTCCTTCGCACTTTTACACACACAGGGTGAGGAGCCTGCAGGAGGCTCCGTGCGTTGGGTGAAGCCACACGATGAGTGAGGAGACCGAGTGTGTAGCCAGGGGAGTGAGAGCGCAGAGTTCACCACTTCACCACCATGCTGGTGTGCACAATCGATGAAAGGGTGGCTGCCAGCAGCAGGACAGAAAAAAAGTAAAGCATGTAACTTGTGGTTTTATCTCTGGCTTACTTCCAAAAGGAATTGTTTTTGTTGTTCTAAAAAGCTTTATACCGAGAAAAAAAAAGAAAGAAAGAAAGCTTTATACCTCTATAAAAACAAAAGGCTACTGCTGTCAAGCACCTTCAGACTCAAGCCAGAGGAGAGCTCTCCCAGTGGGCTTCCAAGCTGAAAATCTTCACAGAAACACAGTACCTCCTGTGGAGTAGCTGGTTGGTTCAAGCCAGCAACCTGGCAGTTAACAAGTACGTCCCTTGTACCTGTAATACCTGTATAAAGTGTATTAAATATGAACTACTCCTGGTGTGTAATTTTAAATTGAATTATTGTGCCTGGAACTTTTTTTTTAATAGCTAAGAATGGTGAAATGAGACTCCTTTAGATGTTATGATAAGAATACACACTACACAGGGCTTGGACCCAACCCAGCTTAATTCAAAGGAAGGCAGATTTATTTTCTTCTGCTTCCCAGAAGGTTCCCCAGCAGAACGTGTGTTAAACAAAATTGTTTAGCTATGGAAAAGAGCAATCTCCTCTTGGGAAGATCCTGGTAGAAGGGGGCTTTGGTTACATATCCAGCTCAACCCAGCCCCAGAGGCCTCGTCATGTTTTATTTTGTTTTGCCCTTGACACTGATTGTCTTGGGAACTGTGGCCCCCGAGCAATGGCCAGGAAGTCAGGTCTTCTTGATGTAAATCCTCTAATATCCCCTACAATGATTTTCAGTGCCAATGGTAAGGCCCGCCCAGTGGCTGCCACATGCCCCTGAGCAAACACGTCAGAGCAGATGAGAGCATGAGACAGCATTTAAGAGAACGGTAGGCTGGCCTTGACTTAGCTGTTTGGCCTCTCCTCAGAAGTCATTTGTGACACTGACTGTCATGGGTTTCATTAAGAACAAGTCTATCTCTACCAAAGAAAACTGCAAGGTAAGAGGACTTTCAGCTCCAGCTACATATGTCTCCAAACTTACTTACATATTGTCCTGTTTTCAGAAGAAAAAAAATTTACTCAGTGCCTCCCGGGCAAATAAAAACTTTGGTACTACAACCTACAATCCCAGATAAAGTGTAGGTATCTGCTTTGGCAGCTCCCCTGGATCGAGCTGCTCCGGTAGCTCTCCACAAAAACCCTGTGAAGAGATGATCAGGCAGGATAGCCTAGTCTGTTCTGCAGAAAGAAGCTACCCCTGAAACCTCAGTGGCTTAAAATCTAGAAGTTTATTTCTTGTTCATGCAAATTCTGACGCTGGAAGGGCAATTCTACAGGGTGTTTGTCCTGCACACCGTCCGTCAGTGATTCGGGCTGCTTCACAAATATGGTGCCACCAGATCAAAAGGTGGATTCCAGGTCATCACAGAAGAGGAAGAGAGAAGTGGGGGTTGTGGATCAGTCTTTACATGCTTTGACACTTTAGTTGACATAGATCGCTGGATAGGGCTGCTTATATAAAGGTTATCAGTTCAAACCCACCTAGCTGTACCACAAAAGGAAGGGGTCATCTGCTTTCATAAAGGGTACAGCCTAGACAACCTCATGCAACAATTGTACTCTGTACCACAAGGGGTGAGCATGAGTCAGAACTGACTTGAAGGCAACAGGATTTGGGGTGTTTTTGTTTGTTTGGTTGGTTGGTTGATTGGTTTGGTTTGCTGAGTGGGAGGTGGTTCTACCTACAGCATATTAATCTGAAGTAGTCACTTTAGGTTTTTTTGTTTGTTTTTTGAGAGATGTGGAAAAGCTCATTGGCTTTAATGGGGAGTTAACTCTGCCGCAGACGGCCTCCTCAAAATTTCCCTCCCGCTTCATAAACTAGCAGAGATTTTCAATGAAGGAGCCTGCAGGCACCCGCTGGACATCTCCTTGCAAGGTCAGTCCTTTGGAGCCACTGGGAGGGAGAAAAAAGAGACTTCTATTCCTGTAAAGAATTCCAGCCCCAGAAATCCTCAGGGGGCAATTCTGCCCTGTCCTCTCGGGTCGCTATGAGTCCGAATTGAATTTATGGCTATGAGTTGAGTTTTAATTCCATTCACTTACTGCTATTGACAGGTTGCTAGATTAGGGCTTGTCTTCCCAAATGCCAGCACTAAACGAAAATGAGCTGTCCGGGCCACAACAAAGGGGTTGGAAATAAATCAGGCACACTCATTAGATACCTATGGCAAAATTCAGAACTGAGCATGCTCTGACCCAAGTCATGTAGACCCAGGTGGAAGGTCCACCTGGTCATACAGAATAGGACTTCACAAAAGTGCACCAAAATCAACCAGTACGATCGACCAATGCCCTCCAGTGGTGTTGGGAGGTGATAGAAGTAGGCCTGGGCTCCTTGTCGCCCTCCCTTGTTCACGTGCTCTGCAAGTGGAGGGTGAGGCCCTTGGGGGTTCCTGCCGTGGCTCCTCAGCTGGTTCTGCACTCCTGCTCAGGTATTCCTCCCATGAAACCGCCATATTCAGCTGCAAACTTTCCCCACCCCTGCCATGCAGCCCGGCGTGCTTTCCGGAGATAGTGGGGACTTTTGGGGACTGCGATACCTGAAACTTTCTTTCATAACATTCACTTGGATTTACAAAAGTGCTTCTGCCATATGAATTCTTTCAGCGTTGCTAAGCAAGAACTGAGGTCAACCACCCCAGAAACCTAACACTATCAAGTCGATTCTGACTTATATCAATCTAGGGGGTCCTCAAACTATGGCCTGCGGACCACATGGCCCTCAGAGGACATTTATTCAGCATGCCGGGTGTTTTTGCCCCCTTTTTTTTTTTTACTTCAAATTAGGTATGTGCAGTGCGCATAGGCATTTGTGCATAGTTTTATTTTTAAACTATAGTCCGGCCCTCCAGCGGGTTTGAGGGACAATGAACTGGCCTCCTGTTTAAAAAGTTTGAGGACCCCTGAAAGGACAACGTAGAACTATGCCTGTGGGTTCCCGAAGTTCTAAATCTTTACAGGAGCTGAGAACCGCATCTTTCTCTGTGAGCCATAGCGGATTCCAACTGGCTGGCCTCATGGTCACACACATTCCACCAGGCTCCTTGAGCCTTAACTTGATAATTTAATGAAACGATACTTCTCCAAGTCACACTGTATCAAGGTCTATAATCTTGCTATTCTAATATCAAATTTAAAATAAGGAATATAGTTAAGCTCCAAATCCATAAGCAATAAGATCATTGAATCTCTTTGGACACTATTACTTAAAAAAAGAAAAAACTCTGTCCAATTATTTTCAGCACAGAAAAGCTTCCAGTGTTTACAGCTTAGTATTTAATTGCTTTTTCTCTTCTTCTTTTGCATTGGTGAATCATTTTGAGCTTATAATAATGTCAAAATAAATAGTTTCCAGAGCCTCCAGGCATTCACTGTGTAATGATCATTTAAAAGATTTCTTGGTTAGAGGGTCCTCAAAAGAATAAAAAGCGTGTCCGCATCCCTGGTCATTTCTATATTCAAAAGAAGAAATTGCTCATCAAATGCTACAAGCCAATTTCTTTCTTCAGCCAAACTGCCCATTTTAGCATCACTGAATTAAGCAAATGGTTCTACATTTCAAAGTCAACAATGATACTCTTTTCCCTTTAACACGAGCATCTTAAACAGCTCAAAAAATAGTCGAGCTCTTTATTATGGCTTTTCCTGAGAAAGCTGTTTCGTTGTTTATTTTATTTATTCATCTAGACTTTCATGTTAAGATTTGTGTATTTTAAGTTCTGCTAGTCAGGACATTTTAAATGGAGCCAGATTTTTTTTTTATACTGTGTCTTTTAAAATATAATGAGACTGAGCAGTACATCCGTTAATAAAATATAAAGTCTTCCTATTTCTGTTTGTTTGTAATTTCCCTAAGGATAACTCTTAATGTAGTAAAAACCAAAACCCGCCATAATGAATTACATTTGGTCTACTGGGGGTTGTGGCCAACCTTTTGATAGAAAAATCCAGAGACTCCCTTCTGCATCTCCTTTCCCAACCAAACCCCGTTGGCTGGAGGCTGGAAGGAAGAAAGAGGCTGGGCTGCTGGGGCAGGGTGGGGAAGGGGTAACCTTGCAGATTATTTCAAATTCTACTCTGAAGGCAGAAAGTTATCCAAATGAGATAGCTAGAGATTCACTTCCTTAGAAAAAGATTGAAATTAATGTGTCCCTTAGAAAAGCCAAAGGAAAAAAGTCGTTATTAATTTAGGCAATTGAAGAACTTTGAAAGCCATGTCTAGTACATAAAAACACCTGTCCCTAGAGCCCATCGGCCTAGGAAACTGAATTTTTATACCATGTAAAATAAAGGAAGGTCATTTCTTAGACTTGCTCAACAGAAGATTGTCATTTTAAACCGGTTACTGTAATGAGAAGCTGGGTTTTCGTAAAAAGGACTGAATGCTTGAGTCAGTGTGAAATGAAATTAAAGATGCATGTTCTGCGCATGGCGGCATTTCCGGAGGAGTCTGTGTTCCTGTGACTGCTCTCGATCTGTCTCGTGCCTTCTGGGAAACTCACAGCGTGGTGCCCACATCTAGTCTCTTGGACTTTCTTGCCAGCTTTGGAAAGGTGTTGAGTCTGTTGGATCTGCTGCACAGAGACAGCATGCAAGTGGACCCTTCCCACATTCCTCAGAGAGCAGCCCCCCAGTGTAAAGCTGTGGGTGAGGTTTGATGACCTTTGCCCCTTCATCATCCCGCATTCTTTGAGGGACCCAAGCGCTCCCCCGAGGCATTACCGGAGAAGCAGCTACCCCATAGTTTCCAGATGGTGGGTATCAGCCTGTGTGATCATTGGGATCGCCAGAGAGCTGTCCAAAAGACATCTTTGTCCCATCTCCACTGAGTCCGATTTTATTGGCCTGCAATGCAGCCTAGGTGCTTGGATTTTTTTCTCTCTCATAAGTTTTTATTGTGAATTAGGTGAAGGTTTACCAAGATCATCAGTTTTTTATTCAACAATTCATACCCATTGTGTTTTATGCCACTTATTGCAATCTCCACAATATAATATGACTTGTTCCACTCCCTACTTATGTCTTCTGTTTCCCTTCCTCCTCTCTTCCTACCCTTCTGAACTTGGGCCTTGGATTAATACTGCCCTTTTGAGATCAAATGGTTTGCTGTTTTCAGGTTTGCGTGCCTCACTTGTGTAATTGCTCCCATTATAGACCAATCTATTATTTGGCTGAATATTGAACCACAGGTAGGAGTTCATTTTCAAACTTAGTGAATAAGGACCATCGTTTCAGAGGTTCTGTTAGTCCCTATCCAGCCAATAAGCCTGGTCTCTTTTATGACTGTGAATTTTGCTTCACTATCTAGGACCTTTGGATGTGATCCCTTTCAAAGAAGTTGGAATTGATAGTTGGAGATCATCTAGTTATTCTGTGCTCAGAGTCATGAAGTCTAATGTTCATGTGGTCCACTCACCACTCTTTCCTCCAGAGTGAGGGTGACAATACTTGCCACCTAGATGGCCACTTGTGAGCTTCTGAAATCCAGCTGCTACTCACCAGCATGGATGTCGAACATAGTCTTTACAGTCTAGGTAATGACAATTGTTCTTGGTGTCCTTCACAACTATAATCCCCAGCCCCCCAGCCCAATAAAGCACTCCCTCCAGTTGTTCGGTTATGCCTAAGGAGTTTTGATAACTTCATCTTCTGTGTGCTCCGGAATATTCAATTCCCTGGATGGTCAGAATGGTCAGTCAGGGCTCAGAATCTTGGTGTTAAGGCTTCTGGTGAGATCCTGGCACATCAGACACAGAGGTTGTGAGGCTAGAGGATGGGCAGAAGGGGATCATACTGAGTCTAACAAGGAAAGAAAAGGAAATGAAGGATATAAGCAATTAAAAGCAAGCGCATAAATAGATACAAATACACAGATGGCCCTTGCAACATTATTCCCAATCTCGCAAACGTGTCAACGGTCTAAATACCCATCAATAGGTGAATGGATAAGTCAAACATGTTGCCTACGGTATATACAATGGACTACTACTCAGCCATAAAGAGAAATGAACTCTTGACACAGGCTACAAGAGGAATGAACCTCATAAGCATTATGCTGAGTGAAATAAATCAGCTTCAAAAAGGACACATTTTGCTTAATTCCACTTACAAAAAATATCTAGGCTAGGAAAATGAATAGAGACAAACATCTCCCAATTGTTTCCAGGGATAGGTAGGAAGGTAAGTATGGTTGTTACATAATGCCATGTCAATTGGACAAATAAGTGAGGTGGAGTCTTTCTTATACCTATATGAGTGTCCTTGGATTTATTTCTCTAGTCAACCCAGCCTAACCCAGTAGGGCCTGGAGGGGAAGTGCCATCCCTGAGACGATACTGAGCTTCCATAAGGGTGATGACATAATTTTGGAATGGGTAAGGATGATATATGAACAACATGCAGAATGCCACTTAATTATAATCTTGTAGAGCGTGGAAGTGACGAATGTTTTGATGCATGTATATTTAGTATGATTTTTAAAGAGTGTACGCAAAAGAGCAATATGGCAAGTCTGTGTTGCCATTTGCTGTTGCTCAGCTAAAAGCGATTCGGGCCTGTGTAGTTCAAAGGGAACCACAGAGGCTCAGGAGGAAAGCTGGTACCATCTCCAACTGAGACTTGTCTGACCAAATGCAGAGTCTCCCTTCAAGTAACTGACAGGTCAGAGGCAGCTCATCTCTGCTGCAGAAGCAATGATTTGTCTCAATTCCCAGACCACTGTCACAGCCATGTCTTGTTGCTCTCGGTGCCCCCCTTCCCCACCACAATAAGTCACTAGAAAGCCATGCTTCATTTAAAAACAAACAAATAAAACCCTTCTGCCTCCATCCTGGCACTGTTTCAGCTTATTTAGCATCATAACATATGTCATCTGTTTCCCTAAACAATCTAACATGGACATGGCACGATGGGACTGATGAGTTAGGCAAATGAGAACCAGCCTGCCCTCTGAACACACACGATGGCATTTGACTTGCTGTCAGTAGATGCTGTCGCGTTTCTTCTCCTCTTTCATGGAAAATAAATACAGAAAAGAATGAGGACATGAAAAGGGCTGCAAGATGTTTAGCTCTGGTCTTTCTAGAAAGTGTAGAAAAAAAGTATGTGACCCCTGCCTGCCTTTAGATGCCCCACTCCTCTGGCAAACAAGGATTGCACACTGACCATGGACAAGACATCTGGATCTGGGGGGAGGATATAACAATTGCCCCCACCAGCAAAGAGTTTCCAGATTTACGGGACTACACAGGCCAGGGAGCAGCTCATAAAAAGAACAAGAAGAATCACAAAGGAGGGTGTGCTCCTGCACCACTTCGTCCAGCTGCAGGCACATGAAGGCAAAGTTTCTTTTGCTTTCAGTCAAGTTTATGATTTCCGCTGCATCCCTTACCAACCAACACCTTCACGAAGATCTAGGTTCTTGGGTTGTTTCGCTCCAGGGCGGACATCTCCTTGGTAAAGCTTTATGGACAGCTCATGGTCCAAGAATTCCACCTATATGTTTTGAAAGGGGCCACGTTAAAACCCCTGGCTCAGACTTTCAGGACTGGGCACAATACAGCAAACCCACCATGGGGACAGCAGGATTTGGTAACACTCTCATCTCCATCACAACCTGGACCTGGCAAAGCTATTTTCTTCCACTCACCATCTTTCAATCAATATTTACTCAGCTGTTAGTTGCTCCCCAGGCTCAGCATCAGAAAAGTGTTCAAACGTTACCGAATTGTCCATCTAATGGTAGAGGTCTGTGCAAGGGATATGAGAGCAAGAGGCTCAGAGATGATCAGTGGGTAACGAGAGAGGGATTCACCTTTATCATTTGTAGAAAGCCCCTGAGGCTTAGTCACATTGGCAGACTTTCCCTGGAGCAAGCAAATAAAGCTGCTCCCGGCTCAGCTCCATTCCTGATCTGGTCTTGCCATGAGACTATCCAGGCTTTGTCCCAACCCCACGTTCTGGAAACCACGAGTGGAAGGAGGTGAATCTTGGGGATACCATGGAAAAGAATGGGCATTGCACAACACTTCATTGTACTCATATGCAAAGGCCAAGAGATAGAACCAGGTGAGACTGTGAACAGGACAAGGTGATACTGCATGGTTTAAAATCAGAAAAGGTGTGCATCAGGGTTGTATCCTTTCACTGTTCTTATTCCATCTGTATGCTGAGCAATTTATACAAGAAGCTGGTCTCTGTGAAAAAGAACATGGCATCAGGATTAGACGAAGACCCATGTAATGTCATTGGGAACATTTTCTCACTAAAAATTTTAGGTCATGGCATCAAAAAAGTGTCATTTTAACCTAAATGGGTTTTTAGACCAGTGAAATAACAGCGAGAGTGAGTCAGCATTGTGCACAGAATTGAGCGATACTGGTTCTTTGGGAAATTCATAATCCAACACTGACACTGCTGAGTTAAAGGATGACAGTGAGGAAGATTCTACACCTGAGCTCTGTGATGGGCCAACGTGGTGCTCTACTCTCTTCAGGAATGGATGAGCCAGCTCCACCAAGATTCCCCTTTACTGGAGCACCTGCTATGTATGTAGACGTTGAACACAAGAACGCTTTGGCGTTCCTACAATGATTTCTGACCGATGAGGTCATCGAAAAAATGATTATGATAGCCCGGAGGTTTACTTTCAGGTTTTAACCCCTCTTCAGTTAATTTCTGTGCATGGGGGAAGGTTTGGGGCTTGCTTCATTTTCCTACATACGGTATCTCAGTTTGTCCAACACCATTTGTTGAGCAAGCAGAATTTGTCCCTTTGGATATTTCTGTGTCCTTTTTCGAAGGCTAGTTTCCTGTTGACTGGTGAATATATGTGTAGCTTTTCTGTTCGTATCCATTGATCTATATACCTCTCAGTGTACCAATACACTGCTCTCCCTTAGGGAAAAACAACAACAAAAGTTGTATGAGCCCCTATATAATGATTTTTTTTAATGGACGATGAACTATTTTCCAGGCCAGCACTATCCTATGTTTGAGCACATTGCTGCAGCCACTGTGTCAAACCATCATGCCTTATAGCCTGCGGTACTCATGTTCAGGTATAGTGTTCTGCCATTCACAAGGTTCACACTGGCCAGTTCTTTCAGAAGTGGAAGACCAGGTCCTCCTCCCTCGTCTCTGTCTGGAAACTGCTGAAGTCTACCTGCAGTGAGTGACCCAGCAGGCATTTGAACTACTGGCTGCAAAATTTCCACCATTACAGCCAAATGCAGGCCACCACAGTACAACAGACAGTAACAGCATCTTAACACCACACAAAGGCTCCTCCCTGGGGAGACCACGTGTTCAGGCAATTGCTGCTGTTACACATGTAAGTGGGGGCTACATGAAGTCGCACCATCTCCTGTGGCCCTTCCAGGAACAGGCCATTCTGCTGTTGTTTCTACTGGACTTAGGCTCAGCTGCCAACCTGCCCTCTGCACGCATTCTTCTCCTTACCCTTCCATGTCACCTTCTCTTTGCCCAAGTCAATACTGCTGGTCAGTCACCTACTGGTGGATGCTTGCTTCTGAAGTTTCTGAACCACATTTCCCCATGGTTATGAGACATTGCTGCTGCCACTGCGAGCATTTAACAGGTTACTTTACACCTTCAATGAGAAATCTAGGGGAATAGAAAGAAAGCTTCTTCTTTCTCCCAAGGAGTGGGTGGTGGTTTTGAACCGTTTCCCTTGAGGTTAGCAGCCCAATGTGTAACCCACTACACCAGTAGAGCCTTGGTGGCACTGTCCAGCAATTATTAGACTGCTAAATATGAGGTCAGGGTTTCAAACCTACCAACTTCTCCTTGGGAGAACGATAAAGCTGTTCCCATAAAAGACTGACAGCTCCAGAAGCCCTCTATAGGGTGGCTATGAGTTGGAATTTTGCGGTCATTTAGGGCTTTTTGGTGGCATGTGATTTTTTAGGGCTTTTAGGTTGTTTGTGGACGTTCAAGGTGTGTTTGGGGCATTCGGGTGGTTTGGGGTTTTTAGGGTGTTTTATAAGATTTTAGGGAGTGTTTAAGGGATTTAGGGGTGGTTTTTTAGAGTGTATAGGTATTTTTCAGCACAATATGGTGTTTTTAGTGATGTTACAGAGTTCCTTAGGGATTTTAGGGCATTTTTCATATTATATGTGTTTTTTTCCCCCAGCATTTTAGGTTTTCTTAGGGCTTTCATGGTGTTTTCAGGGCATATATGGGGTTTAGGAATGTTTAGGGTTTGGGAATCTTCTAAGGATGATTTTTGGAAGTTTCACATGTTTGGGTGGGCATTTGGTGTTTTTTTGTGGCTTTAGAGTGTTTATGGGATCCTGTCAATTTGCAGCTTTAATTCCGCAAAGAAAAGTCAGACAGCAAGCCAGAAAGGAGCAGGAAATGAAGGGGAAGCCCAGGCCACATGTTACAGCTGCCAAGTCCGGAGAACCTAGGTGTGGTCGTTGGCTACCTGGGACCGGGAGTGGGGCTGTGCTCCTGCCCAAGGGTGCTAGGGAGTAAACCAATCTCAGCTGGACGTTTGGCTTTTCTACTAATTAGCCGACTCCATGAACTTTCCCAGGGGCAGCTGGCGAATTGCCAGGGGAACCCAGCTAGACCCCCCACACAAAAGCACAGGGATGGTTACAGGAACAGGAGGTTTCACACAGTGGATGTGCAGGGCTTGGGGTCGGGATTGGGGGCCAAGGTGAGGAAGGGGCAGCAATAAGGCCTGGTCCCAAATAATCAGACACTGAGCAATAAAAGTACAAGGACTGCCAAGAGAACATGGGGACAAAGGATGGCTGGACTTCATTTGATATCTTTGGACGTGCTGTCAGGAGAGACCAGTCCCTGAAGGGACATCAAGTCCATGAAGGACATGATGCTTGGCAAAAAGTGGAGGACGGGCAATAAAACAGCTCGAACCAGTGGCTACATCAGTGGGCATAGTAACAATGGTGAGGATGGTTCGAGACCTGGCAGTGTTTTATTTTACTGCTTGTGTTTTTCTAGAACTGTCTTTCCTGGATGCACGAGGAAGGATAACTGTGCTTGTGGGAAGCAAATGCACAGTGGGCAGCGCTTTGGCCAACATAGGTACACCACCGGCACACAGTGCCCCCTTACTTGGCATCCAAAGTGACAGGATTTGTCTTTCCCCAGAGCTCTCCAGCCCTGGGGGAAGCGGCCCTGCCTTCGGCGCACCGCCAGGGGGCAGCACTGCTGCTCTCTCACTGGCTACATCTGTGAGGACCCAGAGAGCAGCTCCTTTCTGCTGCTCTCCTCTCAGACTTCTGCCAGAAGCCTTGGCTCGTCCTGGATCCTCCCTTGATTCCCACTCTGCACCTTTGGGGACGCCCAGCCCATTAACTCTCTCCCATCCTTCCTTGCTGCCTCTTGTCCAGATGCCTGAGCTGGGCTTCAAGTAGTTGTAATGTTATGCTTAGGTGAGATGTGTTCAGCTTGTTTACTGTCTGTATACAAGAAAAGAGTTCAGCCCAAGACATCCACCCTTTTGTTCCTCTATGGAAAGCCTGTTATGTGTCATAGTCTTCTCTCTGTGCAGTGCTTTCCTCTGCTGCTGATGCTTTTACATGAAATAGGACTCGGTGTGTCACCGCTACAGGAAATTATCTCTGAAAAAATAATATGCCCAGAACTCAGAAACAGTGTCAGCTTGCATCTGGCATCATGGAAGCATCATGGGTGTGTTTCCATTCATTCGCTCCTGAGTGTCACATGTTAAACTCAGTGCATAGCATAAACAGCAGCAGGCACAAACTGAGACAAAGCACACCCTTTGCTGTGAAGCACATTCCGACTCCTGGCTGCCCCTGTGCCACAGAGTAGAACTGCCCCGCAGGGGCTCCCTAGCTGTCATCTTTACAGAGGCACATGGCCACACCTCCCTTTTGGGAAGCCACTGGGTAGGTTTGAACTTCAGGGTTGTAGTAGTTGATATTGTAGAGCCCTGGAGTCAGTTCGGATTCATAGGGGCCTGTGCACTAGAGAGAGAAACAAAGCCCAGTCCTGCGCCATCCTCGCACTTGTTACTGTATTTGAGCCGATTCTCGCAGCCACGGTGTCAATCCACCTAAGTAAGGGTCTTCCTCTTGTTTGCTAACCCTCTGCCAAAAATGATGCCCTTCTTGCAGGACTGGTTCCACCATAGTAATATGTCCAAAGTACCTGAGACAACGTCTCCGCATCCTCTTTCAGATCTCCTGCCTTTAGTTTGTCAGCTCACTTCGATGGAGTCGATGCTGAGCCATAGCGACTCTATGAGATCAGAGCAGAACTATCTCTGTGGGTTTCCCAAAGGCTAACTCTATGGGAGTAGAACGCCTCATCCTTTTCTTCTGAGGACTGACTGGTGGTTCCCCACTGCTGACATTACAGTTGACACCCAAGGCATAAGGTACTATGCCACCAGAAGTCCCTTGCCCCTGTGCAATAACCAACACCACCTACACACAAAACCCACCCCTTCTCTGTCAGTTTGATGTATGGTGATGGCTTGAGTTGCTATGAAATTGGAAGCTACTAGGGGGAACCCGACAAAAACTACAATTTTTTCAAAACTATGCATTTAAATTTTTTATCCCCTTCATAGTACTCTCCATTACACTTCACACATTTGTCTAATCTGTGATTACATTCTTGGAAACATTTTTCAAACTCAGCAGTTTGGGTGACACCCTTGTTTTTTCCCCCCCTCTTCTGTGTTGTCAAACCACTGTCCTTCATTCATGGAAACAGAAAGAAGTCACATGGAGTGAGTTCAGGTGATTAGGATATGAGGGACAAGAGAGGCATGCTTTTTTGGGGGATGTTTTCATACTGTTATTT
Organism: Tenrec ecaudatus; assembly: GCF_050624435.1. Classification (NCBI taxonomy): domain Eukaryota; kingdom Metazoa; phylum Chordata; class Mammalia; order Afrosoricida; family Tenrecidae; genus Tenrec; species Tenrec ecaudatus. The sequence continues at coordinate 402,063 of NW_027457574.1, read as the reverse complement.
CTTTTCTCTTTTTTTATAGTCAATTTTTGGGGCCTCATACAACTCTTATCACAATTGATACATACATCATATTTGTACAATCATTGCCCTCATCATTCTGAAAACATTTGCTCCCCACTTAATCCGCTGGCATCAGCTGATAATTATTCCCCATCCCTCATGAACCCTGAATAATTTCTAAATTATTATTTTGTCTTATCTTACACTATACAATATCTCCCTTCAGCCACTTTTCTGTTGTCTGTCCCCCAGGGAGATGGTTATATGTAGATCCTTGTAATCGGTTTCCCCTTTCCATTCCTCCCTCCCTCTACCCTCCTCGTATCGCCACTCTCACCACTGGTCCTGAAGGGATCATCCGCCCTGGATTCCCTGTGTTTCCAGTTCCTATCTGTACCAGTGTACATCCTCAGGTCTAGCTAGATTTGTAAGGTAGAATGGGGATCATTTTAGTTGTGGGGGAAGAAGCATTTAGGAGCTAGAGGAAAGTTGTATGTTTCATTGTTGCTACAGTGCACCCTGACTGGCTCCTCTCCTCCCTGCTACCCTTCTGTAAGGGGATGTCCAATTATCTACAAATGAGCTTTGGGTTTTCACTCCACACTCCCCCGTATTCACAAAGATATGATTTTTTTGTTCCGATGATGTCTGATACCTGATTCTTCCGACACCTCGTGATCACACATGCTGGTGTGCTTCTTTCATGTGGGCTTTGTTGCTTCTCAGCTACATGACCACTTGTTTAACTTCAAGCTTTTAAGACCCCAGAATGTATAACTTTTGATAGCCGACCACCATCAACTTCAGTCACCACATTTGCTTATGCACCCATTTGCCTCCAGCAATTGTGTTGGGGAGGTGAGCATCCCGGAATGCCACTTTAATACAACAAAGTATTTTTGCATTGAGGGAGTACTTGAATGGAGGCCCAATGTACATCTGTTACCTTAATACTAAACCTATAAATATATGCATATAGATCTATTTCCCCATCGTTATACATAAATATATTTACATATGCACATGCCTTTATTTAGACCTCTATAAATGCCCTTTGCTTCCTACCTCTTTCCTTGATTTCCTTTTACTTTCTGATTGTCCCACTCTCATGTTCAGCCTTCATTTGTGTTTCAGTAATTCCTCTAGGTTACATTACTCTTGGTTACACTCTACCAAGCCTCCTACACCCTCCTCACCATCTATTTGGATCACTTGGTGTTCCCTTGTCCCTGGGTTTGTTAACAGCACTTCCTTTTTCCCTACACCCCCCTTTCCCATCTCCCTCCCCCAGCTGTCAGTCCCATTGTTTTCTCCTCCAGATTGTTCATCCAGCCTATCTCATTTAGACAGACCTGTGGAAATCATAGCATGCACAAAAACGAGACAGAGCAAACCCAAGCAACAAAATGAAACAAAAGAACAACACCACCACCAACAAGCCAATGACAAAAAGCAAAACAAAACACAAGAAAGAAAAGCTTTTAGTTAGTTCAAGGACTGTTTGTTGGCCTTTAGGAGTGCTTTCTCATAGAGTATGATGGGTCAGCTAGCCCTGGCCCCAAAGTCTATTTTTGGTATTCCCTGGGGACTTCGTTGCTCTGTTCCCCTTCCTGTTCTGTTGTACACCCTTAGTATTTTGCCTCGGTGTGCTGGGATCAGATCGGGCGATAGAGGCATGCTGTTTTTTTTGTGTGAGCAGGTGCACTGTCATGGTGGCAAAACCAGTCCCCTGTCTACCACTAATCAGTCCTTTTTATTTTAAATAAATCATTTTATTGGGGGATCTTACAGCTCTTGTAACAATTCATACACCAATTTGTATGAAGCACATTTGTACATACATTGCTATCATCATTTCCAAACATGTTCTTTCTCCTTGAGCTCCTTTTTTCCCCTCCTCCCACCCACGTGAACCACTGATACTTTATACATACTTTTTAGTTTTATATTTTACGCCTCTGCTGTATCCCTTCACCCAAACTTCTGCTGTTTGTTCCCCTGGGTGGTGGAGTGGGGCTGTATGTCCATCATTGAGATTGGTTTCCCCTTTCTTCTGCTTCTCCCCCCTACCTTCCCTCGTGGTGTTGCTACTCTCAGTATTGGTCCTGAGGGGTTTATCTGTCCTGGATTCTGTGTGTCGGAACTTCTATTCAATAGCAGTGTGCAAGCTCTGGTCTAGCCAGACAACTCAGACCTTCTTACACAATATCTTCAGAACCTCTATATAGGAAGCTTGATTAACAGTCTGACCTAGTGCAATGACTAAACTCCAAATGCACTATCACCCTCACATCAACAAAACCAAACAAATGAGCATCTTCTTGAAGTTTGAGTTCACTTGACGAGGTGTATTTGAGTGAGGTGATGATGGCGTCTTACACTGACTTGATTTATGTTTGCATTCTGGCTTGTGAGAAGAGCACAAGGTCTTGTCACCAGCAATGACCTTGGGAAAAAAGTGTGGGTGCACTAGCTCAGAGCAAGTTGCCAGATGCCTGCCCAAACAGGAGAATGTATATTTTGAAATGTGTACCCAGTGGAGCTTTGTACCGCTTGGTTTTTTGGCGGGGGTGGGGTGGGGGTGGGTGGAAGGCCGGCTACTCCTTTGTAGGTTAGATAATCTGAGATGTGCTATTTGAAATTTCCTGGGGCCAGTTTTAGACAAAACTAGAAAAGTTAATTTTGCTGTATGGAAAAATCTGACAGTCTGGAAGTATCTAATTTTCCTCACATGCCATCATTCCCCTAGTAGCATTATTCTTAGTTAAAGCTCTCCTCTGTTCCTCCTTAGGGTTTCCCCCACTACCTGATGTTCCTTTTCTCCTACTCATCATCAAGGGACTTGTGTCCAAAGTGAGGACAGCAAATAAGAGACCCTCCTGACTCTCTGTTAAGAAGGGTGCTCTGGTGCATGCGTGTGTTTATGTGTGCACATACAATCGCATTTGAATTTTGTTGGAAGAGGCTTCATAGAGACAGAGAGTGACATGGTTAGAGCTGCTGCACATGTAGAGCACTGTACTCTATGGTGTTCTAATTCAAATGCATGTAAGGTCCAAGAGAGGTAATAGAAGCAAGTGACCAGGGTCAGGGAAGGCAGTAGGAGGAACTGAGGGAGCCTGAATGCCTCACACCCTGCCAGTTTCACTGATTCTTGGATGGGAGAGTACCAACCTAGTGCTGTGAAATCTTCGCAGTTTTCAGAGGCTTGGGGGATTTAAATTTTGTATGTAAAAAATAGACATCTAAATGCTTGTAATTTATTGATTTCGATAAACACACTGAATGCCAGTACGCAAGTCAAACAAACCAAACTGACAGCCATCGATTCTTTGCCAACTCATAGTGACCCTATTAGACAGGGTAGAACTGCCCCTCAGTTCAGCTCCCAGCCCTGGAGGCCCACCAGTTCCTCGTTATTATCATGAGGAATACTATTTTCACAAGAGCATTACATACCCCTAGAGACTAAACCATAAAGCCATATAGGCTTTGACCATCAATTCTGATATGCTTTTTCCTCAAACTGATGGGTCATTTGATGGAATCCTTGTATTACTTCCCTAACATAAAAATTAATCAAGCAAAGGAGATTCAGTGCTCAGTACTACAGCCCCCTATTTAGAGATTAACTCTTAAAAACCACCACCACCACCACCACCACCACCACCACCACCGCCACCTTATCTATGTTGATAAAAACTTGAGTAGGCTGTATAAATATCTCAAGTATTTAGGATAAAATGGATTCTTATTCTACTGTCACATATTTAGTTTGAGTTATGTGTTTCCATCTGAACACAAATTAAATAGACCTCATTGACATCTTTTCAAAATGCCATAAAAATTAAATGATTACCTTAAAAGATACTCAGTATAATTAGGCATCAGAAAAATGTACATCAACACTAGAGCGAGATAGTGTTTCAACCCATCAAGATGACACTAGCCAAGAATATTAAAAATACCATTGAGTGCTGGAAGAATGAACAGATTTGTGTCAGAAGAACAGTCTGAAAGGTCCTTAGAAGCAAGCACGGGGAGACTTCACATGCTTTGGATATGTTATCAGGAGATGCCAGTCCCTGGAAAAGGCTGAAATGTTAGGTTCAAGTATAACAACAGTTTTGAAGATGGTGTAGGACTGCGCAGTGGTTCATTCTGCCTTGAGTTGGAACTGACTCAATAGCACCTAATGCTAAAAGCTAGATGCTTTTGATCCTAAATGAAAAGTGGATGGTCCAGCCTCCATACCAGCTACGTGGACAACTGCCCCTCCCCCCAGAAGAATTTACTTTAGAAGACGGCACTGAACCTGTAGCTAGGGGAGATGGACATGTCTGATCAGAGCACACAGGGGCAAATGAAGGGGGAGGAAGAGAGTGGAGCACACACTGGTCCACCAGGCTTGGAGGATGATTTTGGCACTCTGAACAGCCAATGTACAGAGTGGACCATATGGCTGATCCCACTATGAGACATGCCATCCCTTGCTGGCCCAGAGCACTATGGGGACAATACCGGAGACTCTGTGTTGGGACTGACCCGACTGGCCCTCCAACACGGAGGCAAATCACTAAAAGCATGCAGCAGAGCAACCATGAGAGCAGAGCGGGTAGCCCCTGAGGGAGTACAAAGGACAGACTCTGGGGCCAGAGCAAGATACGCCATCAGACCTGACTGAAGGACACACCTATAGAAAAAAAAAATCAGACCTTGATCTATTTACAGGTTTTTCTTTCTTAAAAATTTTTTTGTCTTTTAATTAATTTACTCTTTTATTGATCATTGGTTTTCTGTTGTTGTTTTTTTGTCATCACAGTGTTCTCACCCATCGCCTATCTTGCTATGGTTTGATTTTTGGTGCATATTATTATCTCAACAGATCTATCTAGATAAGATAGGCTGGAAGAATAGTCTGGAGGAGAAAACAACAGGACCAATGGTTCCCGGGGACATGGGAGAGAGAGAGGAGGGGGTAAGGAGGTGATGCTGACCAATCCAGCGACAGGGGAGCAACAAGTAATCCAAAATCCGTCGCAAGGAGGGTGTGAGAAGCCTGGTAGGTATTCAGCAAGGGCAATGTAACCAAGAGAAATTACTCAAACCCAAGTGAAAGCTGAGCATGATAGTCGGACAAGAGGAAAGTAAAAGTAAATAGAGGAAAGAACTAGGTGACAAAGGGTATTTCTAGAGGTCTACATACTGGCATGTACATATGTAAATATATTTATACAGGAGGGTTCGTAAATAGATCAACGTGCATATATTTATAGACTTAGTATTAAGGCAGTAGATGGACATTGCCAAATACTTACTCAATGCAAGAAGACGTTATATTAAATTGGCATTCCATGATGAACACCTTTCCAACATGATGGTTGAAGAAAAATGTGTGCACTAGCAAATGTGGTGAAGAAAGCTGATGGTGCCTGGCTATCAAAAGTTATAGCATCTGGGATCTTACAGGCTTGAAAATAAAGAAGCGGCCATCTAGCTCAGAAGCAACAAAGCCCACATGGAGGAAGCACACCAGCCTGTGTGACCATGAACTGTTGAAGGGATCAGATATCAAGCATCAAAGAACACAAAAATCATGTCATTGTAAATGAGGGTGAGTGCAGAGTGGAGACTCAAAGCCCATTGGTAGGTAACTGGACACCCCCTTCCTGAAGGGATGTGGGGAGGAGATAAGCCAGTCAGGGTGCAGGGTAGCAACAATGAAACATGTTTCCTCTAGTTCCTAAATGCTTCCTCCCCCCACTATCATGATCCAAATTCTACTTTACAAATCTGGCTAGACAAGGGGATGTACAGAGAGATCGCCTTGGAGATTGGGTGGATGTTCCCACAGTAGCGTGGAGCCTCACAAGTGGTGGTCAGGCGTTTCCCCCAGTCACTTGTAGGACCTCAGGATTTAGGCTGGGGATGCCCCCACTTTTTATAGGGGAGAACAACCTGTGGCCTGGTGTGTGGGAGAGGACCAGCGTGAATTCCCCAGCTGCTTGCCACACCAATAAGTGGGGGGTGGGAGCTCCCTCAGTTGGGCCTTCAGGTTTGCCCTAGGCAGAGGGGAGTGGCCTGGAGACAGCTATTGTCTTGTGATGGGAAAGAGAGTGAAAGGAGAGGAAAAAGAGAGAAAGAGGAAGACACAGACTGGGGCAATAATGCCAACCAGACTGACAACCACTCACCCACACACAACTAAAATGCACAGAGTAAACAAAGGTGACAACAGTAAAAAAAAAAAAAAAAAAGAAAAGAAAACAACTAAAAAGGAGAACCAAATCTGTGGAGGCTGTGGTAGGAAGTAGAGAAGAGCTAGATGGAGCGGAGAAAAGCAGAAAACCTGTAAGAAGAGTCCAATAAAAGGAAAAAGAGAGAAGAGAAAAGGAAGGAGAAGGAGAGAGTATTTTTTAAATGGTTAAAGAAATAACTGACCCTGTGTTATGCTGTGTGTAGCTCTGACTCGTCCTGTGTGCAGTACTGTCTTAGGGGTCAGGCTGCCCACTAGGAGGACAGGGTTGCCCTAGGCAGAGTGTAGGGCTCTGGAAACCAGCAGTGGTATGTGCAAGCAATGAGAGGGAGCAGAGAGAATCGTACAAGCTAAGAGAGAGGTGAAGAAAGCAAAGACAGAAAGAGGAAAGAAAGAAAAAGAGAATAAAGAGAATGAAGGAAATAAATCCAACTGAGTTCACTAAGGTTGGCTGTGATGGTAAAGAGCAAGGAGAGAGAGAAGGAGGAAATAAAGTATAAAGTAGTAGCTGATCCCTGATTGCTTGGATGAGGGGCCAGAGGGGTTTAGACACTGCTCCAACATGGCAGGTCAGTGTGCCCTTTTAATGCCGGGACCCAGTGGTGCTGGGCAGAATTGCCCTAGTTGACGAGATCACCTTAGAGGCATGACGGAGGTTTCTTCAACGGTGCAGCGCACTGTAGGTGTTTGTCCCAGGTGCCTTGTGTGGTGTACAGCACTCCCACACAGGGCAGGCTGGAGTGCCTCCTGCTATTTGGGTTGATTTGCCCTAAGCGGAGGGAAGTGACCTGGAAGCCTTTAGTGGCATATGAGAGGAGAGAGTGGGAGAGAAGAGGAAAAAGAGGGGAAAAGGGGAAAAAAGAGGGATAAAGAAGAAAGCAAGTAAATAAAAGCCCAACACCAACCTGAGCACGTTGAAACTGAGTGCGGTGGAAAAGTTAGAAGGGCTAGTGAATAAAGTGAGAATAAGTAGAGCAGTGGGTAAGGAGGTAATGATACTTGATCACCTGTCCTTGAGGCCAGAGGAATTCCAACTCTTCCTCAAGGTCACGGGGTCATGGACTTGTAAGGTCTCTCTCTCTGGCCTAAATTCCAACCCCAGTCCTTGGCTCCCCGCGAGAAAAATTTCATGCGGAAGCCAGGCTCGTGATCCAAGTGAATTTAATGAGAGTTAAAAGAAGCTTCAGGTTTTACAAGGCACCCATAGGATTCCTTTGACCATGGGGCCTGGCAGAGACTGCCTCAGGTCATGCAAGGATCTCTCTCCTCCCAGGAAGACGACCAGACCACCCCTCTCCCTTCTGGTTCCTGCCTTTTCAAGGGTTCCCGGGGAGGCTGGTGAAGGACCCCAGGTCAATCCCATTGGCTGAACTGCAATCATCTGGCCCAGGTGGGCTGCTCCAGGTGCAACATCCATCGGAGCCCACGGGCAGGAAAATCCAGCTTTCCTATGCTGGCTCTCCTGGGCATGCGTTAATGGACTTTCCCATCCCTGATGTAGGGTTCCACAGATGCTGTGTGAGATTACTTCAAAAGCAAGATCGCGCCCGTGGCCAGGGGTCACTTGGGTGCTGGAGTACCTGCCTTGTGCTGCATGTAGCACTGCAGCAGGGGCTGGGAGGGGGCACTGGGGGGCTCCCTCAGCCCCGTCTAGGGCTCCAAGACCGGCAGGGCCTCCCCAGCTATGTGTAGAATCACTGAGAGGGAAGCTTGTTGTCCTATCTAGACTGCTGATGCTTCCTAGATCAGAGGATTTTCTTTTTTATCCCTCTGGCCAGCTAGAATGAAATTGTCTCCCACAGTCTCTGGGCTACAGCTCAGTGCTGTTTAAGGCTGACACTGCTACAGCGGGTCTTTGTTATGGTAAAAGCTGCCAGGCCCTGTGGCTGAGTTCTGGCATTCCTTAGCTAGGTTGCTTCTTATGCTGATTTATGTTAAGGGACTCCCCTATGTGGTGCTTGGAGCTGAGCAACCAGACTTGGGTTTGAGTTTTAAACCAATCATTTATGTTTCACCCTTAAAAAAAATTCTACTTGTGATGTGCTCAGATTTGGTGGCTGTCAAGCTGACCCCCAGAGGGGGAGATGCAGCTTATCAGGGGGGTTGTTTACTAGTCGGCCAATTGGAACTAAATTTGCTCCCTGGACTCCCGACTTTCTGCCTTTTTCTCCCACACCATGATCTTCCTAAGGTAATAATATATTTTTTCTTCTACTCTAAATTATGGCTACCCACCACCAACCCCTGACCGTGAGCTCAAGGCATCCAACCGCATGGAGAGCTCAGTGTGGGGTTCCCCTCGTGTCTGAGATTCTGCCCCCTCTCAGGGCGTCCACCTGCAGGGATCCCTGCTCCAGGCAAGGGCATATCTGGCACCTGCCACTTCGTCAAAATTATAGTGCTTTAAAGCATTCTTGGTTTGCTTTGTGAGTGGAAATCCCACAAAAGAAGGGGTTCAGGAGAAACCCTGTTACCCTAGTTCTAATTTCAGAACTCCACCTCCCCGTTTCCTTCACCTAATTTCCTATTTTTCTGGTCTGGCAGCAGGAGCTCCAGATAGATGGGTCCTATCTGGTCGCCATTTTCTCTGAATCCCTCCATCTATTTTTTTTACACTCTTAAAAAGTACAAAACATTTACTCTACAAGCGCAAACAGATTTTCAAAAGCAGGGAAAAACCTGAACGTTCAGTACATGGTTCAATCGTCTTTTCATCTCTGTGCCCTAATTATGCTGAGCTCCATGGAACTGCATGGAGGGGAGCTATTCTGGCGTCATCGAGCCAAGTGAGTGTTTTGAATTACCTCAAGTGAATATTTGACTGGAAAGCATAGGGTGTAAAAAAACCCTGAAATCAGTTGGTGCACATCCATCACAAAGAACAGGGCCTTGTACTTAAACCTTTTTTCTGAAAATAAGCAGCCATCTAAGTGAGATATCAACTAAGGCCGCCCAGAACAAGCAGCACAGCCAGTGTGATGCCAGGGTGATAAATAATAGAATCTCAATCTGCAGGTATGAACAAGAATCAGAGCTTAAGTTCGGAACACCCAGTTTGCAAAAGGACTCAAATGCACATGCTGGGTGAATTCCCTCTGACCACAGTCCATGGACATGAACAGATACAGTTAAGTTCAAATGTAACACCTGATCATTTGATCTCTTCAGACTAATTTTAATTTGGTTCCAGTTTTTAGTATTTTTCACTTTCTGTTCGATTGAGGTTTTTCTCTCTTTTATCATTGTTAGTTTTTCTTTTCTACTTGTTTCTTGATTTTGTTTTGTATTTTTTTTAATACATATGAAATCCAGGAGAGGTAAATCCAGAGAGACACTAACAGAATTAACAATCACCTAGGGACAGGCAGGGAAGATTTGGGGGAGTGTGGGGGGGGCTAACAAAAATGAATATAAAAGAAGGAAATGATGTAAACCTGATTGTGGTGAGGATTACACAAATCTTAATATGACTGAAGTATTGAATGATATATGTGAATTATATGAGAATTAAAATAAAACAAAAGCTGAGGTCAGAGATAGGGCAGCAATTTAGCCCTGAATCTCTTGGTGAAGATTGAATGTCATTTTGTGCCAAGAGCCCATTTTTCCACTCATGAAGTTTGGGGAACCGGCCATGCTCCTTCATCACTTTTCTTACCTCAATAAATGGGTACAGTTCACTCTTCTCCCTTTTCTTCTCTGTCACATACTTTGCAGCAGTCAGGGGAACAGAACTTACAGTCCTGAAAGGGATCCATGAGTGTTAGTCCAGGTAGACTAGAGAAACAAATCCACACTCAGATGTGTATAGGAAAGACCTTTATATACAAGAACAGTTGTATATTGAGAAAGCATTCCAGCCCAACCAAGATCAAGTCCATAAGTCCAATATTAGCCCATGTCTGATATCAATCTATAATGTTCTCTTCAGACTCATGAAACACCTTCAATGACCCCAAATGCAGGAAGATCACAGGTCAGTAGTTGCAAAGTCTTCTGCATCCAGTGGTGGTAGAAGCATCTCAGCTTTGGCAGGGTCTCCATGTGGCTCCTCCAGTTCCCAGGGCATGGGTTCTATCAGTGTGGTGCCATGTGTCTTGTTAGTAGGACATCTCTCAGGGAATGAGCAGAAAGATAGTCTCCTGCCTCCAAGGAGGAAATACCAGATTTCCCAGAACCCTGACGGGAAGGCCAGGCCCACAAAGAGGCCTCATTGGCCATAACCCAATAGAGAGACTAGAGTCTACCCCTTCACTCTTAATCCTCTCAAGTCCCAAATTGACACCAGATTGTATAACTACAACAGACCACCCCTTGTCCATTTGACATTTTCACAAAATTCTTTAGCCGTATATAATTTCAAAACAATAATAGAATCATATCAGTATCTAACAGTATAATATGAAAATGCATACATTTCACTCCGTGCCACCCTCCTTTAAACATAATATTCTGTAAGTGATGAAACAAAAATATCCTATGCTTAACAATTGCAGGTAAGGTACACCCACATATTAATCCTATAATTCTATGAATATATTCCAGTATCTATGAAATCTTGCAAGCTAGCCACTTCACGCCTTTATCTGGCCCATTTTGGCTATCCAGTTTCTCTACTGCCTACTTACATCAACCCAGTGCTCTGAGGAGACAATCATATTCTTCAATATAAAGAGTCTTCATGCCAGTTGGAACCTTGTGAAGTCCACATCCACAAGAAAGTCAAAGCAGGACAGTTCGTCTATACAGTCTGCAGCAGTATATACCAGTGCACAGGCTCAACATTCTTCTCTTCATCTGGTCGGGTTCGGGTCAAGTCAATGTGGGCTCCCTCTCTTGGCCTCACCTCAGTGTCCATTGGTCGCATTGCCTTTAGGCCTTGGCCCCATCACCAATTCTCCACAACTCTAGTCCCCTCAGAGTAGGTCATGGACTTCAAACGAGTCAACCTGCTCTCATCTTCTTCTCTACTGCCTGTAAACCAGGTCCACGAGTGTCAGTGGTCAGAATGAACCCGCTGCTCTATTGCTGCTATTCTGCCACTTTCACTCAACAAGCAGATCCAGGTGGTCACCTAGCAATCATTTCAGGCTTCTACAGGCTCCCTTGAATGTTCAGTACTAGAAAGGAGTTTCTTCAGGCTTTGAGATTTTTTTCCAGTTTCTGACAAAAACCACTATTCAAAATTCAAATATTACAAAAGTTCCCTTTTAATGCACATGAAGCTCTTCCTCACAGTGGGAGCAGTGCACAGAAACGGACCTTGATGCTGGGCTGCTCTGTGCGTGCTTTGGTCAGTTGGGAGCTGCTGATTCACAGATTCACTTCACGTGGATGAAGATGCTTGTTTGCTTCCCCGTGAGTTTATCGCGCTTCAACAGAGAAGAACCCTGTTCTTGGGTTTTGCCTCTGCCTTGCTCCTAGCACCGCTGGAATAGAAAGATTACAAATGATTTTTTTGTTGTTGTTTTAAAAAACAGAAAAGAAATGCCGTGTACCTGTTAGGTAAGTAGAGGCAGAACTGAGGGTGGTCGCTGTGCATGCCAAACCTCCTCCCCATCACAGACAGTTGAAAGCTGCTTCAGGCTGGAAAGATGCACACATTTAGGTCCTTGTGACAGGAAGCAGGTCAACCTGGGCGGGCCCCCATCTAGACCAGGTGGGCTTAATTCAGTCAATGGGGTCAAACAGTACCGTCAGCCATGCCTACCAACAGGGTATGGGTGGGGGCCTCCCACCAGCTGTCATGCAACCCAGCGCGCGTGGGCTGTCCAGTCCGCCCCCACCCCCCACGAGCATATTTGCCTCTTCTATCCTTTATAAAGTCACTTGGATCACAAACTAGGTTTCTGCGTCAATTGGTTCTTGTGTGAAGCCAAGGACAGAGGTACATTTCTCCCAGAGAGAGCCCTCACATAACCAAATCAGATTATAGCCTTCAGTGTTAGGGTTCCAACGAATTTTGGGGGAATATCTCAAGTGGTAGTGGTAAGGACACAACTCAATCCATATTATCTCTTTATTTTGCTCAGCCAGATGCTTGCCCTTTGAGCCTGAATTGTTGCAAGGCTTATTACCCCATCAAGTGTTCCCAGAGCAAGCCCTAAATGGGCAGTAGTCACACACAAGGAAGATTTGCAGGGGACACTGTTAAGAATGATTAATGCTTAAGTGTTCCTTGTCTCCCCAAATGTACCATCTGGCAGAAAATTTCTTAGATCTCTCTCCTGGGAGAGATATACCTCAGCTCTTGAATAACTCTCCTGGTCATAGAAGTCAAATTCCAAGCTTTTCATCCAACATTCATAAAGCTAAATAAATGTTACATAAACCTAAGTTCTCTATCTTGGATAAGACAAAGTAAAACCATGACTTGAGAAGGTTTTCATTGAGGACAGAGACAACTTCAGATATTCTAAGCCTATGAAATTGGTCATGATTCAGGCAACTTGCCAAGGAAGCAGGTAATACCTAGGTGGGAGGTGGAATGAATAAGAACTTGCACTAAGATTCCATTCCATCAGGTGCAGCTGGTGACTTTGGAGGCCCAGAGCAGGCAGTGGGAGAGAGAAGACCAGAGCAGGGGAGGGATGTGATGAGCTGGAGGGTAGAGGGAGGGATTATGTGTTGTTCTGCTGTCACCTCCCACCCCACTGTGACCCTTTAGTGATGTGGGCCCAGGTTTGTGATGCAAGTGGTTTTGAAGGCAGAGGGGACTCAGAGTGCTCAGTTGCCTGAGTGCAACCGCTGTATCCAGAAGATGGAGGAGATTCTCTTTCTGCTGGAACAGAAAAGTGCTTCCTGGCTGACCTACCAATACCCCACCTGGTTCACTGTTTTGACCTTGGGCATCCTGTATGGAGTGGGTTGCTTCTTCCTGGTCCTCCCCTTCCTTCCAAATACTCCACCTGTGCGACCACCCAGGAAAAGGATAAAGGTAAGAAATTCTCAACCCAGCCATAGGAGAGATTGATTTTTCCTTGTTTTATAAATTTTTCCTTTCGTAATTAATTTCCTGATAGGGGAAATCTCAAGAAAGAAGAGACCATCAGCCCTGGCTTTGGAATGTTGATGAGGGCTGGTGCGTCCTTACTCACTGTTAGGACTTTGTTCACTGCATTGGTATCATTTTATCCTTGCCGGCTTATGTTGATTTTCATTATTTCTGTTGGCTTTCCCTGTTTGTGAAGCACAGGAGGCGTGGATGCATCATGATCATGGACACAAGGGTTGACAGAGTTGCAGGTGGAGAGATCTCATGGCAGAGGGAGGGATTGTGAGATCAGCAGTGTGGAGAACTTCCCCATCGGGAAGCTAGGGAGTGAAGGGGGATTGATTTCAAGACGAAAAAATGAAGGAGGCCAGAGGGGACAGAGAGCTTTAGACCTGACTGTGATTACCCAACTCCTTTTGAAGGCAATTTAACCATGGAGGGGGGGGTGTTGTTCTAAAATGGATATGGTAATCATTGATTGTACCATTGCCCTTGATCTGATTGAACGACTGAACTATTGACTCGTATGATATGTAAATCATTTGCCAGTAAGATGAGCATTCAAAAATATTTCTCTTTGAAGATCTCAGACCTCCCATCTCTAGTTGTTATAGAGGGCAATAGGTAAAAATCCCCAATATAGTGACGCAGTGGCTAAGGACTAGATGACTAGACATTTCAAAGGGCAGCTCTCATCACTGGGTCCTCAGTCTCTTTCCTTGAGCTCCAGTCTCTGGGCCAAGGCTCCTTTTCTGTCTGGGCTAATTGAGAAAGCATGGCTGACCCCGGGGAGGAAGTGGTCAAGGGCTGGCCCAGAGCTTCAGCCTCCATAATCAAAATCTTGCCCACCAGAACACTGAGTGCTGAGAGTGTGTGCTCTCCGTGAGCAGAGGAAGGCTGACGGAAGAAATGCACTCTAGGTCTCACACAGAAGCTGGTTTCTGGGCTTTAGTCATTCCATGGAGATTGTCATTCTTCTAATCACCAGTAAATGCCTGCAGTTTGTCACAAAGAACAGATGCAGGATTGGATTCCAGCCTGACTTCCTCTCTTGTGCCCCAGCCTCAGGTGGAGACAAGGAGAAGCAGCAGGTCAAGGGACAAAGGTGACGCTCTGAAAGGTAAGGTTCTGCCCATTCAACCAAGCTCTGTAAGCTCTCCTGTCCCCTCCTCTGCAGGATGCCAGTGGCAACAGCCCGTCTCTCTCAGGTAATAATCCTGAACAAAAGGATACTGTGGATGGAAACAGAACCCAGATATTTCCCAGATGTACAGGAGGGGCCTAGGATGGGATGAAGGCTGGCCAAGGTAGGACCCAGTAGGGGGCAGTGGGGGTGTCAGGAGCAGATTCTGGTGGATTTGGAGGTGGAACATTGAGGGGTAACTGCGATAAGCTGTGTAACTTTGCCAAGGTTCAGATTGCTCACTGAGACCCCACAGACAATATTGGAAACCGATGCTCCTTGAAATGCCAAAGCACCTCCTGCCCGTGGGAGTAAGCTATCATTTGACCTTGAGCTCTGGAGAGTCCAACGTCCTAAGTGCACAGCCCGTGTGACATTCCTTTCGGTCCTCTGGGAGGGCTGCACCATAACGGTTCTCTTGATTTCCAGTTTTCCGAAGCTTCCTGCAAGAACTATATGGCGCTCAGAACCTGCGTTTGCGTCTTAGGCAGAAGTAAGTAACCTTCCTGCTTCACCGCGGGGTGCATCTTCCAACCAGGGTGCCTGTGTGGCCTCGGGCTGCAGAGCAGCTGGGATGCGCTGGTTTGGGGGACACTTTCAGGGATGGGCAGAGAATGACAGGAGTCCCGGGCAGTGGGGTGGGGCAGGAAGAGCAGGCCATCAAGGCTTGGGGAGGGGCTGAGCTTGCACCGACCCTTGCTAGCCTGCTAGGTCTCTTGCCCCTTCAGTCCTGGCTGTAATCTGGTCCTTCTGTCTCCTGCAGCCACTTGGGAAACCCACTTGACACTGGCAGCTTTGGTCAACAGAAAGCTCAAGCCCTCTCTGGTAGCTGGCGAAATAGAGGTACGGCTGAAGTCCACGTCGGTACGCGCGCCCCACACGGTTCTGCGGCTCATCCATTCCGGACACCTAGGTCTCAGAACTCCACCCTTCCACGGGCCCAGATGTGCATCTCAACTTCTCATGTCTTACCCGCCTTGAGTCAATCACCAGACTGCGCACATTCCCATGAACCTGACAGTCTTTCACCCACACCACTGGCTCTTCCCTCACCCAGTGCCAAACCCCCGGATTCAAAGGCCTACCTGCAGCCTCCAAGCACTCTCTGGGACTCACCAGCCCCGCACCCCACAGGGACTCATTCTCAGAATGACTTGTTGGCAAGGCCCAGGCAGAGCCCATCTCCACACAACCGCTGCTCCACACCTGCCATGGCAGCCATCACAAGTCAGGATCCCACAGGCCTCCCTACTGCCTCCCCACCCCAGTGTTGGGCAGCTGCCAAGAACTTACAGCTTCCCTCCTTGGAATACTTTGGGTCTCTGAAAGAGCACTCTACCTGGCACCCCCAAGAAGACACCTTTCGGGAAGGACCCACAAAGAGGCAGGGGGAAGTAGGGAGGCCCACCTTGCTCAACCCCAATGTCCACAAGCTGCTGGAAATAGAAATCACAAAGGCAGAGAAATGGAATATTTGGGAAGAAAAAGGAAAGGGTGTATCAGAATACCATCTGCAGGCCTTAAATATGTTGAAGGCACTCGATGGGGAGCAGATCACTGCACCTCCCCAGCCCTTCTGGAATGCCAGCATCAAAGCAGAGCAGATACCCAGCGCTCAGAAGCATTTTCCACAAAAATTCAGTGAGTTTTTCTGGGGTCTACCTTTTCTGCACAGCGAGTCTCTGGCAGCTGCTCTCAGGGTCTCTGGATCCACCCTAGAGTTTCCCACTGTCTTATTTAATGAAATTCCTAATGCCTTACCAGCTCAAATGCAAGCTAAAGAGTACCCACTCTAGTTGCAACGTCACTCCTTGCCCTACACTGAAGGCCGATTCCAACTTTTACTTCCAACTGCATGCCAAGCCCAGGCCCCACCGCCGGCTACAGTCCTGACTCCGCCCGGTCCACAGCCCCGTGGCCCACTCACAGTACCTTTTCCTCCTCCTCACAAGAGTCCCTGTGATGAATCCTGTCTTACCGTCCACACTAAGTCCCAATCACGCATTCCAAATTCACTTCAACAGCTGGAAAGCCATTTTTTAAAGAAACAACAGGAAAGTGAGAGTTCTTTACCCTTTATGATACCACCACCCCAGGAAGCTTTTTGTCTTCGCAAACCCACTCATCCCCAGGACAATCAGAAGGTCCAGACCCCAAAGACAGAACCCAAGCTTCCTGACTGCTTGAAGCAATCGGAGCTCCACCGCCAAGAGAACTTCCCTCAATTGCAGGGGCCCCTCGGCAATGGGACTCTTGAGTCTCTGACACTAAAGCAGCCTCAGGAAAAATGGCCAGGGACTTGTCTGGATATGAAGCAGCCCGAATGCTCCTGCTCAACACCTGGAGACAAGCAGGGGAAGAATGTAATGAAGACGGTGTCCCCAGGAAGATGCACACACCCTGGACCGTCGCTTGCGTGCTGCAGAGCCGGTGTCCAGCTGAGGAACAACTCGGTCAATGGACAAGGGAATTACTTGAGGAAAATATCCAAATGTAATCTATCTCTCTGTAGATCAGGAAACTACTGCCCAAAAGGAACTCCGGGAGCCGACTCAAAGGAGTTAAGTGATTTGAGGATACACAAGGGGATTAACGCAGGAACTTACACCCTAAGGGGTCCAAATAAAATCCTACTGGAAAACACCCTGAATGTCCACATGTGCAGGAAGGTGGAGCAGATTAGAAAGGATCAGATCCCTGGCATTGTTTGCCGTTCATGTCTTGCGACCACGCACGCTTTGTCTATTTCCCTGACCCACCCACATGTTGTCAATGTGGCCTCCTGGGGAGAGCTGGAAGATCTGAACACAACGCAGAGCCTTTCCTTTTTCAGCCCGGGCACTCAACAGGTGCTGGACTCGCATATCGTAAGGCTCCAAATGAGGCAGAGGTGGTGCATGCCCCTCAAAGTCCTTGAGCCCACAAACCTCTGTAGGACAAGAAAAGACAACGCAATGTCCTTTCCAAAGTCCACCTGCTTAGCCACCCCTAAGTATTGAACTAACCTAGTAACTGAGGCTGCCAAGGTCCTGGGAGAACCCTGTCAGGCAGACTGGGGAGAGAGAGTGACCACAAAGAAATCAAGCCCTACCCTGGAGAGTCCTTTTGCTGATTGCTCCCCTACAGAGGAGCCTGTTCAGGGAACCCCAGCCTACCCCCCACTTGATAATGACAGTGGATGCTCATTGGCCCTCAGGCAGCCGTTTCCAGCCTTCATGCCCAGTATCCTTGGCAGAACCTTCCAGAATGAAAGTGTCCAGAGAGAGAGAGCCTAGAGCAAACCTCAAATCCAGTACTGACCAGCAAGGGGTCAAGGAAAGAGGGTGCTAGTTGTGCCCCAGGAGGCCCCAGATTGGAAGTGAACTCTGAATGTCCATCTTCAAGAGCCAAAGAGACAGGGTTGGTGGTGGTCAAGAAGTCCTCTTCAATAGAGCTAGACGATAGAGACACTTTCAAAACCAGTGTGCTGGCAAAATCTCAAACCAATGATGTGGACCCGGGGGTACTTCGAGGCTCTAGGATGTAGTAAAAGTTTCCTGCTACCTGGAAAGTGTGCTCCAGTTCCTGAAAAGCCAAGCCTTACAGCACGAGTGTGCAGTGAGATTAAGCTCCAGGTGGAGGTAGAGGCAGAGGATGGTTCTCCATGCTGTCCTGTTGACGGGCTCCTTCAGGACTGCACCACTGATGTGCTCACTGCCACCAATGTTTTGCCTTCTCAGGTGGTCCATTGCCGCCCCCAGCATTTGTTCACTGGGGATAAGCCAATATGTCAAGGGCCAAGTGGCTTCGTGGTGGCTAGAGCAAGTTACATGGGGCAGCAGAAGCTCAAAAGCCCCAACCTTCAGGACCCCTCGACAAGGAGAAGGAAGGATGCTGTTCCCACTGACAAGAGGGAGACTCATAAATGGCCCAATCCAGAAGAGCATGGAAAAGGATTAGCGGGAAGAGGCATCTCCCAAGTCTGTGGGTTAAGCCAGCCTGTGCAAGACAAGGCATTGGCTGAGTGCCTTGAGATCAAGTCCTCACAGCTCCCACCAGAGAAGGGACAGCTTCCTGCTGAGGGCCACAGCAAAAAATGGAGGAAGCACTTTGTCCAGTGGATTTGCTCCAGCAAAAAATCTACAGGACACGGTGATCCTTTGCAAAACGGAAAGCCCGTATTACCCTGTGGTCACAGCCTTGGGCCCCTTCAAAGACAACCAGTGTCTCCTAACAAGGTCACGGAGGCTCAGGTGCTCACGACAGATGTTGGCCAAGTCCTAGAGGGGACACCAGGCTGTCATCAGGAGTATCTTGCGTCAACGTTATGTCCACGAAAAGAAGCGCAGGCCTCAGTTAATGGATGTTCCTCCAGCTGCAGGGCTCCTTTCTTTGTAGAACACAGGAGAGTGGCAAGTGTGAGACCCTGCCTCCACCAGGCGATACCTGACTGCCAGAGCCTTCCCACCAAGAGCACCTGTATCAGGGATGTATTCACAAATTTCTGTCCGTTCAGGGGATTCAATATCAGAAGCCACACTCAGGCATTGCCCCCCAGGGTGTTTGTGTGCCCAGTCAGCTTGCAGCAGCAGAGGCGGAGGAGGTGGGCTTACTCCAGTTACCCTTACCACTGCCCACGTCACTGTCTTCGAGAATATGTCTTATCTGGCAAATTAGAAGACGCTTCTTCTGCTCTGATTAGTAGGAAAGTATCCATGCCAGCCACTTTAGCCTGTTCTGCACAGGCTAATGGCTTCTCTCAGCCATGATATTCATTGTTCCATAATAGAGATTTTCCCCCTCCTACATTAAAGTGTGACTTCTGTGCTGCATGGCGGGATCTAAAGGGGGTGTCATGTGTGTTAGTCTGTGTAGACTAGAGAAACAAAATTCATACACTCATATTTTATGAGTTTTATATAAAGGTTAAGTGAACATTGAAAAGCCTCCCAACCCAGTTCAATCTAAGACCACCAGTCCAATAGTATCCCATGTGTCTGACACCAATCTACAAAGTCCTCCTCACAATCCAAAAACACACGGGGAGACAATGACTGCAGGAGGAAATTGTAGTCCGTGAACTGGCAGGTTCTCCATGAGGCTGCTGCAGAAACCAGGGCTGCAACAGGGTAGGTCCATGTGGCTTCTCCTCAGGGATCTCCCAGGAAATGAGTCTTTCCAGCTGCTTTAGGGACCTAACAAATGCATATCCACCCTGGTGGCACTATCAGAGAGCAAGAGACCAGAAAGGCTAGGCTCACAGAGCCATTGATCTCCCTGCCCTTCAATTAACCCCACATGAGTTCATTGACGAGGTTGGCATAATATACCTTTAACTATGTTAGATACTGCGTCTCCTTCTCTGAGTGCTAGCTCTGACTTCTCAAAGGGCAGGGCTCTGGAGGAGGTTTTCAGCAGTGTTTCCCACCCACTTCCATCCCAAGTTCTTCATTTTGCACCTCTTATGATTTATGGTAACACCCCTACTGTGAAAACCTCAGAAGGTCCCAACACAGTGAAGAATGTTCCCTGGTGCCATTACTTTGTCTTCAACGTTATGTGGCTGCAGTTGATAGGTTTTGAGAGGCGCAATCCAGCCAAGAAATTCCATCGAGGGTCCAGAAGAGGTTTAGACCAAAGTAGCGTCTCATGGTACCAAGCAGGCATGAGACATGTGGCGGCCTGTCTAAGTCCCACATGTGCATTTGATGAAGGCTGCCAAGTTTGGCATGGAGGTTCCGCCTCAATATACCTGTCACAAAATGTGAAATGACATATTTTGCTACCTTTGCCTCTCTCCCAGCCTAGGGTAACCTCCAGGATGGAAGTCCCAGGTCTGACACATGTGGGTGGGAACTGCTAGGGAGGCTGCCAGCGGGGGACTCTGCTCACCCACTGCACCAAGGGAAAATCCGGTTCACAGCTCACATGCCTTCCTCTGTATATAAACCCGGAGAAGGAGCAACAGCTTTGGCTGAGTGGTACAGGATGAGCGTCTGTGTAATAACCACTAATGGTTAGGCACCATGGACACAGGGTAGGGAAGGATACAGTGAAGAAGAATATGAAGCGTTGGACGTAGCAAAGGGGGCCAAAGAGCATGAGGATCCCCAGAAATGACGCAAGACACAAGCGGAGCTAACACAGGCTTACAAAGGGGAATCGGCCAGGTGCTTCACCCCAGCTTTAGCTAGCTGCCCCCACAGCAGAACTTTATCTCCTACAGAGAGCACTGGGTTGGATAGCAAAGGCACAGCTTTCAAGCAGGGAAGGTTACTTTCTCAATACTATCTTTAGTGGGGCGACAAACTGTTATTTTACTTGATTTCCATCTCCTGACTGGGGGAAGGATGAGTTGATAGCCAGGGTGGGGTAGAGTGGGGATGAGTCAATAACAGAGTGCCAGGACTCAGGAAACATGACCCCAGGCTTTTGGGCTTCACACATGCATACACACACGCGTCCGCGCTCTAGGAATGTTCTCACGAAACATGACCCCAGGCTGGTGGTCTTCACATGCACACACACGCGTGCGCACACACACACATACATGCTCTAGGAATGTTCTCAGCAAACATGACCCCAGGCTGGTGGTCTTCACACACACACACACACACACACACACACACACACGCACACACACACACACGCTCTAGGAATGTTCTCAGGAAACATGATCCCAGGCTGGTGGTTTTCACACACACACTCACGCGCACACTCTAGGAATGTTCTCAGGAAACATGACCCCAGGCTGGTGATCTTCACACACACGCACACACACACACACACACACGCGTGCACGTGCTCTAGGAATGTTCTCCGGAGAGAGTGGCTTCTAAGGACTGAGTGCTGCAAAGAAAGTCACAACTGGGAGCAGCCTTCCCTTCCCCTAGAGACTCCTGGGAAATCAGGATGTGCACGGAGATTAGACATCACCTGTCTTGATAAGGGAAACCAGTTCAATAGTGGTCAGTGTTTCCTCTGTGCTTCTAACACAGGGTTTTATTTCCTGGGCACCAGATTATAGAAGAAGGCAGGAGGGCCCCCCAAAATATGATTAGTTGATCCGCTTGAGTAAATTCTCATGTGCTTAAAAGAACACCCCTGGTGGGCCAGGGTTTACTGTTTACTGAACTAAACAGTAAAGGATGGCGAGGAAGACATCCACTGAGCCTTGACCTCCATGCCTCAGTCAGGACACCAAGTGTGTGTGTGGGGTGGGTGGGGACTGACACCAGTGGTGGAGGAGGGAAGTGGACATAGGCCCCAGAGACTGCTGGTACAGCAGCATGATGTTGTTTCTGGAGTCCTGATTGTGCCAAGGCAGCCTCTGGAGTGACTGTGGCAGTAAAAAATCAGATTCTGGATCTGCAGAGCCTGGATCTGGGGCCTCTTGGGTAGCAGGTAGCTTGGGTGTGTTCCTAGAGAGAGTGAAGAGCTGGACACCGGACTCCCCGCTGCTGAACCCTACCGTTCGTGCTAGGTAAGTGCACGGAGATGGAGAGAAGACCCTGAAAGAACAGCAAGGGGTGCATGGACCAAGCCCCTTCCCTTTCCCCTGCCACCAGGTCCTCTTATATGGTGCTGTGAGGTCAAACAAAGGGAAGCCCACTCAGACCTGCAGAGACCTCAGCGAAACAACTGCCCCCCACCCCCCACAATTCAGCAGACATCTCACAAGGACACTCACACATACCCGAGAGAGAAACCTCACACACATACTTCCTTGGAGACTTCCAGAGAGACTCAGAGGCCTCGCACAGAGACTTCATATGAAGTTCTCAGCATCCTTTATGGAGACTTCTCAGAGACCCCACAGGGACCTCACACAAAGCCCTCCCACATAGCTCACTGCCAGCACGGGAGAATTAGCAGCCGCTGTCCACCCCTGAGCTCCTGGAAACTTTCACACATTGTCTGCAGTGCCCCCCATGCTTGTGCATCTTTGTCCTCATAGCCTTGCTTGGGAACAACAGAATCACAAACTGCACGTAGTTGTGTGCAAATTTTTTCCACTGAAACGTTTTCACTAGCCTGAACTCTGAAGTGTAGTTTACAATTGAAATACAAGTAAAACTGCCAACACCAAATGAGAGTGTGATTCTAGATGGTGTGCAGTCAAATGTCGTACGCCACACTTTTACTTTTGCTTCGGACAAATTCTCTAATTGGTGGGGAAGTGACTGACTACTTTGGAAGCAACAGAACAGTCCATCAAATGGGCTTCAGGACTCAAATATATAAATAGACATCTGATCTGAACTCAAACTCATTCCCCAAGGGGCTCATGAAACTAATTTTTTTGGAAGAGTGAAGGAACCCACATGAAAATAACAAAATGTACATCACATTGTGTCTGTCTGTCTTAATTTCTCAATGAAACAGCTGTCATATCTGAAGATATTCAGGGCAACATTCCTTTTATAGCTCTGTCGACATAATTAATATGATTTTTCTGTGAAATGTAATATTTCTAAGTTATGCAAAGTCCTAATGTTTATCTACCACAACAAACTGATAATATTTCGAAGGATGAAGAAATAGATCAAGAAATAATAATTACCAGGGCGTGGTGCCCCAACAGACTGGACTGGAAAACGCTCCTAAGGGCCAGCAAACGATCCCTGAACTAACTACAAGCTTTTCTCTTGTGAACTGTTTTATTCTGTTCTTTGTCAGTGGTTTGTTTTTGTTGTTTTGTTGTCTGGTTGTATACTGTTGCTTTGTTTTCCTCTGTCTAGTTTTCGTGCATGTTAGTGACTCCACAGGTCTGTCTGAATAGGACAGGCTGGATGAACTATCTGGAGGAAAAACAACGGGACCGACAGTTTTGGGGGGACTTGGGGTGGGGGGGTAAAGGGGGGGTAAGGAAGTGGTGTTAACAAACCCAGGGACAAGGGAAAAACATGGGACCCCAAATGGTAGAGAAGGGGGAGTGGCAGGCCTTGTGGGAAATGATCAAGGGTAAGGTTGCTTAGAGAAGAGGTATACTCTAGCCCAGGTGGCGATGAAGCATGGTAGTAGGGCAGGAGGAAAGTCAAGGGAGATGGAGGAAAGAGCTAGGAGTCAAAGGGCATTCATAGAGGTCTAGACAAAGACATGTACATGCAAATATATATAGGAGGATGGGGAAATAGATCTATGTGTCTATATTTATAGGTCAAGTATTAAGGTGGCGGAAGGACCTTGGGCCTCTACTCAAACACTCCCTCAATGCATGAATACCTTCTGTTATTAAATTGGAACTCTATGATGCTCACTCTCCCGACACAACGGCTGGAGCCAAAGTGAGTGAACAAGTAAATGTGGTGAAGAAAGCTGATGGTGTCCGGCTATCAAAAGAGATAGTGACTGGGGTCTTAAAGGCTTGAAGATAAACAAGCAGCCATCTAGCTCAGAAGCAACAAAGTCCACATGGAAGAACACACCAGCCTGAGTGAGCGAGTGGTCCCAAAGGGATCAGTTACCAGGCATCAAAGAACAAAAAATCATATCATTGACTGCACACCTCCATGATAGGATCGCTGAAGACAAATGGGTGAATAAGCAAATGTGGTGAAGAAAGCTGATGGTGCCCGGCTATCAAAAGAGATAGTGTCTGGGGTCTTAAAGGCTTGAAGGTGAACAAGCGGCCATCTAGCTCAGAAGCAAATAAGCCCACATGGAAGAAGCACACCGGCCAGTGCCATCACGAGGTGCCCAAGGGACCAGGTATAAGGCATCATGCAAAAAAAAAGATATAAGTGTGTGTATGTATGTGTATATATGTGTATATGTATATATGTATGTATATATATGTATATATATATCATATTAAATGAAGGGGGAAGTGCAGAGTGGAGACCCAAGGCCCAAGTGTCGACCAACGGAGATCCCCTCATAGAGGGGTTTAGGAGAGGAGATGGGTTAATTAGGGTGTGAGGTAGTATCGATGAAGAACACAGCTTTCCCCCGGATCCTGGATGCTTCCTCCCCCCAACTACCATGATCCGAATTCTACCTTGCAGGGCTGGATAGGACAGAGGCTGTACACTGGTGCATATGAGGGTTGGAGGTACAGGGAATCCAGGGTGGGTGATACCTTCAGGACCAAGGTGTGAGGGACGATGCTGGGAGAGTGGAGGGCGAGTGGGTTGGAAAGGGGGAACTGATTACAAGGATCCACATGTGACCTCTTCCCTGGGAGAGGGACAGCAGAGAAGGGGGAAGGGAGACTCCGGATAGGGCAAGATATGACAAAACAACGATGTATAAATTACCAAGGGCATATGAGGGAGGGGGGAAGGGGGAGGGAGGAGGGGAAAAAAAAGAGGACCTGATGCAAGGGGCTTAAGTGGAGAGCAAATGCCTTGAGAATGATTGGGGCAGGGAATGTATGGATGTGCTTTATACAGTTGATGTATGTATATGTGTGGATTGTGGTAAGAGTTGTATGAGTCCCTAATAAAATGTAAAAGAAGAAAAGAGAAAAAAATGATTAGGGCAAAGACTGTACAGATGTGCTTTATACAATTGATGTATGTATATATATGAACTGTGAAAAGAATTGTATGAGCCCCAATAAATTGTTAAAATTTAAAAAAAAAAAAAGAAATAATAATTAATGAAATACACATTTTCAGGTAGTACCATTTACAATAGCCAAGCGTAAATGAAAATATCTATATCTATACTTGAATAAAAAAACAACAGATTTATGTGAGGAAAACTACAGAAATTACAAGAAATCAAGTGTGACCTCAGCAAATGGGATAATATCCCATGCTCCTTGACCAGACGACTCAATGTAGTACAGTTATCAGTTCTACTCAAGGCACTAGACAAGTTTAATTCACTCCTGATAAAATTACCCTCATCTTTCTTCAAAGAATTGCAAAACCACTGATTACTAACTTCATATGGTAAGGGCATAGGTCAGGGGTTGAACCTACAAACTTCTCCTTGGTAGAAAGATAAAACTGTTCTCATAAAAGACTTGTAGGCTGGCTTTGAGTTGGAATTTTGGGGTCATTTAGGATTTTTTTGTGGCATGTGATTTTTAGGGCTTTAAGGTCATTTGGGGTCATTTAATTTTTTTGCGCATTAGGGTGGTTTGGGCTTTAAGGGTGTTTTATAAGGTTTAAGGGAGTTTTTAAGGGATTTAGGGGTGATTTTTTGGAGTGTATAGGTATTTTTTAGCAGGTAGGGGTGTTTTTAGTGATCTTACAGGGTTTCTTAGAGATTTTAGGGTATTTTAAAATATTTTATGTGTTTTTCCCCAGCATTTTATGTTTTGTTGGGGCTTTCATGTTGTCTTCAGGGCATTTATGTGGTTTTGGAAGTTCATGGTTTGGGAATCTTCTAGGGATATGATTTGGAAGTTCCACATGTTTTGGGAGGCATTTAGTGTGTTATTTGTGGCTTCAGAGTGTTATTTGAATTTTAGGGAATATTATGGCTTTTCAGACATTTTAAGGCTTTTAGGGTGATTTTAGTGTTTAAGGGTGTTTATTAGGCTTATATGTGTTTTTATGGCTTTTAGTGTTTTGTTAAAATTTTAGGGTGCTTCTTAAGGCATTAGAGTGTTTGGGGGGATTAGGTTTTGGTTTTCAGGGCTTTAGGGTTTTGTTGGATTATTTTTTGCTTTCATGGTGAATTCATGTCTATTAGGCTGTTGGACTTTTACAGGGTTTTATAGTGCTTCGGGTTGCTTTGTAGGGATGTTCTTGGGGTTTTAAAAGACTTTTAGCGTGTTTTTAGGGCTTCACGTGTTCTTTATTTTGCGTTTTAAGGCATTTGCATAATATTAGGGCATTTATTATGTTTTCGGGACGTAAGGAGTTTTTTTTAAGACTTATGGCGCATTAGGGTGTTTTAGAAAGCCTTTTACCATGTATTTAATGGTCTTAAGATGTTTTAGAGGGTCTTTAGGGGTGGTCTTAGCATTTTAGAAATATTTTAGACGTTTTAGGGTTTTTAAGGCATTTATAGTGTTTTTACGACTTTTAAGGTGTTTTTAGAACACGCCTGACAGGTACACACTATTTCAATCAGGCTCTGGTTAGTGCCTCTCAATCAATTGGTGACATGGGAGTCTGGATAATGGATTACCTTTACTCTGCAGATGAGAAAACTCACTCAAAAAGACACAGGTGTTGACCCACAGGCACACAACTGGTTAACAACAAAGACATATTCACAACCAGTGTTGGGAGCCAGAGCCCTAAGCCCCACATACCTGTCCCCAGCCGAACAGTCAATCTATCCTGAACCATCAAATGATCTGAGCAGATCCTCCCACCCAACTCACCTTCCCATGCCAAATATTTTATTTCAGAAGGTGGCAGTGAATCTGCAGCTCTGAGAGAGGGACATATCTGATCGGAGCACATGGAGCAGATGAAGGGGGAGGAGGGGAATGTGGAGCACATCCTGGCACACCAGGACTTGAGGATGATGTTCCCACTCAGAGAATCCAGTCCACATAGAAGACCACATGGCCAGCCCCACGATGAGACAAGACACCCCTCAAAGACCCATAGCCTTAGAGGGGACAACACTGAAGACACAGTGTGGGAAATGCGCCCCAACTAATCCTGCCACACCGAGGCATAACACTAAGGGGGTACAGCAGAAGAGCAAGAAAACGAAGCATCAAGGTCCCCAGGGAATGCCAAAGGATGACTTTGAGGCCAGTACTTGGTACACCAACAGACTGGACTGGAAAACACTCTTAAAGGCCAACAAACCGACCTTGAACTAACGATGAGCCACTTCTTTCTTGTTGAGTTGTTTTCATTCATTGTCATTGGATTTTGGTTGTTTTGTTGCTTTTAGTGCTTGGTTTTGCTCTGTCTTGTTTTGTGTATGTTATTACATCTACAGGTCTGTCTAAATAAGATAGGCTGGACGAACAATCTGGAGGAGAGAAAACAGGACCAACACTTCTGGGGAGACATGGGAGAGAGGGAGGTGTGGGGAAAGGTAGTGGTGTTAAGAAACCCAGAGAAAAGGGAAGAACAGGTGATGCAAATCGGTGGTGAGGGGGATGTAGGAGGCCTGGTAGGGAGTGATCAAGGGAAATGGAACCAATGGAACCAAGAGGAATTACTGAATTACTGAAGCACAAATGAAAAGTGAGCATGGCAGTGGGCCCAAGAGGCAAATCAAAGGGAATAGAAAAGCAAGCTAGGAAGCAAGGGTCAATTATAGAGGTTTAAAAAAAGGCATGTACATATTTAAATATATGAGCATGGGGAAATAGATCTATGTCCCTATATTTATAGGTTTTGTATTAAGGTAGCAGATGGACATTGGGCCACTGCTCAAGGACTCCCTCGTTGCAAAAATACTGTTCTATTAAATTGGCATTCTATGATGCTCACCTTCCCTACACGATCACTGAACACAAAGCAGGTACATAAGCAAATGTGGTGAAGAAAGCTAATGGTGCCCAGCTATCAAATATATAGCATGTGAGGTCTTAAAGGCTTTAAGGAAAACAAGCGCCCATCTAGCTCAGAAGAAACAAAGCCCACATGGAAGAAGCACACCAGCTTGTGTGATCATGAGGTTTTGAAAAGATTTGGTAGCAGGCATCATCAGAACAAAAAAAATCTTATCATTGCGAATGAGCGGGGAGTGCTGGGTACAGACACAAAGCCCATTTACAGTCCTCTGGACATCCCTAACAGAAGGGTGTCAGGGAGGAGATAAACCAAGACAGGTACCAGATAATAACGATGAAACACAGCTTTCCCCTAGTTCCTACATGTTTCCTATCTCCCACTATCATGATCCCAATTCTAATTTACAAATCAGGCTAGACTAGAGAATGTACACTTGGACAGATAGGAACAGGAAACATGGGGAATCCAGGGTGGATGAGCCCTTGAGGACCAGTGTTATGAGTGCAGACTCGGGAAGGGTGGAGGGAGGGTAGGTTGGAAAACGGAAACCGTATACAGGGATCTACATTTAACCTCAACAGAAAAGTGGGTGAAGGAACATCAGACAGTGCAAGATATGAGAAAATAATTAGTAAATTATCAAGGGTAGCTCGAATGGAGGGGGAAAAATGAGGAGCTGAGGCCAGGGGCTTGGGTGGGGTGGAGAGTGGATATTTTGAGAATAATGAGGGCAATGAATGTACAAATGTGCTTTACACAACCGATGTATATATGCATTGTGGTTAGTGTTGCATGAACAATTTAAAAAAAGGTCTGGACAGAGGGCACATGCAAGGATGATCTCAGGCTGGATTAGATCAGCAAAATCACCTCCTGGAGTTGCCTCACCCTGTGTCTATTCCTGAGTCAGGCATGAAGCTTAGGGCCCATAGTCCCAGGAGCTGGACAGGGAGGGAGGCGGGGTTCTGAGGTCATTCCATAGGGGCAATGGCCCTCCTGTCCTGCCGGGCCCACCCTCCTTTGTAATCCTGCTGGCTGGAGCACGGCTTTCATGGAGTCCACACCATGGGAGCTCTACTACTCATGGGGGATTGGCAGGAAGCCTCTGCTTATGCGCACACACCACCACCTAGCTGGAGGATCTCTGTGAACAAAGCCTGAGGCAGACAACAAGCCCACTAATTGATGCTGTAAGAGATACAATCAGCATCCAGAAACCTGCAACTGGGAGTAAGAGGCAGCATACTTGGCCCCAGCCACTCCCACTGCCATCTTCAAGGAGTGACATTCTAAAGCAGAGGGTTTTCAAAAGGCACTGCCAGGACTGTGGAATGAGCAGCTCATTTGTGGACATGGATACTGTGTGATCCAGAAGTATTACCTCTTCCTTTCCATTCAGGTGAGACAAAAAAAAGTTCCAAATAGAAAGCCATGCATCTAAACAGTATCCAATAGCCACTCATGTGCAGTGCTGCTGCCTCCAAAGAGCTTTCCTAGGTTTTTCTCTCTGTGGACAGATATACCTTGGTCCTTGGCTCTGCATGAGAAAGAATTCACGCCAAAGCCAGGTTTGTGATCCAATTGTGTTTTAGGAGAGATAGGGAGGCATGGTAGGCAACCCTGGTGGACCCCAGTGGCTGAATTGAATTTACTTGGCCTAGGTGGGTCAATGTGGGTGCAGCACCCACCCAGGTGTACCTGGCCTTCCTGACTGGAAACCTGGACCTCTGAGCACGCTCGGTGTGCCACTCTTTCCTGGGTGGCTAGCTTGGCCCTCTGAGCATGTATCATGGACAACCTAGTCCCTATGCTAGCTACCTAAAATTTACACCCTGAAGAGATATGGACCCAAATCTTTGGGGTACAAGGCGACGACATCTTTAGGTCCTTCCTGCTGGCAAAAGGGTGAAGTGGGGCTTTGGGTCCATACCCTTTCTACTCTGCTGGGAGGGGTTGTCCATTCAGGTCTAGGATGGATAAGGTTGAGGTGGTCCAGGAGATGGTGGTCCTAGAGGTGGCACACTTGGTTCAGAGGGCTTGGTAACTTGAGAACTTCTGGAAAAACAAACAAACGGACAAGAGGGTGAACAGTTTAACTGAGACAAGGCTAGGCTTGTGAGGTGGCAGTGCCCTTGAAATTAGGTGAGTGTCACAGGAAACAAAAAAAATCTTAGGATTATCAGGCATGTGTGTTTGTTCGTTCTAAGTATAGGCACGGGAGTAAAAGCATCCACAATTTCCCCTATGAGGGTACAGGGTTTGGGAACTACTGGGTGCACTGAGATCACTGTTTCATTTATGATCCTAATGTTTGGACCCACTGCTAAGAACCATGCTTCTATTTAATCCTATTATCCCTCAATTATTAACTTTGGTCAAACAAATTTTGTTTTCATTAATTACTTTCATAGTTATCTATCTATCTATCTATACACACACATTTAATTGAATGGAATGAAAAGGTCATGCGTTATAGCGTTAAATTGTAATATTGGAATACTACAGCGGGAGTCAACAGGGATCAAAAGAAAGTAAGTGTCTGAGTCATTTTTAATTTTCTTGGCTTCAAATTGAATAAAAGACTTGTAAATTACCCAGAGACCAAATTCCCATGGTGCCTCCTACAACGGGTAGAATGTTCAGGGATGTTTCAGGGCTGGGAGATTAGTAACCCCTAAGTCCAGGATCCCTTAGGGCAGGGGTCCTCAAACTGTTTACACAGGGGGCCAGTTCACTGTCCCTCAGACCGTTGGAGCACCAGACTATAGTTAAAAAAAACCAAACTATGAACAAATTCCTATGCACATTGCACGAATCGGCTACTAAGTAGGACATGCAGAGGCAGCAAAAACACCCTGAGGGTGGGATAAATGTCGTGAGGCCACATGTGCCCCACGGGCCACAGTTTGAGGATGCCTGCCTTAGGGGGTTCCTGGGTGCACTGGGGATGAAGGTCTCTACTGCTCCTCAAAAGGAGAAATGCTGTAACTTCTGGCATTTCGGCCCACTTTCCAATCACTTTACAAAACTGTTCCAGGTGAATCAGGGTTAGAAGGGAAAGTGTACCATTCTCTGGCCACCATTCTCCTTTCTCAAATAAAGTTGCATAGTGTATCAGCTTTTGTTTGTCTAGCCTCTGTGTCAACTCTATCCCAATTGGACAGGATTCATGCAAGGGGGCAATTCCTGAGTATGAAGCTGCTAAGTCCCATCTAGAAAGCACAAAAGAAGGCTCTGTAGAGCTTGCTGCCTCAAGGTCAATAAACCCCACTTGAGAGCGAGCCCTTTATTGCCCTGAATCTGTTGCCTCAGGAAGATGCCCCAGCAAGAAGTAAGGGATCAAAGACAACTCACTGAGGTCGACTTTAAGTCCAACCATTATTCTAGACAAGCTAGGAGAACCACTGCTTGGAATGGCCCCACGGCCCTCCAAGATGCCTGCTGGCGGGAGCAGACTCTCAAATCTCTGAAGGGAAGGGGCATCTGGAAGCTCAGGGAACCTTAAGGGAATTGGAATTTCTGTCTGGAACATCGTGGCAGTGGAACTGTGTAGTAAGAGCTTTCCCCAAAAGTGCCTTAAGCAGCAACACTGAAAGCCTAAAGGTAACAGTTACACAGGAAGGGTTCCATATGCCATTGGCCTAAGCCTGGGCCACGGAAAACCAGCCTGTAACAAGGAACAAACCTACACTGGTAGAACACTAACACTATAACGCCTCAAGTTTTAAATTCAGGAAATAATTTTAAACATTTTTATTCTTTACTTTCATAGTTATCAATATGTATATATGGCATTCAAATATATAAAACGTGCAATGTTTTTGAAATGTAACCAAATTGTCACATTGATAATTTATAAGTTTGGTACTAGATAAGTTTCAATTAAATGTTATAAAAATGTTGTGCTGGGCATTATAGGGCTAAAGCAGCTTGTTTGAAAAGCCAGGAGAAAGGGAATGGAGGGGAAAAGGGAAATATTTGGCTCCCAGGACAAGGCAGGGCTAACTCCCAGGTCTATTCAACCAGCTCCCTAGGCAGTGCCCTTCCACATGTTTGGGCTGGTGGGCACCATCTTGGCCAGGGTCACAGGCCCCGTTTCCCCATGGCCACAATGGCGGCTATATAGGATCTCTGGGAAAAGCTTAAACAGCCTTGACAAGAGTGAAGCCATTATGAGCTGACAGAAGGCACCATGTAAAGTAAATAAAGTAGCTATGAACTGTAAATGAACTAGCTGATATAGGGGAGGTAGGCTGTGCAGATGTGCCCAAGGGAATGTCCCAAAGGATATGGATGCTCAGAAGATTCGCGAGAGCGACCAGAGCAGTCTTTGTTCAACTAAGAATGACTAACTGCAACACCCTGCTTCTCTACTCTGCCTGCTTGCACACCTGCACATTGCAAAAGTATAAAAACCTTTGGACAATTAGACTGGGGCTGCTCAGGAAAAAAAACTTTTTCTGTTGAACTTGCCAGCG
Source organism: Tenrec ecaudatus (assembly GCF_050624435.1). Classification (NCBI taxonomy): domain Eukaryota; kingdom Metazoa; phylum Chordata; class Mammalia; order Afrosoricida; family Tenrecidae; genus Tenrec; species Tenrec ecaudatus. The sequence continues at coordinate 369,785 of NW_027457574.1, read as the reverse complement.
GTCGGAGTAGTTTTCTTTCTGGGAATGGAGAGTGGCTACAACATTTCGAGGTGCACCGAGATCCAATTGCCACTGTCTGGGCTTGCTTAGAAAGGAAACCTCCTTAACAGGAGTGCTCTCCCCAGAACTACGGATTTCTGATTTCTCTAGGCCAGGGGTCCTTAAACTCTTTAAACAGGGACCAGTTCACTGTCCCTCTGATCAGTTGGAGGGCCGAACTATCGTTTCAATAAAACTATGAACAAATTCCTATGCTTCCTGCACATACCTTATTTTGAAGTTTAAAAAAAACACACAAACAAACGGGGCACAAACACTCGGCGGACAGGATCAAGGTCCTCGGCTATCCGCATGTGGCTCACAGGCTATTGTTTGAGGACCCCTGCTCTAGGCGCTCACAAAGAGAATGTAGTTTCAGCCCTAAAGCCTGGAGACTCCGCAATTTGTTTAAAGGTGATTGGACAGAAGGAGTTCCTGATTTGCCCATGCAAGACTCGTTTTCCCTTCCCCTATTTCTCAGAGTTCATAGTTATGTTTATGGGGAACCAGGACATCCCTATCTGATCCCTAAAATTGATGCGTGGAATGACATTGCCACTAATAAGCCAGCATAAACAAAAGACTTACTTCCTCCTGCAACAGAAAGGGTTCTTGTTTCAAGATTTCAGGAAACATGGCAGGACCAGAAAAAAAATAGACCCAAGGTCCTAAAACCACTAAGGTGGAGGCTGCCCTTCCCCAACCCCTCCCCATACCCCTCTGTCTCGGCTTTATTCCTTTTTGCAGGAGGACTCTGGGAGTGGGAGAACTAGCTTACGACCCTTCATTATCACTGCCACCCTGTCAGGTGCATGGGGCTGGAGAGAGAGAAATACTCATAACTCCTTTCTGAGTCCACACCCCAACATACACTAGGGCTGGTATGGGATCTCGACCGCCCCACCCCCCAAGAAGGATGATTTGGCAGCAGCCATTCTACACTCAAGGCAAGCAGCCCCAACACCTGGGGAAGACCCCTGAGTCCCTTTTTGGGTATATATCCCCTTGTATTCCAGTGATTTGTATAATTGGAATCAACAAAATCCCTTTTTCTGACAAAGCAGGTCTGATTCCTTGATAGAAACGGTTTTCCATATGCATTAGCCCACCTCCAGAAATTGCCAGCAACTTCTCCAGGTGCTGTTCACAACACAGGTACAGTAGCCCTGCCAGAGAGAGGCCCAGTAAGCAGTCAATGGACATGATGGTCAGACAGCAGGCACTCCCCATGTGAGGGAAACTCTTTTTGCCACTGCACGAAAAATGTGAGATCCAAACTCCTTGCAAGGCACAGAAGGCCTAACCAGGTATCACCAGTTTCTCTTGCAGGCCCTCAGTGGAACAGCTAGAAAACCTATGAATTTATCTAAGGTCAGTGAGAATTTTCAGGCTCTTACAAGAGAATGTCTGCGTGCCTTTTTAGAGTGACTGATGGAAGCCTACGGGCTTTATATCCCTAACGGCCTGGAGGCCCCGAGAACAGGAGGGCAATAAGTATTGCCTTTATTACTCAGTCTGCCTCAGACATGAAAAAGAAGTGGGAAGGGTTTGACGGGAAAAATCTTAGTGATTTGGTACAAGTGGCTCAGCGGGTGTGTAACAACAGAGATGATCCTACCACGACAGAGACAAAGAAACTAGTTAAAATACTAGTAATTGCCATGAGAGACCCCAGAGACTCAGGAAAAGGAGAGCATGGCCCACTTACGGAGAGACTGACCTGTGGGCACCGCCAAGCCATGGGGCAGGATCAATGTGCCTACTGCAGGAAAGAAGGACATTGGAAAAATCAGTGCCTTGAATACCCCAGGAGAAGCAGACAACCCTCCAATAGAGAGGACGGGCCTCATCCACACCTAGAAAATCCCAAGCAAGAGACAATAATGCTTGAAGAAGCTGAATGAAGGTGTCAGTGCTCTGTTTCACTTGGTCCCCAGGATCCCAGGCTAACTGTCCAAGTAGGAGGCCAGCCAGTCAATTTCTTAGTGGACACAGGGATTACCTTCTCAGGTTCAGAAAAGAGTACAGGCAAATTGTCAAAAGGAAAGATTTGAATTACTGTCAGCATATGATTGCTTCCAAAAATAACTCACACCAGAAGATTTGCATGGAGGTTAGGTGGGTTTCTCAAGACATCATGATAAAAAATATCTGTCTGCCCTTTGTCCCAGTTAGCCATATGATTTTTATGGCACTGGCCCCTGGCTTGGCTGTTGAGCCATGGAAACTGTTTTTGCAGGACGTGAGGCGGTGGCCTGTGGCCATCAGTGGAAGGACAAAATCTCCACAGTGGTCTTCCTGTTTCAATTTGGAGCCACCTATATCACCTCTCGGACATTATTGTTGTCCTGGGCTCCGAATCGCCACCCCAGGTCTAGAAGGCACCTAACAGATCCACACTATTTGAATCAGGCTCTGGTTAGCCCCTATCGATCACTTGGTGACATGGGAGTCTGGACAATGGAGTACCTTTACTTTTCGGATCAGAAAACTAACTCAAAAAAACACAGGTGTTGACCCAGAGGCACACAACTGGTTAAAAACAAAGCCAAACTTACAACCATTTTCTGGAGCCAGAGTTCTGAGCCCCTCGTGGCTGTGCCCAGCCGAGCAGTCCCTCTCTCCTGGACACACCAAAGATCTGAGCAGATATTCCCCACAACCCCTCCCAAAGATTTTATTTCAGAGGATAGCATTGAATTTGCATCTCCTGGACAGAGACATTATCTGATCAGAGCACACAGAGATGAAGGGGAGAAGGGGAGAGTGGAGCACATCCTGTCCCACCAGACCTTGAGGATGATGTTCCCACTCAGAGAAGTCAGTTCACATAGAAGACCACATGGCCAGCCCCACGACGAGACACAACGTCCCTCAAAGACCCATAGCCCTAGAGGGGACAACACTGGAGACACAGTGTGGGAATTACCCCCAAACTGATCTCGCTACACCGAGGCATAACACTAAGGGGGTACAGCAGAAGAGCAAGTAAAAGGAGCAGCAAGATCCCAAGGAAATGCTAAAGGTGGACTTTAGGGTCAGGGTTTGGTGCCCCAAAAGACTGGACTAGAAAACACTTCTAAAGGCCAACACATAGTCCTTAAACTATCTATGAGCTTTTCTATCTTGTTGACCTTTGTTTTCTTTTATTGTAATTGGATTTTTGTTGTTTTGTTTATTTTGCTGCTTGGTTTTGTTCTTTCTTGTTTTTGTGCATGTTATTGCCTCTACAGGTCTGTCTAAATAAGATAGGCTGAACGAACAATCTGGAGGAGAAAAAAAAACGGAACTAGCACATCCTGGAGGACATGCGAGAGAGGGAGGTGGGAAGAAAGGTAGTGGTGTTAAGAATTCCAGAGACAAGGGAACAAAAAGTGATGGAAATCAGTGGTGAGGGGGATGCAGGAGGCCTGGTAGGGCGTGATCAAGGGTAATGTAACCAAGAGGAATTACTGAAACCCAAAGGAAGACTGAGCATGACAGTGGGCACAAGAGGAAAATCAAAGGGTATAGAAGAGTGAGCTGGGAAGCAAGGGCCAGTTATAGATGTCTAAATAAAGGATGTACATATATTTACAAAGGGGCATGGGGAAATAGATCTATGTCCATGTGTTTATAGATTTAGTATTAAGGTAGCAGATGGACATAGGGTCTCCGCTCAAGGACTCGTTCATTGCAAGAACATTGTTCTATTAAATTGGCATTAAACGATGCTCACCTTCCCTACACCATCACTGACCACAAAGCGGCTGCATAAGCAAATGTGATGAAGAAAGCCGATGGTGTCCAGCTACCAAAAGATATAGCGTGTGGGGTCTTAAAGGCTTGAAGGTAAAGAAGCAACCATCTAGCTCAGAAGCAACAGAGCCCACATGGAGGAAGCATACCAGCCTGTGTGATCACAAAGTTTCAAAGGGATAAGGCAACAGGCATCATGAGAACAAAAAAATCTTATCATGGAGAATGAGAGGGGACGGCCGGGTATAGACCCAAAACCTATTTGCAGTGCACTGGACATCCCCTTACAGAAGGATCTCAGAGAGGAGATAAAAGAATACAGGGTATGAGACAGCAAAGAAAAACACAACTTTCCTCAAGTTCTTTTTTTTTTTTGTTTTTTTTGCGCACCCCGCGGGCGCCCGGTGCCGCCCCCTCCCTGGTCCCGCGGCGGCGGCGGCGGCTCGGGGCCGGGGGGGGGGGGCGCCAGGGGAGGGGGCAGACACCAGGGGCAGCGGTGGCGGCGGCGGCTCCCGGCGCCATCTTGGGCTGATCGATGAATTGAACAAAGAGGATCAATTTCCGATCAAGCGAGTTATCAATGGGGGCCGGGGAGTGAGAGGGACTTGTCCCTGAGTCGGCCCCGCTTTCCCAGGAACCCCCCTCCTCCCCTCCGCCGCGGCTCCCCGGCGGCAAGGCAGCCCAGCGCCCCCCCGGGGAGGCCGCGACCGCCCGCAGCCCCCACCCGCGAGCGAGAGGCCGAGAGAGAAGCCTGACCTGCAGCTGCTGTAAATCAAAGCGCTTCCAATATTGAAACATAGATCCCACATTGGCCGCCATCTTCAGACGTATTGAGACGGAGTGAGAGGCTGATAGAGAGGGGGCTGGAGTTCAGGAGCCGCCAGGAGGCAGCAGGCGGGCGGCGCCAAAACCCGGCCTGGAGCCGGCCGCCGCCGCCGCCACAGAGGAGCACGGACTCCTCCTCACGGCGCCACCGCCGCCAGGGCGAGCCGAGCCGGAGTCGGAGTCTGAGCCCGAGGGCGTGGCGGCCGCTGGCCCGGCCTAGCGCGCGGCCGCCCGGCCACGCCCCCCGCCTGCGGCCGAACGAGCGACCCGCTCGTGACCCCCGCCCCTCCCAACCCCCAGCCCCGGCCGAAGGCCGCCCGGCTCGGCGCGGCCCGGCCCCTTGAGGGCGGCGAGAGGGGCGCTGGAGGGCGGCGAGAGGGCAGCCCCACCGCCCGCCGAGGCCCAGGCCGGGCTCACCTGGCGCGGGGGGGGGGGGCGCGGAAGGAGGGGGCCCTGGCGGCAGCGGAGCGCAGGCCCCCCGCCCGCCTCTACGCCCGGGCGCTGGGTGCTGGCGACGCGCCGGGGGTCGTCGGTCGTCCTGCTGGGCGCCCGCCCGCCCGCGGAGCCGCCGCGACCACCTGCTTGAGCCCAGACCCCCGCACGGCGCAGGCCTCAGCGCACCCGCGCTTGTGCCCGAAGCCTTGACCGTGGGCGGCCCCGCCAGCCGGGGCCTCAAGGACCCAGCACCCCAGAGCGCCCTTGCTGGGGGAGGGCAGGGGCATGGGGAGGCATCAGCCCCTGACCCTCTTGAACTTGCACCCGCCAGCGTCCAACGCTGGGGCCCCAGAGTCCCCTCTCAACACCACCCGGTGACCCAGGGCCCCCTAGCTGTCACCGCCGACTTGGTACTTAGGAGACATGCTCTCTGGAGGCGGTTGAGGCTTGTCTTGTGGCCAATAATCATCTCCTACGCCTTCCTTTCCAGTCACTAATTTGATGTCTTCACTTAAAGAAATGCCCATAAGTTGAGGTTTCAGAGGAGAGCTCCTTGAGCTCCCCAGACAACAAGGGGGCCGAGTGTCACCGTCATTATCCTGAGCTGGGAGGGAACACTAGTGTTCCAGAGGCTGGGAATCCGTCACTGCCTGCCCACAGCACAGACAGAGCAGGTGCTGGTTATAATTGTTTCTAGACGTCCTGCCATGCTCAGTTGAATGTCAAAGCCATAAACGTTGCCCGACTACAATCAAACTGGAGTACGCAGACATTTCTGCATCATTGCCGGGTGGAAATACACTGAGTGGAGTTGGATGAGATGGCAGCAAGTGCTTAAGGAGGGGGTGCTGTGGGAATACCAACAAGATGACTGCTAGTCTCCATTTCCTTCTCTCGTCTGCTTTGTGTTTTCTTTCAGGACCAGAAGAAATGATGCATATGTAAGGAAAAAAACTTTTCATTTCCAGAGGAGTTTTCCACCCCACAATCTACCCGCAGCCTCCTTTGAGCAAGCCAGTAAAAGCTTTTTTTTTTTTTTTTTTTTTTTAACCTGCCTTCTCACTATGACAATTTCCGGAGCTGCTATGTGGCTGTGTTTAAAAGTCCCCCTCGGGATCCAGAGTGCAATCCATATCACAAAGGCATCCTCCCAGTCCTAAATAGCAATGTGACCTCATTTCAGAAGGTTGTTCTTGTTTCCATAGACCCAGAATGGAGTTTAAGCTGTTGATCTTGACTGTGGTTGTCGACTCAGCCTCTCATGGGCACCTCATGGGCAGTGGAGCAAACTGTGCCAATCTGTGCTACCACCAGGACTGGGAGAGGAAGCCAACAGTGGTGGGCCATAGGTCAATGTGTGGAAGGGGATGATCAGGTCTTTCTTCATTATTCTGTTTCAGTCTGGAAACACCACTGAAGCCTCAGTGTCGTAGCAACACACAAACCTTCACTGACAGTCTGGGGCACATTGGCTGCAAATCAAACCCGGGTCTTCCCGGTGAAAGACGATGAGAGGTCTACCACTGAAGCACCGTGGCCCTCACCTCAAACCAGGGCAGTCATTTCCGGAGTTCAAACCAGACCACAATGCAGGATGACTGAGATTGCCACCAGAATCTGATACTGATGCAGAAAAAAACCTAACTACCATTTTATTGACTCCCAATAGGACAAAGATCTGCCCCTTTGGGGTTTTGAGACTTTAAATCCTTACAGCAGGGGTCGCAACCTGTGGGTCGCGACCCCTTTGGGGATCAAATAACCCTTTAACAGGGGTCATCCAATTCATAACGATAGCAAAATTACAGTTATAAAGTAGCAATGAAAATAATTTTATGGTTGCAGGTGACCACAACATGAACTGTATTAAAGGGTGGCGGCATTCAGAAGGTTGAGAACCATTGCCTTACAGAAATAGACAACCTCATATTTCTCCCACGGAGGGGCTAGTCAGTTCAAACCCCTGACCTTGCGATTAGCAGGTTAATGCATAGTCCACTACACCACCAGGGCTCCTAATGATATAATAAGAGATACTATTGTTAGATCTCTCGTGGGAGAAATATACCTCAGTCCTTGGCTTCGCGTGAGAAAGAATTCACTCCGCAGCCTGGATTGTGATCCAAGTGAGTTTTTTGAGAGAAGAAGTTTCAGGTTTACACAGGCACCTCAGGGCCCCTCACCCCTGCACAGCTTGCCTAGAAGCTGCTGGAGAGAAAGTCACTACGTGGGCTCCAGGATCCTGCCTTTTCTTTCTTTTCTTAAATCGTTTTATTAGGGGCTCATACAATTCTTATCACAATCCATACATACATCAATTGTGTAAAGCACATTGTACACTCACTGCCCTCATTATTCTCAAAACATTTGCCTCCACTTAAGCCCCTGGCATCAATCAAGTCCTCATTTTTACCCCTTCCTCCCCCATCCCTCAAGAAACCTTGATAATTTGTGAGTGGTGATATTGGGAGGGTAGAGGGAGGGTGGATTGGAAAGAGGAAACCGATTACAAGTATCTACATGTGACCTCCTCCCTGGGGGACGGACAACAGAAAAGTGGGTGAAGGGAGACATCGGAGAGGTCAAGATCCTGCCTTTTCAATTCCTCCACAGGGAGGCATGGTTGATGGTCCTGGTCAACCCCATTGGCTGGATTGAATTCACCTGGCTCAGATGGGCCAATCCAGGTGTAACACCCACCTAGGTGTACCACCCCTTCCTGGCCGGAAGTTTGAACCTGAGCATATGTAATGGATGACCCACTCCCTATGCTAAGCTACCTAACAGTATTTGCAAGATGCCGAGCAATGTTCTAAGCTTTTTGTATATAATAATTCAATTATATCACTTAAGAAGCCTATGTGTGGACTCTATTCTTGCCTCATTTTACAGATGAAAAATCAGTGGCACAGGATGATAAAGCCATGAGCCTATGACCACACAGTGAGGAAGTGGAAAGGAGAGATTTGAACCCAGGCTGCAGAGTCCATGCCTTGGGTGCCTACAGCGCCACATAGGACACAGGAAAGCATGGAGCAGACTCGGCGTAAGACCTAGCATGTATGTGCTAGGACTGCATGAGAGTAGCTGCTACTCAGATCCAGAAGAGAATACAAGGCTATTGCAAAAATTATTTTTGCCAAAAGAGGGTGGAATTCTGCATCTTGTGCGAAATCCCCCAACCTGCACATGGCACAGCTACTTCAGAAGGTTCCCAACAATGTGTGCTGTGTGGCAAACCTAACTGAGCTCAGGGGGAGCTGGTCTGTGGGTTATGTTACCCAGAAGGTGAGCAGTTTGAACTCACCAGCCACCACTCCAAGGGAGAAAGAGAAGGCTTTCTGCTCCCATGGACTTACAGTCTTTGAAGTGGCAGGGAGCATTTCCATGCAGCCTATGATTAGGATCTAGGAGGGTGAGGGTGGATGGAGTTGGTTGAGACCAGGCTTCAGGGCATTTCCCAGAAGGGCTTCCTGCAGTGACTCTGCCTTCAGGAATGTCTGGTGACCCTGAGGGCAGCAAAGTCCTAAGCACACTCAGGCAGTGGTTCTCAACCTTCCTAATACAGGTCCTTTTGTTGTGGTGACCCCCCCCCCTCCGACCATTAAATGATTTTCTTGCTACTTCATCACTGTAATTTTGCTACAGTTATGAATTGGACGAGCCCTGTGAAAGGGTCATATGACTCCCAAAGGGGTCGCAACCCACAGGGTGAGAACCACTGCACTAAGGGTTCCCCTTCCGGGCAGCTCTACCAGTGTCTGATGTGCATAGTTCTGTGAGGTGAGAGAAATGAACTTAGTGTCTGCTTCTGGTGACAGTTGATGTGGGTGGGCTTTCTCCCTATGTCAAATCCCTCTCAAGCCATTTGTCACCACAACAGAGGGAGCCACACACATAAAGCAAGAAGAGGAGGCAGCATAGCAGGACGGTAAGCAGAACAAAGATTGAATAAGCACAATTCACTTCAATCATGAATCGGGTGCCCTTGAGATGTGAGGAAGACCCCAGTCTAGTGACATTAGATCAGGTTTAGGGATTGAGTGACGGGACCCTCTTGGCTCCCCTCAGCCCCTATCTTGCTTTCCCATTGACCCTGCCCCTTACATCGTGATTGGTCCTTATTCCAGCATGATGGTTGGTTTCATAATCACAACATGTGGGAATGTGTTAGTCGATAGGTTATACAGGCACAGTCTCTGGAATGGGTAAGTGAGGAGGTGTGACTGGTGACATGACTGGTGGAATGGATCATGTGAAGTGATTTGAGATCGTTGTTCAGACCTGATAGGTCATCCAGGCCTCTAGTTGATCCTGGCAGTACTCTAGTTTAAGGAAACAGAATGTTAGGCATTTAAGTCATATTTAAGCTTAAATTTTGAGCAATAGGCTGTGGCTCACAGTGAGAGTCTATGTGGAGACCCTAAATCCATTTTGAGGGGCCACACATTCAGCCACCATTGAGTTCTTTCCTACTGCTGACCGGCAGTGGAAAGCTTGCGTCCACTCCCCGGGCCAGACTCAGCGATATACGGTCGTGTGCACATCCCAATGAAGGTCCCGCTCATGCTCTCACAGGCCCTCCCGCAACTCCATGAATTGATCCGTCTTCAGGGACAGTTTTGTGACAAAGGTGTTTGTTTTCCATGTCTCATTTAAGCTTTCAGGAGCTCAGGTGGTGATGCTGGATAGTGTTGGACTATTAACAGCAAGATCGCTGGTTCGAAGCCACTAGTCATTCCACAGGAGAAAGATGAGGTTATTGCTTCCTGTAAAGGTAGCAACTTCAGGATCCCTACACAGAGTCACTATGAGTCAGAGTCAGCAGGACAGAATGAGTGTCATTTTATTTAAGTAACTGTGGCTGTGGGTCCTTCCGACACCATTGTGGCCTCATGCGGATGCTCTCCTTCATCCAGAACAGCGGTTTGTGTCTTTTTCTTGTGTAAAACATAGCAAAGGAGTTCCTAATAAAATAAAGTTGAATTGGGAGTCTTTTTTCCCTCAAACAAAGTAAATCCATAAATAGAAATGAGACTATGGTGCTAATAACCAGTTGGAGAGTTGAGAGAGCTGAACTCTCAATCCTGGTAGAAACCCATTGTGACTTTAAAAACTTGCTCAAGGTCATCCATAGCCTATGAGGTTGAGTTGAGCAGACACAAAACAGATGTGTTGGGGAGTAATTGTGTACATTAAGTAAACAATTTATCTTTCTAAAGATTCTGTCTAAAACTTACTTTAAATAGTAAGTTTTCCCCTGGGCTAGGGAAAGGTCAGGGAGCTTAACCCCCTAGTATCCACCCCCTCTCAGCATTCATCATGTTAGGCCAGAGGAGCCAAATCACACCCACTACCCAGGGAGCACTGCTTCCAAAAGCCCATTGCCTGTGCCGGGGCAGAGGGCAGGTACCCGGACCAGAAATGCTGACAGAGTGGAACCAGCGGGCTCAGCCCCCAGCTTCCTGAGAGAGCAGCTGTGATGGTTCACTTTTGGACAAATGTCAATGCATGACTTGGGCAGCACGAAAAGCAGATGTGCAGAGGTTGTTCGCTGTATTCCAGAAGTTCACACACTCCCCGCAGGCTCTTTGGTGGCTTCCACCTTCAATCCCAAAAGGCCACTGCCGTCCAGTGGATTCCAACCACAGTGACCCTATATGGAGTTTTCAAGACTGTAAATCTTCATGGGAGCCAGCAGTCTCATTGTCCCCCTTGGGACAGGGAGCTAGCAGCCCGTTTCACCTCCAGGACCCCTTCCTCTCTAATTCTGGATCCAGTCCCTCCAAATATCCTGCCCTGCCCTTGTCTAGGCTTCTTAAATGCGTTCCATGCTGCTTATGTTAGTCTGGGTGCCTTAGCGAAACAAATCCACAGAAACGCGTATGTATAAGAGAGAGTTTTATGTAAAGGGTGAGTGCACATCAGGAAAACATGCCCGCATTTGCTTATGCACCCGCTTTGTCTTCAGCGATCATGTCGAGATAGGCTGGTGGCTTCTTCCATGTGGGCTTTGTTGTTTCTTAGCTAGATGGCCCCTTGTTTATCTTCCAGTCTTTAAGACCCTGGACACTATATCTTTTGATAGCCGGGCCCAGGGTGCTTAACCACTACACCACAAGGGTTCATTAGCTTGTGACTTATCTCCTGCCATTCACACTAGATGCTCAAAATAGCAGGAAACCAGGTTTCTCCTTTGTGGCCACACCAGGTACTGACAGAACCAAGAACAGAGAAATGCTTAGTTATATATCTTGACTATCATTAGCATATTATATGCCTGGCAATATGTAAGCCTTCGCTCCCCTGACCTCTCACAGTCTCGGTAAAATGAAGCTAATAAAAGTAGTGCTCTCACAAGCTTGGTAGGAGATTAAACAACTCACATAAGGGTACACAGCCTATCAACGAGGAGGCGAGATGAGGCAGTGTGTGGCTGCTGAACCCACACCCTTCACAACACCTGCATTAAAATGACTGAGGGCTATGAGGAACCAGACAGAAGCAGGTTCACACCCCAGATTGAGTCAATTTAACTGCCTATTGTGCCTGACCCTTCTATCTCTGATCTTAGAAATGGGGTTAACAACAACAAAACACTGTAGAAGAAATGTCCAGCAGATGACAGGCACGCGATTAAACAACAAAAAATAAATCACTTAAGTTGAAATTCGAACTCCTGGAAACCCCTCAGACACGTGCAGAAAAGGATTGAGCCCCATGTGGTGTTTCCAGTGCCCCCGTCTTCCCCCCTAAAATGAGCATTTGATAAGGTAATGCCTGGATTGTTCCAAGCCCAAGACTGTGGAGAACTAAAGGAAAACCCAGCATTATGAATCTTTGAGCACAGCCCTGCTGGGAAACCGCCCTGCAGTCACTTGTTGATGACTGGAGGAGGGACAAGAGTAGGGAGAAGAACGAGGACTGAATGTGACACATAAGCAGGGATGGCCTACATTCCATAAAGGAAAAAACTCAAGGTCTGCTTTTCTGGTGCCGGAAAGTTAAAACCCATCTGGTGCAGTTGAAAAGGTGTGTGTGTGGAGTGGGGGGGGGGTGTTAGGGAGGAGGGGCGATGAGTCCAAAGGATGAACTCCATCTGCAATTGTGTCCTCAATTGCTTTCCCCTGCTAGCCACACGATATTTGTGGCTGGCCTGCCCTGCTTTTGTTATCAAGCCCAGAGAGGGCAAGAGACTAGCTCGAAGCCACACTGCAAGTTGGCAGCAGAATCAGGCCGAGAACTCTGGATGCTTAGAAAGCTTCACACAGACCTGAGAAAGTACCAAGGGAAGACCTGTTCGCTAACTGGGCAGCACTCACTGCATGCCAGCGCTGTTCCAGTGCCCCAGCCAGGGCATTGCTCCCTGTGTCTGTGTGTCTTCAGTGATGCACACAGGTGACGGATTGGCTTTTAATAGCATGCTTGGAAGGTTGAGGCCACCCAGCGGCACCTAGAAAGAAGGGCCTGCAAATCTACTTCAGACCAAGCAGCCTTTCCAGACCCTGGGGAGCACAGTTCTTCTTGGACACACAAGGAGGCCAGGAGTTGAAGTTGATTCCATGATGTAGTTGATTCCATGGTTCCCGGTTGTAGCTATACCTAGAGTCCCATCCACATTCATGTTTATATCTCTTCACTCCATGGGGTGCTCATGGCTCCAACTCTTCTGAAGCAGACCACCAGGATTTTGTTTAAGAGGCCTCTGGATAGGTTGGAACTGCCAACCTTTTAGTTTGTAGCTGAGTGCTAAACAACTTGTGCCATGCAGGGTGCTAAGCTCAGAAACTCAGTCGGTGCTTCATGATCTCAGTTGGAATTATAGAGAGGGTCAGTGATGATCCATTGACTGCTGGGTAATTGTTGATGTAGTCTCCCTGTGCAGACATGTAAAGTACCTGAAAACTTAAAATCCAACTCATTGAGTGCATCATCCTGCCGTGCGCCAGCCCAGCAGCATGCTCTGCTGGGGACATTTGGCCATGCCTGGAGACATTCTGAAGAAGGGAGTCCCACTGCCATCTAGTGGGCTGAGACCAGGGATGCTCGCTTAGCATCCTGGTGCAGGGAACAACACAGCCCCACAAGAACGATGTTGGCCAAAATGTCAGCAGAGCTGCCACTGGGAAAATGGTCTAGTCCAAGCGCTGACCTTCGTAGAGGAAGAAAGCCAATCCAGAGCAGCTAAGTGACCTGCTGTGGGTTGCACAGCCTGATTCCAAGCCCAGTACTATACCCAAAGCTGTTACCACGCCCAAAATTAAACAGCAATAGCTGCCCAAAGGCCTCTTAGTTTGAGGACCAAGTAAGACAGTAAATGAGAAAGCCCTTTGACAAATGTGGCATGCTGCACAAACATGAGATGTTATTACCCAGGATCTTTTGATATATGTAAATAGATCTTGTACCAGGTCAGTTAATTTTCCAACTGCTCTATCTGAGCTTTCAGATGGCAGCACCTCTGTCCAACCCAGGAAAGGACTCCTGTGCAGGCTGAGCAGCCCTGGAAAGCCTCATGCCTGGCTTCTCCCACCCCTCAGCTAATCTCCAAGTGATTAATAAGGGCTCTCACTATGTTGTGCCTCCCAGCTGACAGATACTAGGCTATCAAAGCATTCGTATCACCTCCTTGATGCCTGAGGAGGAATATAGTTTCATGTGTGAGAGTGCCCCAACCCGCGGGACTCAGTTATTCGAGGGGTACCAAGGAGGACCCAGCCTGAAAGAGAAACGGGCGAGAGAGAGGAGCGAGACCAAGCAGATTCTTGTCAAGGTCTGAGTTTATTGCTACACAAGCCTCTCTATAAAGGGTGAGGCAAACAAGGGAGTTCAAAGGGGAGATAAAAAAAAGGAAGGGCGGGGGTGTAGAGCACACAGGGCAGGCGGCCGCAAGTCTGCAGTTGGAATGTCCGGTGCTGGAGCAGACAAGGGTGGGCCATCTGGTGTGTGTCAGGGTAAGATAAGGTTGAGGTGACGTGGCTTTAGCCCTGCTGGGCAGGCAATATGGCCTTGGTTTTGTCAGGCTGATTATGCCCGGTTCCCAACATGAGAGAAGCCAGGAATATCTCCTCTCACAACTGTGCAACAAACGAGATCAGATCTCCCAATCTGATTTTCAGCCCTCCTGTCTTTCCAAGTGAAGTGGATGGTCCATTTCACATTGTCTCAAGTCTTTGCACATTGCATGCCAACATTGCGACACAGGGCGCGGCTGTGGGTCTTAGTAGACAAAGCCCCCACCCAGAACCCTGCCCTCAGAGCTCCTTGGTCACCCTGCACAACGCAGGTCCAGGCCGGGCTCCACACTGCAAGGCGATCAACCCTGACCCTCCAGTGTGGCCGTCCTCACACGCTCCCACATCCACCTAGAAGGACTGGGGATGAGAGATTCCGGAAGCTCCCTGCCTCATCTGCCTCCCTCCCCAGAGCGACAGAGCAACTGTAACTGATCAGGCAGGATGCAGCCTCGTTCCCAGTCCCCACCCTCTCTGGGAAAGCAGGGATGTCTGGCACCTCATCCAAGGCCTTTCCCCTGTGATCTCATTACTAAGGAGCTGCTCCTCTACCGCCCACCTCCATCACCTCATCTACATATGGGGGAGATGAGTATGTCTTCTTTGCTGCTCCTTCCCTGAGTCCACCCCAGGAGCTCCCTGAACAGATCACCGATCACTTCTCATTACACCTGCAGCAGCCGTCAGATACTGCTGAACAGAGACAGGCGCCTCCCCTGCTGCTGCCAGGCTCCAGTGCACATGTGCACACACACGTGCACACACATTGTACAGGCACACTCACATGGACACACAAGCATGCACACCCATGTGCACAAACTTTGTTCAGAGGTGGGAATTCTGCCCATTTTAGCCTCTAATATTGCAATCAGGGAGTGATAGAACAATGAAAGATGAAGGTGGATGAAGGAAGATCTATTTATTCCCTTACTTGTTACATAACCATTCAGGGCTCTTTTTTTATCCGTACAAACACACCACCACACCATCAACAATCATCAAGTAGATGTCATGTATGCAGTGCTGCCCTATTCAAGGCGGTGCTGAGTATGTGAGGAGGATTCTCTCTAAAGCACAGCTCTGAGGAAGTCTGTCTCCTTCGCACTTTTACACACACAGGGTGAGGAGCCTGCAGGAGGCTCCGTGCGTTGGGTGAAGCCACACGATGAGTGAGGAGACCGAGTGTGTAGCCAGGGGAGTGAGAGCGCAGAGTTCACCACTTCACCACCATGCTGGTGTGCACAATCGATGAAAGGGTGGCTGCCAGCAGCAGGACAGAAAAAAAGTAAAGCATGTAACTTGTGGTTTTATCTCTGGCTTACTTCCAAAAGGAATTGTTTTTGTTGTTCTAAAAAGCTTTATACCGAGAAAAAAAAAGAAAGAAAGAAAGCTTTATACCTCTATAAAAACAAAAGGCTACTGCTGTCAAGCACCTTCAGACTCAAGCCAGAGGAGAGCTCTCCCAGTGGGCTTCCAAGCTGAAAATCTTCACAGAAACACAGTACCTCCTGTGGAGTAGCTGGTTGGTTCAAGCCAGCAACCTGGCAGTTAACAAGTACGTCCCTTGTACCTGTAATACCTGTATAAAGTGTATTAAATATGAACTACTCCTGGTGTGTAATTTTAAATTGAATTATTGTGCCTGGAACTTTTTTTTTAATAGCTAAGAATGGTGAAATGAGACTCCTTTAGATGTTATGATAAGAATACACACTACACAGGGCTTGGACCCAACCCAGCTTAATTCAAAGGAAGGCAGATTTATTTTCTTCTGCTTCCCAGAAGGTTCCCCAGCAGAACGTGTGTTAAACAAAATTGTTTAGCTATGGAAAAGAGCAATCTCCTCTTGGGAAGATCCTGGTAGAAGGGGGCTTTGGTTACATATCCAGCTCAACCCAGCCCCAGAGGCCTCGTCATGTTTTATTTTGTTTTGCCCTTGACACTGATTGTCTTGGGAACTGTGGCCCCCGAGCAATGGCCAGGAAGTCAGGTCTTCTTGATGTAAATCCTCTAATATCCCCTACAATGATTTTCAGTGCCAATGGTAAGGCCCGCCCAGTGGCTGCCACATGCCCCTGAGCAAACACGTCAGAGCAGATGAGAGCATGAGACAGCATTTAAGAGAACGGTAGGCTGGCCTTGACTTAGCTGTTTGGCCTCTCCTCAGAAGTCATTTGTGACACTGACTGTCATGGGTTTCATTAAGAACAAGTCTATCTCTACCAAAGAAAACTGCAAGGTAAGAGGACTTTCAGCTCCAGCTACATATGTCTCCAAACTTACTTACATATTGTCCTGTTTTCAGAAGAAAAAAAATTTACTCAGTGCCTCCCGGGCAAATAAAAACTTTGGTACTACAACCTACAATCCCAGATAAAGTGTAGGTATCTGCTTTGGCAGCTCCCCTGGATCGAGCTGCTCCGGTAGCTCTCCACAAAAACCCTGTGAAGAGATGATTAGGCAGGATAGCCTAGTCTGTTCTGCAGAAAGAAGCTACCCCTGAAACCTCAGTGGCTTAAAATCTAGAAGTTTATTTCTTGTTCATGCAAATTCTGACGCTGGAAGGGCAATTCTACAGGGTGTTTGTCCTGCACACCGTCCGTCAGTGATTCGGGCTGCTTCACAAATATGGTGCCACCAGATCAAAAGGTGGATTCCAGGTCATCACAGAAGAGGAAGAGAGAAGTGGGGGTTGTGGATCAGTCTTTACATGCTTTGACACTTTAGTTGACATAGATCGCTGGATAGGGCTGCTTATATAAAGGTTATCAGTTCAAATCCACCTAGCTGTACCACAAAAGGAAGGGGTCATCTGCTTTCATAAAGGGTACAGCCTAGACAACCTCATGCAACAATTGTACTCTGTACCACAAGGGGTGAGCATGAGTCAGAACTGACTTGAAGGCAACAGGATTTGGGGTGTTTTTGTTTGTTTGGTTGGTTGGTTGATTGGTTTGGTTTGCTGAGTGGGAGGTGGTTCTACCTACAGCATATTAATCTGAAGTAGTCACTTTAGGTTTTTTTGTTTGTTTTTTGAGAGATGTGGAAAAGCTCATTGGCTTTAATGGGGAGTTAACTCTGCCGCAGACGGCCTCCTCAAAATTTCCCTCCCGCTTCATAAACTAGCAGAGATTTTCAATGAAGGAGCCTGCAGGCACCCGCTGGACACCTCCTTGCAAGGTCAGTCCTTTGGAGCCACTGGGAGGGAGAAAAAAGAGACTTCTATTCCTGTAAAGAATTCCAGCCCCAGAAATCCTCAGGGGGCAATTCTGCCCTGTCCTCTCGGGTCGCTATGAGTCCGAATTGAATTTATGGCTATGAGTTGAGTTTTAATTCCATTCACTTACTGCTATTGACAGGTTGCTAGATTAGGGCTTGTCTTCCCAAATGCCAGCACTAAACGAAAATGAGCTGTCCGGGCCACAACAAAGGGGTTGGAAATAAATCAGGCACACTCATTAGATACCTATGGCAAAATTCAGAACTGAGCATGCTCTGACCCAAGTCATGTAGACCCAGGTGGAAGGTCCACCTGGTCATACAGAATAGGACTTCACAAAAGTGCACCAAAATCAACCAGTACGATCGACCAATGCCCTCCAGTGGTGTTGGGAGGTGATAGAAGTAGGCCTGGGCTCCTTGTCGCCCTCCCTTGTTCACGTGCTCTGCAAGTGGAGGGTGAGGCCCTTGGGGGTTCCTGCCGTGGCTCCTCAGCTGGTTCTGCACTCCTGCTCAGGTATTCCTCCCATGAAACCGCCATATTCAGCTGCAAACTTTCCCCACCCCTGCCATGCAGCCCGGCGTGCTTTCCGGAGATAGTGGGGACTTTTGGGGACTGCGATACCTGAAACTTTCTTTCATAACATTCACTTGGATTTACAAAAGTGCTTCTGCCATATGAATTCTTTCAGCGTTGCTAAGCAAGAACTGAGGTCAACCACCCCAGAAACCTAACACTATCAAGTCGATTCTGACTTATATCAATCTAGGGGGTCCTCAAACTATGGCCTGCGGACCACATGGCCCTCAGAGGACATTTATTCAGCATGCCGGGTGTTTTTGCCCCCTTTTTTTTTTTTTTTTACTTCAAATTAGGTATGTGCAGTGCGCATAGGCATTTGTGCATAGTTTTATTTTTAAACTATAGTCCGGCCCTCCAGCGGGTTTGAGGGAAAATGAACTGGCCTCCTGTTTAAAAAGTTTGAGGACCCCTGAAAGGACAACGTAGAACTATGCCTGTGGGTTCCCGAAGTTCTAAATCTTTACAGGAGCTGAGAACCGCATCTTTCTCTGTGAGCCATAGCGGATTCCAACTGGCTGGCCTCATGGTCACACACATTCCACCAGGCTCCTTGAGCCTTAACTTGATAATTTAATGAAACGATACTTCTCCAAGTCACACTGTATCAAGGTCTATAATCTTGCTATTCTAATATCAAATTTAAAATAAGGAATATAGTTAAGCTCCAAATCCATAAGCAATAAGATCATTGAATCTCTTTGGACACTATTACTTAAAAAAAGAAAAAAACTCTGTCCAATTATTTTCAGCACAGAAAAGCTTCCAGTGTTTACAGCTTAGTATTTAATTGCTTTTTCTCTTCTTCTTTTGCATTGGTGAATCATTTTGAGCTTATAATAATGTCAAAATAAATAGTTTCCAGAGCCTCCAGGCATTCACTGTGTAATGATCATTTAAAAGATTTCTTGGTTAGAGGGTCCTCAAAAGAATAAAAGGCGTGTCCGCATCCCTGGTCATTTCTATATTCAAAAGAAGAAATTGCTCATCAAATGCTACAAGCCAATTTCTTTCTTCAGCCAAACTGCCCATTTTAGCATCACTGAATTAAGCAAATGGTTCTACATTTCAAAGTCAACAATGATACTCTTTTCCCTTTAACACGAGCATCTTAAACAGCTCAAAAAATAGTCGAGCTCTTTATTATGGCTTTTCCTGAGAAAGCTGTTTCGTTGTTTATTTTATTTATTCATCTAGACTTTCATGTTAAGATTTGTGTATTTTAAGTTCTGCTAGTCAGGACATTTTAAATGGAGCCAGATTTTCTTTTTATACTTTATCTTTTAAAATATAATGAGACTGAGCAGTACATCCGTTAATAAAATATAAAGTCTTCCTATTTCTGTTTGTTTGTAATTTCCCTAAGGATAACTCTTAATGTAGTAAAACCAAAACCCGCCATAATGAATTACATTTGGTCTACTGGGGGTTGTGGCCAACCTTTTGATAGAAAAATCCAGAGACTCCCTTCTGCATCTCCTTTCCCAACCAAACCCCGTTGGCTGGAGGCTGGAAGGAAGAAAGAGGCTGGGCTGCTGGGGCAGGGTGGGGAAGGGGTAACCTTGCAGATTATTTCAAATTCTACTCTGAAGGCAGAAAGTTATCCAAATGAGATAGCTAGAGATTCACTTCCTTAGAAAAAGATTGAAATTAATGTGTCCCTTAGAAAAGCCAAAGGAAAAAAGTCGTTATTAATTTAGGCAATTGAAGAACTTTGAAAGCCATGTCTAGTACATAAAAACACCTGTCCCTTGAGCCCATCGGCCTAGGAAACTGAATTTTTATACCATGTAAAATAAAGGAAGGTCATTTCTTAGACTTGCTCAACAGAAGATTGTCATTTTAAACCGGTTACTGTAATGAGAAGCTGGGTTTTCGTAAAAAGGACTGAATGCTTGAGTCAGTGTGAAATGAAATTAGAGATGCATGTTCTGCGCATGGCGGCATTTCCGGAGGAGTCTGTGTTCCTGTGACTGCTCTCGATCTGTCTCATGCCTTCTGGGAAACTCACAGCGTGGTGCCCACATCTAGTCTCTCGGACTTTCTTGCCAGCTTTGGAAAGGTGTTGAGTCTGTTGGATCTGCTGCACAGAGACAGCATGCAAGTGGACCCTTCCCACATTCCTCAGAGAGCAGCCCCCCAGTGTAAAGCTGTGGGTGA
Source organism: Tenrec ecaudatus (assembly GCF_050624435.1). Lineage (NCBI taxonomy): Eukaryota > Metazoa > Chordata > Mammalia > Afrosoricida > Tenrecidae > Tenrec > Tenrec ecaudatus. Next base: position 349,775 of record NW_027457574.1, on the reverse strand, counting down.
GGTTTGATGACCTTTGCCCCTTCATCATCCCACATTCTTTGAGGGACCCAAGCGCTCCCCCGAGGCATTACCGGAGAAGCAGCTACCCCATAGTTTCCAGATGGTGGGTATCAGCCTGTGTGCTCATTGGGATCGCCAGAGAGCTGTCCAAAAGACATCTTTGTCCCATCTCCACTGAGTCCGATTTTATTGGCCTGGAATGCAGCCTAGGTGCTTGGATTTTTTTCTCTCTCATAAGTTTTTATTGTGAATTAGGTGAAGGTTTACCAAGATCATCAGTTTTTTATTCAACAATTCATACCCATTGTGTTTTATGCCACTTATTGCAATCTCCACAATATAATATGACTTGTTCCACTCCCTACTTATGTCTTCTGTTTCCCTTCCTCCTCTCTTCCTACCCTTCTGAACTTGGGCCTTGGATTAATACTGCCCTTTTGAGATCAAATGGTTTGCTGTTTTCAGGTTTGCGTGCCTCACTTGTGTAATTGCTCCCATTATAGACCAATCTATTATTTGGCTGAATATTGAACCACAGGTAGGAGTTCATTTTCAAACTTAGTGAATAAGGACCATCGTTTCAGAGGTTCTGTTAGTCCCTATCCAGCCAATAAGCCTGGTCTCTTTTATGACTGTGAATTTTGCTTCACTATCTAGGACCTTTGGATGTGATCCCTTTCAAAGAAGTTGGAATTGATAGTTGGAGATCATCTAGTTATTCTGTGCTCAGAGTCATGAAGTCTAATGTTCATGTGGTCCACTCACCACTCTTTCCTCCAGAGTGAGGGTGACAATACTTGCCACCTAGATGGCCACTTGTGAGCTTCTGAAATCCAGCTGCTACTCACCAGCATGGATGTCGAACATAGTCTTTACAGTCTAGGTAATGACAATTGTTCTTGGTGTCCTTCACAACTATAATCCCCAGCCCCCCAGCCCAATAAAGCACTCCCTCCAGTTGTTCGGTTATGCCTAAGGAGTTTTGATAACTTCATCTTCTGTGTGCTCCGGAATATTCAATTCCCTGGATGGTCAGAATGGTCAGTCAGGGCTCAGAATCTTGGTGTTAAGGCTTCTGGTGAGATCCTGGCACATCAGACACAGAGGTTGTGAGGCTAGAGGATGGGCAGAAGGGGATCATACTGAGTCTAACAAGGAAAGAAAAGGAAATGAAGGATATAAGCAATTAAAAGCAAGCGCATAAATAGATACAAATACACAGATGGCCCTTGCAACATTATTCCCAATCTCGCAAACGTGTCAACGGTCTAAATACCCATCAATAGGTGAATGGATAAGTCAAACATGTTGCCTACGGTATATACAATGGACTACTACTCAGCCATAAAGAGAAATGAACTCTTGACACAGGCTACAAGAGGAATGAACCTCATAAGCATTATGCTGAGTGAAATAAATCAGCTTCAAAAAGGACACATTTTGCTTAATTCCACTTACAAAAAATATCTAGGCTAGGAAAATGAATAGAGACAAACATCTCCCAATTGTTTCCAGGGATAGGTAGGAAGGTAAGTATGGTTGTTACATAATGCCATGTCAATTGGACAAATAAGTGAGGTGGAGTCTTTCTTATACCTATATGAGTGTCCTTGGATTTATTTCTCTAGTCAACCCAGCCTAACCCAGTAGGGCCTGGAGGGGAAGTGCCATCCCTGAGACGATACTGAGCTTCCATAAGGGTGATGACATAATTTTGGAATGGGTAAGGATGATATATGAACAACATGCAGAATGCCACTTAATTATAATCTTGTAGAGCGTGGAAGTGACGAATGTTTTGATGCATGTATATTTAGTATGATTTTTAAAGAGTGTACGCAAAAGAGCAATATGGCAAGTCTGTGTTGCCATTTGCTGTTGCTCAGCTAAAAGCGATTCGGGCCTGTGTAGTTCAAAGGGAACCACAGAGGCTCAGGAGGAAAGCTGGTACCATCTCCAACTGAGACTTGTCTGACCAAATGCAGAGTCTCCCTTCAAGTAACTGACAGGTCAGAGGCAGCTCATCTCTGCTGCAGAAGCAATGATTTGTCTCAATTCCCAGACCACTGTCACAGCCATGTCTTGTTGCTCTCGGTGCCCCCCTTCCCCACCACAATAAGTCACTAGAAAGCCATGCTTCATTTAAAAACAAACAAATAAAACCCTTCTGCCTCCATCCTGGCACTGTTTCAGCTTATTTAGCATCATAACATATGTCATCTGTTTCCCTAAACAATCTAACATGGACATGGCACGATGGGACTGATGAGTTAGGCAAATGAGAACCAGCCTGCCCTCTGAACACACACGATGGCATTTGACTTGCTGTCAGTAGATGCTGTCGCGTTTCTTCTCCTCTTTCATGGAAAATAAATACAGAAAAGAATGAGGACATGAAAAGGGCTGCAAGATGTTTAGCTCTGGTCTTTCTAGAAAGTGTAGAAAAAAAGTATGTGACCCCTGCCTGCCTTTAGATGCCCCACTCCTCTGGCAAACAAGGATTGCACACTGACCATGGACAAGACATCTGGATCTGGGGGGAGGATATAACAATTGCCCCCACCAGCAAAGAGTTTCCAGATTTACGGGACTACACAGGCCAGGGAGCAGCTCATAAAAAGAACAAGAAGAATCACAAAGGAGGGTGTGCTCCAGCACCACTTCGTCCAGCTGCAGGCACATGAAGGCAAAGTTTCTTTTGCTTTCAGTCAAGTTTATGATTTCCGCTGCATCCCTTACCAACCAACACCTTCACGAAGATCTAGGTTCTTGGGTTGTTTCGCTCCAGGGCGGACATCTCCTTGGTAAAGCTTTATGGACAGCTCATGGTCCAAGAATTCCACTTATATGTTTTGAAAGGGGCCACGTTAAAACCCCTGGCTCAGACTTTCAGGACTGGGCACAATACAGCAAACCCACCATGGGGACAGCAGGATTTGGTAACACTCTCATCTCCATCACAACCTGGACCTGGCAAAGCTATTTTCTTCCACTCACCATCTTTCAATCAATATTTACTCAGCTATTAGTTGCTCCCCAGGCTCAGCATCAGAAAAGTGTTCAAACGTTACCGAATTGTCCATCTAATGGTAGAGGTCTGTGCAAGGGATATGAGAGCAAGAGGCTCAGAGATGATCAGTGGGTAACGAGAGAGGGATTCACCTTTATCATTTGTAGAAAGCCCCTGAGGCTTAGTCACATTGGCAGACTTTCCCTGGAGCAAGCAAATAAAGCTGCTCCCGGCTCAGCTCCATTCCTGATCTGGTCTTGCCATGAGACTATCCAGGCTTTGTCCCAACCCCACGTTCTGGAAACCACGAGTGGAAGGAGGTGAATCTTGGGGATACCATGGAAAAGAATGGGCATTGCACAACACTTCATTGTACTCATATGCAAAGGCCAAGAGATAGAACCAGGTGAGACTGTGAACAGGACAAGGTGATACTGCATGGTTTAAAATCAGAAAAGGTGTGCATCAGGGTTGTATCCTTTCACTGTTCTTATTCCATCTGTATGCTGAGCAATTTATACAAGAAGCTGGTCTCTGTGAAAAAGAACATGGCATCAGGATTAGACGAAGACCCATGTAATGTCATTGGGAACATTTTCTCACTAAAAATTTTAGGTCATGGCATCAAAAAAGTGTCATTTTAACCTAAATGGGTTTTTAGACCAGTGAAATAACAGCGAGAGTGAGTCAGCATTGTGCACAGAATTGAGCGATACTGGTTCTTTGGGAAATTCATAATCCAACACTGACACTGCTGAGTTAAAGGATGACAGTGAGGAAGATTCTACACCTGAGCTCTGTGATGGGCCAACGTGGTGCTCTACTCTCTTCAGGAATGGATGAGCCAGCTCCACCAAGATTCCCCTTTACTGGAGCACCTGCTATGTATGTAGACGTTGAACACAAGAACGCTTTGGCGTTCCTACAATGATTTCTGACCGATGAGGTCATCGAAAAAATGATTATGATAGCCCGGAGGTTTACTTTCAGGTTTTAACCCCTCTTCAGTTAATTTCTGTGCATGGGGGAAGGTTTGGGGCTTGCTTCATTTTCCTACATACGGTATCTCAGTTTGTCCAACACCATTTGTTGAGCAAGCAGAATTTGTCCCTTTGGATATTTCTGTGTCCTTTTTCGAAGGCTAGTTTCCTGTTGACTGGTGAATATATGTGTAGCTTTTCTGTTCGTATCCATTGATCTATATACCTCTCAGTGTACCAATACACTGCTCTCCCTTAGGGAAAAACAACAACAAAAGTTGTATGAGCCCCTATATAATGATTTTTTTTAATGGACGATGAACTATTTTCCAGGCCAGCACTATCCTATGTTTGAGCACATTGCTGCAGCCACTGTGTCAAACCATCATGCCTTATAGCCTGCGGTACTCATGTTCAGGTATAGTGTTCTGCCATTCACAAGGTTCACACTGGCCAGTTCTTTCAGAAGTGGAAGACCAGGTCCTCCTCCCTCGTCTCTGTCTGGAAACTGCTGAAGTCTACCTGCAGTGAGTGACCCAGCAGGCATTTGAACTACTGGCTGCAAAATTTCCACCATTACAGCCAAATGCAGGCCACCACAGTACAACAGACAGTAACAGCATCTTAACACCACACAAAGGCTCCTCCCTGGGGAGACCACGTGTTCAGGCAATTGCTGCTGTTACACATGTAAGTGGGGGCTACATGAAGTCGCACCATCTCCTGTGGCCCTTCCAGGAACAGGCCATTCTGCTGTTGTTTCTACTGGACTTAGGCTCAGCTGCCAACCTGCCCTCTGCACGCATTCTTCTCCTTACCCTTCCATGTCACCTTCTCTTTGCCCAAGTCAATACTGCTGGTCAGTCACCTACTGGTGGATGCTTGCTTCTGAAGTTTCTGAACCACATTTCCCCATGGTTATGAGACATTGCTGCTGCCACTGCGAGCATTTAACAGGTTACTTTACACCTTCAATGAGAAATCTAGGGGAATAGAAAGAAAGCTTCTTCTTTCTCCCAAGGAGTGGGTGGTGGTTTTGAACCGTTTCCCTTGAGGTTAGCAGCCCAATGTGTAACCCACTACACCAGTAGAGCCTTGGTGGCACTGTCCAGCAATTATTAGACTGCTAAATATGAGGTCAGGGTTTCAAACCTACCAACTTCTCCTTGGGAGAACGATAAAGCTGTTCCCATAAAAGACTGACAGCTCCAGAAGCCCTCTATAGGGTGGCTATGAGTTGGAATTTTGCGGTCATTTAGGGCTTTTTGGTGGCATGTGATTTTTTAGGGCTTTTAGGTTGTTTGTGGACGTTCAAGGTGTGTTTGGGGCATTCGGGTGGTTTGGGGTTTTTAGGGTGTTTTATAAGATTTTAGGGAGTGTTTAAGGGATTTAGGGGTGGTTTTTTAGAGTGTATAGGTATTTTTCAGCACAATATGGTGTTTTTAGTGATGTTACAGAGTTCCTTAGGGATTTTAGGGCATTTTTCATATTATATGTGTTTTTTTCCCCCAGCATTTTAGGTTTTCTTAGGGCTTTCATGGTGTTTTCAGGGCATATATGGGGTTTAGGAATGTTTAGGGTTTGGGAATCTTCTAAGGATGATTTTTGGAAGTTTCACATGTTTGGGTGGGCATTTGGTGTTTTTTTGTGGCTTTAGAGTGTTTATGGGATCCTGTCAATTTGCAGCTTTAATTCCGCAAAGAAAAGTCAGACAGCAAGCCAGAAAGGAGCAGGAAATGAAGGGGAAGCCCAGGCCACATGTTACAGCTGCCATGTCCGGAGAACCTAGGTGTGGTCGTTGGCTACCTGGGACCGGGAGTGGGGCTGTGCTCCTGCCCAAGGGTGCTAGGGAGTAAACCAATCTCAGCTGGACGTTTGGCTTTTCTACTAATTAGCCGACTCCATGAACTTTCCCAGGGGCAGCTGGCGAATTGCCAGGGGAACCCAGCTAGACCCCCCACACAAAAGCACAGGGATGGTTACAGGAACAGGAGGTTTCACACAGTGGATGTGCAGGGCTTGGGGTCGGGATTGGGGGCCAAGGTGAGGAAGGGGCAGCAATAAGGCCTGGTCCCAAATAACCAGACACTGAGCAATAAAAGTACAAGGACTGCCAAGAGAACATGGGGACAAAGGATGGCTGGACTTCATTTGATATCTTTGGACGTGCTGTCAGGAGAGACCAGTCCCTGAAGGGACATCAAGTCCATGAAGGACATGATGCTTGGCAAAAAGTGGAGGACGGGCAATAAAACAGCTCGAACCAGTGGCTACATCAGTGGGCATAGTAACAATGGTGAGGATGGTTCGAGACCTGGCAGTGTTTTATTTTACTGCTTGTGTTTTTCTAGAACTGTCTTTCCTGGATGCACGAGGAAGGATAACTGTGCTTGTGGGAAGCAAATGCACAGTGGGCAGCGCTTTGGCCAACATAGGTACACCACCGGCACACAGTGCCCCCTTACTTGGCATCCAAAGTGACAGGATTTGTCTTTCCCCAGAGCTCTCCAGCCCTGGGGGAAGCGGCCCTGCCTTCGGCGCACCGCCAGGGGGCAGCACTGCTGCTCTCTCACTGGCTACATCTGTGAGGACCCAGAGAGCAGCTCCTTTCTGCTGCTCTCCTCTCAGACTTCTGCCAGAAGCCTTGGCTCGTCCTGGATCCTCCCTTGATTCCCACTCTGCACCTTTGGGGACGCCCAGCCCATTAACTCTCTCCCATCCTTCCTTGCTGCCTCTTGTCCAGATGCCTGAGCTGGGCTTCAAGTAGTTGTAATGTTATGCTTAGGTGAGATGTGTTCAGCTTGTTTACTGTCTGTATACAAGAAAAGAGTTCAGCCCAAGACATCCACCCTTTTGTTCCTCTATGGAAAGCCTGTTATGTGTCATAGTCTTCTCTCTGTGCAGTGCTTTCCTCTGCTGCTGATGCTTTTACATGAAATAGGACTCGGTGTGTCACCGCTACAGGAAATTATCTCTGAAAAAATAATATGCCCAGAACTCAGAAACAGTGTCAGCTTGCATCTGGCATCATGGAAGCATCATGGGTGTGTTTCCATTCATTCGCTCCTGAGTGTCACATGTTAAACTCAGTGCATAGCATAAACAGCAGCAGGCACAAACTGAGACAAAGCACACCCTTTGCTGTGAAGCACATTCCGACTCCTGGCTGCCCCTGTGCCACAGAGTAGAACTGCCCCGCAGGGGCTCCCTAGCTGTCATCTTTACAGAGGCACATGGCCACACCTCCCTTTTGGGAAGCCACTGGGTAGGTTTGAACTTCAGGGTTGTAGTAGTTGATATTGTAGAGCCCTGGAGTCAGTTCGGATTCATAGGGGCCTGTGCACTAGAGAGAGAAACAAAGCCCAGTCCTGCGCCATCCTCGCACTTGTTACTGTATTTGAGCCGATTCTCGCAGCCACGGTGTCAATCCACCTAAGTAAGGGTCTTCCTCTTGTTTGCTAACCCTCTGCCAAAAATGATGCCCTTCTTGCAGGACTGGTTCCACCATAGTAATATGTCCAAAGTACCTGAGACAACGTCTCCGCATCCTCTTTCAGATCTCCTGCCTTTAGTTTGTCAGCTCACTTTGATGGAGTCGATGCTGAGCCATAGCGACTCTATGAGATCAGAGCAGAACTATCTCTGTGGGTTTCCCAAAGGCTAACTCTATGGGAGTAGAACGCCTCATCCTTTTCTTCTGAGGACTGACTGGTGGTTCCCCACTGCTGACATTACAGTTGACACCCAAGGCATAAGGTACTATGCCACCAGAAGTCCCTTGCCCCTGTGCAATAACCAACACCACCTACACACAAAACCCACCCCTTCTCTGTCAGTTTGATGTATGGTGATGGCTTGAGTTGCTATGAAATTGGAAGCTACTAGGGGGAACCCGACAAAAACTACAATTTTTTCAAAACTATGCATTTAAATTTTTTATCCCCTTCATAGTACTCTCCATTACACTTCACACATTTGTCTAATCTGTGATTACATTCTTGGAAACATTTTTCAAACTCAGCAGTTTGGGTGACACCCTTGTTTTTTCCCCCCCTCTTCTGTGTTGTCAAACCACTGTCCTTCATTCATGGAAACAGAAAGAAGTCACATGGAGTGAGTTCAGGTGATTAGGATATGAGGGACAAGAGAGGCATGCTTTTTTGGGGGATGTTTTCATACTGTTATTTCTTTTCTCTTTTTTTATAGTCAATTTTTGGGGCCTCATACAACTCTTATCACAATTGATACATACATCATATTTGTACATTCATTGCCCTCATCATTCTGAAAACATTTGCTCCCCACTTAATCCGCTGGCATCAGCTGATAATTATTCCCCATCCCTCATGAACCCTGAATAATTTCTAAATTATTATTTTGTCTTATCTTACACTATACAATATCTCCCTTCAGCCACTTTTCTGTTGTCTGTCCCCCAGGGAGATGGTTATATGTAGATCCTTGTAATCGGTTTCCCCTTTCCATTCCTCCCTCCCTCTACCCTCCTCGTATCGCCACTCTCACCACTGGTCCTGAAGGGATCATCCGCCCTGGATTCCCTGTGTTTCCAGTTCCTATCTGTACCAGTGTACATCCTCAGGTCTAGCTAGATTTGTAAGGTAGAATGGGGATCATTTTAGTTGTGGGGGAAGAAGCATTTAGGAGCTAGAGGAAAGTTGTATGTTTCATTGTTGCTACAGTGCACCCTGACTGGCTCCTCTCCTCCCTGCTACCCTTCTGTAAGGGGATGTCCAATTATCTACAAATGAGCTTTGGGTTTTCACTCCACACTCCCCCGTATTCACAAAGATATGATTTTTTTGTTCCGATGATGTCTGATACCTGATTCTTCCGACACCTCGTGATCACACATGCTGGTGTGCTTCTTTCATGTGGGCTTTGTTGCTTCTCAGCTACATGACCACTTGTTTAACTTCAAGCTTTTAAGACCCCAGAATGTATAACTTTTGATAGCCGACCACCATCAACTTCAGTCACCACATTTGCTTATGCACCCATTTGCCTCCAGCAATTGTGTTGGGGAGGTGAGCATCCCGGAATGCCACTTTAATACAACAAAGTATTTTTGCATTGAGGGAGTACTTGAATGGAGGCCCAATGTACATCTGTTACCTTAATACTAAACCTATAAATATATGCATATAGATCTATTTCCCCATCGTTATACATAAATATATTTACATATGCACATGCCTTTATTTAGACCTCTATAAATGCCCTTTGCTTCCTACCTCTTTCCTTGATTTCCTTTTACTTTCTGATTGTCCCACTCTCATGTTCAGCCTTCATTTGTGTTTCAGTAATTCCTCTAGGTTACATTACTCTTGGTTACACTCTACCAAGCCTCCTACACCCTCCTCACCATCTATTTGGATCACTTGGTGTTCCCTTGTCCCTGGGTTTGTTAACAGCACTTCCTTTTTCCCTACACCCCCCTTTCCCATCTCCCTCCCCCAGCTGTCAGTCCCATTGTTTTCTCCTCCAGATTGTTCATCCAGCCTATCTCATTTAGACAGACCTGTGGAAATCATAGCATGCACAAAAACGAGACAGAGCAAACCCAAGCAACAAAATGAAACAAAAGAACAACACCACCACCAACAAGCCAATGACAAAAAGCAAAACAAAACACAAGAAAGAAAAGCTTTTAGTTAGTTCAAGGACTGTTTGTTGGCCTTTAGGAGTGTTTTCTCATAGAGTATGATGGGTCAGCTAGCCCAGGCCCCAAAGTCTATTTTTGGTATTCCCTGGGGACTTCGTTGCTCTGTTCCCCTTCCTGTTCTGTTGTACACCCTTAGTATTTTGCCTCGGTGTGCTGGGATCAGATCGGGCGATAGAGGCATGCTGTTTTTTTTGTGTGAGCAGGTGCACTGTCATGGTGGCAAAACCAGTCCCCTGTCTACCACTAATCAGTCCTTTTTATTTTAAATAAATCATTTTATTGGGGGATCTTACAGCTCTTGTAACAATTCATACACCAATTTGTATGAAGCACATTTGTACATACATTGCTATCATCATTTCCAAACATGTTCTTTCTCCTTGAGCTCCTTTTTTCCCCTCCTCCCACCCACGTGAACCACTGATACTTTATACATACTTTTTATTTTTATATTTTACGCCTCTGCTGTATCCCTTCACCCAAACTTCTGCTGTTTGTTCCCTTGGGTGGTGGAGTGGGGCTGTATGTCCATCATTGAGATTGGTTTCCCCTTTCTTCTGCTTCTCCCCCCTACCTTCCCTCGTGGTGTTGCTACTCTCAGTATTGGTCCTGAGGGGTTTATCTGTCCTGGATTCTGTGTGTCGGAACTTCTAGTCAATAGCAGTGTGCAAGCTCTGGTCTAGCCAGACAACTCAGACCTTCTTACACAATATCTTCAGAACCTCTATATAGGAAGCTTGATTAACAGTCTGACCTAGTGCAATGACTAAACTCCAAATGCACTATCACCCTCACATCAACAAAACCAAACAAATGAGCATCTTCTTGAAGTTTGAGTTCACTTGACGAGGTGTATTTGAGTGAGGTGATGATGGCGTCTTACACTGACTTGATTTATGTTTGCATTCTGGCTTGTGAGAAGAGCACAAGGTCTTGTCACCAGCAATGACCTTGGGAAAAAAGTGTGGGTGCACTAGCTCAGAGCAAGTTGCCAGATGCCTGCCCAAACAGGAGAATGTATATTTTGAAATGTGTACCCAGTGGAGCTTTGTACCGCTTGGTTTTTTGGCGGGGGTGGGGTGGGGGTGGGTGGAAGGCCGGCTACTCCTTTGTAGGTTAGATAATCTGAGATGTGCTATTTGAAATTTCCTGGGGCCAGTTTTAGACAAAACTAGAAAAGTTAATTTTGCTGTATGGAAAAATCTGACAGTCTGGAAGTATCTAATTTTCCTCACATGCCATCATTCCCCTAGTAGCATTATTCTTAGTTAAAGCTCTCCTCTGTTCCTCCTTAGGGTTTCCCCCACTACCTGATGTTCCTTTTCTCCTACTCATCATCAAGGGACTTGTGTCCAAAGTGAGGACAGCAAATAAGAGACCCTCCTGACTCTCTGTTAAGAAGGGTGCTCTGGTGCATGCGTGTGTTTATGTGTGCACATACAATCGCATTTGAATTTTGTTGGAAGAGGCTTCATAGAGACAGAGAGTGACATGGTTAGAGCTGCTGCACATGTAGAGCACTGTACTCTATGGTGTTCTAATTCAAATGCATGTAAGGTCCAAGAGAGGTAATAGAAGCAAGTGACCAGGGTCAGGGAAGGCAGTAGGAGGAACTGAGGGAGCCTGAATGCCTCACACCCTGCCAGTTTCACTGATTCTTGGATGGGAGAGTACCAACCTAGTGCTGTGAAATCTTCGCAGTTTTCAGAGGCTTGGGGGATTTAAATTTTGTATGTAAAAAATAGACATCTAAATGCTTGTAATTTATTGATTTCGATAAACACACTGAATGCCAGTACGCAAGTCAAACAAACCAAACTGACAGCCATCGATTCTTTGCCAACTCATAGTGACCCTATTAGACAGGGTAGAACTGCCCCTCAGTTCAGCTCCCAGCCCTGGAGGCCCACCAGTTCCTCGTTATTATCATGAGGAATACTATTTTCACAAGAGCATTACATACCCCTAGAGACTAAACCATAAAGCCATATAGGCTTTGACCATCAATTCTGATATGCTTTTTCCTCAAACTGATGGGTCATTTGATGGAATCCTTGTATTACTTCCCTAACATAAAAATTAATCAAGCAAAGGAGATTCAGTGCTCAGTACTACAGCCCCCTATTTAGAGATTAACTCTTAAAAACCACCACCACCACCACCACCACCACCGCCACCTTATCTATGTTGATAAAAACTTGAGTAGGCTGTATAAATATCTCAAGTATTTAGGATAAAATGGATTCTTATTCTACTGTCACATATTTAGTTTGAGTTATGTGTTTCCATCTGAACACAAATTAAATAGACCTCATTGACATCTTTTCAAAATGCCATAAAAATTAAATGATTACCTTAAAAGATACTCAGTATAATTAGGCATCAGAAAAATGTACATCAACACTAGAGCGAGATAGTGTTTCAACCCATCAAGATGACACTAGCCAAGAATATTAAAAATACCATTGAGTGCTGGAAGAATGAACAGATTTGTGTCAGAAGAACAGTCTGAAAGGTCCTTAGAAGCAAGCACGGGGAGACTTCACATGCTTTGGATATGTTATCAGGAGATGCCAGTCCCTGGAAAAGGCTGAAATGTTAGGTTCAAGTATAACAACAGTTTTGAAGATGGTGTAGGACTGCGCAGTGGTTCATTCTGCCTTGAGTTGGAACTGACTCAATAGCACCTAATGCTAAAAGCTAGATGCTTTTGATCCTAAATGAAAAGTGGATGGTCCAGCCTCCATACCAGCTACGTGGACAACTGCCCCTCCCCCCAGAAGAATTTACTTTAGAAGACGGCACTGAACCTGTAGCTAGGGGAGATGGACATGTCTGATCAGAGCACACAGGGGCAAATGAAGGGGGAGGAAGAGAGTGGAGCACACACTGGTCCACCAGGCTTGGAGGATGATTTTGGCACTCTGAACAGCCAATGTACAGAGTGGACCATATGGCTGATCCCACTATGAGACATGCCATCCCTTGCTGGCCCAGAGCACTATGGGGACAATACCGGAGACTCTGTGTTGGGACTGACCCGACTGGCCCTCCAACACGGAGGCAAATCACTAAAAGCATGCAGCAGAGCAACCATGAGAGCAGAGCGGGTAGCCCCTGAGGGAGTACAAAGGACAGACTCTGGGGCCAGAGCAAGATACGCCATCAGACCTGACTGAAGGACACACCTATAGAAAAAAAAAATCAGACCTTGATCTATTTACAGGTTTTTCTTTCTTAAAAAATTTTTTTGTCTTTTAATTAATTTACTCTTTTATTGATCATTGGTTTTCTGTTGTTGTTTTTTTGTCATCACAGTGTTCTCACCCATCGCCTATCTTGCTATGGTTTGATTTTTGGTGCATATTATTATCTCAACAGATCTATCTAGATAAGATAGGCTGGAAGAATAGTCTGGAGGAGAAAACAACAGGACCAATGGTTCCCGGGGACATGGGAGAGAGAGAGGAGGGGGTAAGGAGGTGATGCTGACCAATCCAGCGACAGGGGAGCAACAAGTAATCCAAAATCCGTCGCAAGGAGGGTGTGAGAAGCCTGGTAGGTATTCAGCAAGGGCAATGTAACCAAGAGAAATTACTCAAACCCAAGTGAAAGCTGAGCATGATAGTCGGACAAGAGGAAAGTAAAAGTAAATAGAGGAAAGAACTAGGTGACAAAGGGTATTTCTAGAGGTCTACATACTGGCATGTACATATGTAAATATATTTATACAGGAGGGTTCGTAAATAGATCAACGTGCATATATTTATAGACTTAGTATTAAGGCAGTAGATGGACATTGCCAAATACTTACTCAATGCAAGAAGACGTTATATTAAATTGGCATTCCATGATGAACACCTTTCCAACATGATGGTTGAAGAAAAATGTGTGCACTAGCAAATGTGGTGAAGAAAGCTGATGGTGCCTGGCTATCAAAAGTTATAGCATCTGGGATCTTACAGGCTTGAAAATAAAGAAGCGGCCATCTAGCTCAGAAGCAACAAAGCCCACATGGAGGAAGCACACCAGCCTGTGTGACCATGAACTGTTGAAGGGATCAGATATCAAGCATCAAAGAACACAAAAATCATGTCATTGTAAATGAGGGTGAGTGCAGAGTGGAGACTCAAAGCCCATTGGTAGGTAACTGGACACCCCCTTCCTGAAGGGATGTGGGGAGGAGATAAGCCAGTCAGGGTGCAGGGTAGCAACAATGAAACATGTTTCCTCTAGTTCCTAAATGCTTCCTCCCCCCACTATCATGATCCAAATTCTACTTTACAAATCTGGCTAGACAAGGGGATGTACAGAGAGATCGCCTTGGAGATTGGGTGGATGTTCCCACAGTAGCGTGGAGCCTCACAAGTGGTGGTCAGGCGTTTCCCCCAGTCACTTGTAGGACCTCAGGATTTAGGCTGGGGATGCCCCCACTTTTTATAGGGGAGAACAACCTGTGGCCTGGTGTGTGGGAGAGGACCAGCGTGAATTCCCCAGCTGCTTGCCACACCAATAAGTGGGGGGTGGGAGCTCCCTCAGTTGGGCCTTCAGGTTTGCCCTAGGCAGAGGGGAGTGGCCTGGAGACAGCTATTGTCTTGTGATGGGAAAGAGAGTGAAAGGAGAGGAAAAAGAGAGAAAGAGGAAGACACAGACTGGGGCAATAATGCCAACCAGACTGACAACCACTCACCCACACACAACTAAAATGCACAGAGTAAACAAAGGTGACAACAGTAAAAAAAAAAAAAAAGAAAAGAAAACAACTAAAAAGGAGAACCAAATCTGTGGAGGCTGTGGTAGGAAGTAGAGAAGAGCTAGATGGAGCGGAGAAAAGCAGAAAACCTGTAAGAAGAGTCCAATAAAAGGAAAAAGAGAGAAGAGAAAAGGAAGGAGAAGGAGAGAGTATTTTTTAAATGGTTAAAGAAATAACTGACCCTGTGTTATGCTGTGTGTAGCTCTGACTCGTCCTGTGTGCAGTACTGTCTTAGGGGTCAGGCTGCCCACTAGGAGGACAGGGTTGCCCTAGGCAGAGTGTAGGGCTCTGGAAACCAGCAGTGGTATGTGCAAGCAATGAGAGGGAGCAGAGAGAATCGTACAAGCTAAGAGAGAGGTGAAGAAAGCAAAGACAGAAAGAGGAAAGAAAGAAAAAGAGAATAAAGAGAATGAAGGAAATAAATCCAACTGAGTTCACTAAGGTTGGCTGTGATGGTAAAGAGCAAGGAGAGAGAGAAGGAGGAAATAAAGTATAAAGTAGTAGCTGATCCCTGATTGCTTGGATGAGGGGCCAGAGGGGTTTAGACACTGCTCCAACATGGCAGGTCAGTGTGCCCTTTTAATGCCGGGACCCAGTGATGCTGGGCAGAATTGCCCTAGTTGACGAGATCACCTTAGAGGCATGACGGAGGTTTCTTCAACGGTGCAGCGCACTGTAGGTGTTTGTCCCAGGTGCCTTGTGTGGTGTACAGCACTCCCACACAGGGCAGGCTGGAGTGCCTCCTGCTATTTGGGTTGATTTGCCCTAAGCGGAGGGAAGTGACCTGGAAGCCTTTAGTGGCATATGAGAGGAGAGAGTGGGAGAGAAGAGGAAAAAGAGGGGAAAAGGGGAAAAAAGAGGGATAAAGAAGAAAGCAAGTAAATAAAAGCCCAACACCAACCTGAGCACGTTGAAACTGAGTGCGGTGGAAAAGTTAGAAGGGCTAGTGAATAAAGTGAGAATAAGTAGAGCAGTGGGTAAGGAGGTAATGATACTTGATCACCTGTCCTTGAGGCCAGAGGAATTCCAACTCTTCCTCAAGGTCACGGGGTCATGGACTTGTAAGGTTTCTCTCTCTGGCCTAAATTCCAACCCCAGTCCTTGGCTCCCCGCGAGAAAAATTTCATGCGGAAGCCAGGCTCGTGATCCAAGTGAATTTAATGAGAGTTAAAAGAAGCTTCAGGTTTTACAAGGCACCCATAGGATTCCTTTGACCATGGGGCCTGGCAGAGACTGCCTCAGGTCATGCAAGGATCTCTCTCCTCCCAGGAAGACGACCAGACCACCCCTCTCCCTTCTGGTTCCTGCCTTTTCAAGGGTTCCCGGGGAGGCTGGTGAAGGACCCCAGGTCAATCCCATTGGCTGAACTGCAATCATCTGGCCCAGGTGGGCTGCTCCAGGTGCAACATCCATCGGAGCCCACGGGCAGGAAAATCCAGCTTTCCTATGCTGGCTCTCCTGGGCATGCGTTAATGGACTTTCCCATCCCTGATGTAGGGTTCCACAGATGCTGTGTGAGATTACTTCAAAAGCAAGATCGCGCCCGTGGCCAGGGGTCACTTGGGTGCTGGAGTACCTGCCTTGTGCTGCATGTAGCACTGCAGCAGGGGCTGGGAGGGGGCACTGGGGGGCTCCCTCAGCCCCGTCTAGGGCTCCAAGACCGGCAGGGCCTCCCCAGCTATGTGTAGAATCACTGAGAGGGAAGCTTGTTGTCCTATCTAGACTGCTGATGCTTCCTAGATCAGAGGATTTTCTTTTTTATCCCTCTGGCCAGCTAGAATGAAATTGTCTCCCACAGTCTCTGGGCTACAGCTCAGTGCTGTTTAAGGCTGACACTGCTACAGCGGGTCTTTGTTATGGTAAAAGCTGCCAGGCCCTGTGGCTGAGTTCTGGCATTCCTTAGCTAGGTTGCTTCTTATGCTGATTTATGTTAAGGGACTCCCCTATGTGGTGCTTGGAGCTGAGCAACCAGACTTGGGTTTGAGTTTTAAACCAATCATTTATGTTTCACCCTTAAAAAAAATTCTACTTGTGATGTGCTCAGATTTGGTGGCTGTCAAGCTGACCCCCAGAGGGGGAGATGCAGCTTATCAGGGGGGTTGTTTACTAGTCGGCCAATTGGAACTAAATTTGCTCCCTGGACTCCCGACTTTCTGCCTTTTTCTCCCACACCATGATCTTCCTAAGGTAATAATATATTTTTTCTTCTACTCTAAATTATGGCTACCCACCACCAACCCCTGACCGTGAGCTCAAGGCATCCAACCGCATGGAGAGCTCAGTGTGGGGTTCCCCTCGTGTCTGAGATTCTGCCCCCTCTCAGGGCGTCCACCTGCAGGGATCCCTGCTCCAGGCAAGGGCATATCTGGCACCTGCCACTTCGTCAAAATTATAGTGCTTTAAAGCATTCTTGGTTTGCTTTGTGAGTGGAAATCCCACAAAAGAAGGGGTTCAGGAGAAACCCTGTTACCCTAGTTCTAATTTCAGAACTCCACCTCCCCGTTTCCTTCACCTAATTTCCTATTTTTCTGGTCTGGCAGCAGGAGCTCCAGATAGATGGGTCCTATCTGGTCGCCATTTTCTCTGAATCCCTCCATCTATTTTTTTTACACTCTTAAAAAGTACAAAACATTTACTCTACAAGCGCAAACAGATTTTCAAAAGCAGGGAAAAACCTGAACGTTCAGTACATGGTTCAATCGTCTTTTCATCTCTGTGCCCTAACTATGCTGAGCTCCATGGAACTGCATGGAGGGGAGCTATTCTGGCGTCATCGAGCCAAGTGAGTGTTTTGAATTACCTCAAGTGAATATTTGACTGGAAAGCATAGGGTGTAAAAAAACCCTGAAATCAGTTGGTGCACATCCATCACAAAGAACAGGGCCTTGTACTTAAACCTTTTTTCTGAAAATAAGCAGCCATCTAAGTGAGATATCAACTAAGGCCGCCCAGAACAAGCAGCACAGCCAGTGTGATGCCAGGGTGATAAATAATAGAATCTCAATCTGCAGGTATGAACAAGAATCAGAGCTTAAGTTCGGAACACCCAGTTTGCAAAAGGACTCAAATGCACATGCTGGGTGAATTCCCTCTGACCACAGTCCATGGACATGAACAGATACAGTTAAGTTCAAATGTAACACCTGATCATTTGATCTCTTCAGACTAATTTTAATTTGGTTCCAGTTTTTAGTATTTTTCACTTTCTGTTCGATTGAGGTTTTTCTCTCTTTTATCATTGTTAGTTTTTCTTTTCTACTTGTTTCTTGATTTTGTTTTGTATTTTTTTTTAATACATATGAAATCCAGGAGAGGTAAATCCAGAGAGACACTAACAGAATTAACAATCACCTAGGGACAGGCAGGGAAGATTTGGGGGAGTGAGGGGGGGGCTAACAAAAATGAATATAAAAGAAGGAAATGATGTAAACCTGATTATGGTGAGGATTACACAAATCTTAATATGACTGAAGTATTGAATGATATATGTGAATTATATGAGAATTAAAATAAAACAAAAGCTGAGGTCAGAGATAGGGCAGCAATTTAGCCCTGAATCTCTTGGTGAAGATTGAATGTCATTTTGTGCCAAGAGCCCATTTTTCCACTCATGAAGTTTGGGGAACCGGCCATGCTCCTTCATCACTTTTCTTACCTCAATAAATGGGTACAGTTCACTCTTCTCCCTTTTCTTCTCTGTCACATACTTTGCAGCAGTCAGGGGAACAGAACTTACAGTCCTGAAAGGGATCCATGAGTGTTAGTCCAGGTAGACTAGAGAAACAAATCCACACTCAGATGTGTATAGGAAAGACCTTTATATACAAGAACAGTTGTATATTGAGAAAGCATTCCAGCCCAACCAAGATCAAGTCCATAAGTCCAATATTAGCCCATGTCTGATATCAATCTATAATGTTCTCTTCAGACTCATGAAACACCTTCAATGACCCCAAATGCAGGAAGATCACAGGTCAGTAGTTGCAAAGTCTTCTGCATCCAGTGGTGGTAGAAGCATCTCAGCTTTGGCAGGGTCTCCATGTGGCTCCTCCAGTTCCCAGGGCATGGGTTCTATCAGTGTGGTGCCATGTGTCTTGTTAGTAGGACATCTCTCAGGGAATGAGCAGAAAGATAGTCTCCTGCCTCCAAGGAGGAAATACCAGATTTCCCAGAACCCTGACGGGAAGGCCAGGCCCACAAAGAGGCCTCATTGGCCATAACCCAATAGAGAGACTAGAGTCTACCCCTTCACTCTTAATCCTCTCAAGTCCCAAATTGACACCAGATTGTATAACTACAACAGACCACCCCTTGTCCATTTGACATTTTCACAAAATTCTTTAGCCGTATATAATTTCAAAACAATAATAGAATCATATCAGTATCTAACAGTATAATATGAAAATGCATACATTTCACTCCGTGCCACCCTCCTTTAAACATAATATTCTGTAAGTGATGAAACAAAAATATCCTATGCTTAACAATTGCAGGTAAGGTACACCCACATATTAATCCTATAATTCTATGAATATATTCCAGTATCTATGAAATCTTGCAAGCTAGCCACTTCACGCCTTTATCTGGCCCATTTTGGCTATCCAGTTTCTCTACTGCCTACTTACATCAACCCAGTGCTCTGAGGAGACAATCATATTCTTCAATATAAAGAGTCTTCATGCCAGTTGGAACCTTGTGAAGTCCACATCCACAAGAAAGTCAAAGCAGGACAGTTCGTCTATACAGTCTGCAGCAGTATATACCAGTGCACAGGCTCAACATTCTTCTCTTCATCTGGTCGGGTTCGGGTCAAGTCAATGTGGGCTCCCTCTCTTGGCCTCACCTCAGTGTCCATTGGTCGCATTGCCTTTAGGCCTTGGCCCCATCACCAATTCTCCACAACTCTAGTCCCCTCAGAGTAGGTCATGGACTTCAAACGAGTCAACCTGCTCTCATCTTCTTCTCTACTGCCTGTAAACCAGGTCCACGAGTGTCAGTGGTCAGAATGAACCCGCTGCTCTATTGCTGCTATTCTGCCACTTTCACTCAACAAGCAGATCCAGGTGGTCACCTAGCAATCATTTCAGGCTTCTACAGGCTCCCTTGAATGTTCAGTACTAGAAAGGAGTTTCTTCAGGCTTTGAGATTTTTTTCCAGTTTCTGACAAAAACCACTATTCAAAATTCAAATATTACAAAAGTTCCCTTTTAATGCACATGAAGCTCTTCCTCACAGTGGGAGCAGTGCACAGAAACGGACCTTGATGCTGGGCTGCTCTGTGCGTGCTTTGGTCAGTTGGGAGCTGCTGATTCACAGATTCACTTCACGTGGATGAAGATGCTTGTTTGCTTCCCCGTGAGTTTATCGCGCTTCAACAGAGAAGAACCCTGTTCTTGGGTTTTGCCTCTGCCTTGCTCCTAGCACCGCTGGAATAGAAAGATTACAAATGATTTTTTTGTTGTTGTTTTAAAAAACAGAAAAGAAATGCCGTGTACCTGTTAGGTAAGTAGAGGCAGAACTGAGGGTGGTCGCTGTGCATGCCAAACCTCCTCCCCATCACAGACAGTTGAAAGCTGCTTCAGGCTGGAAAGATGCACACATTTAGGTCCTTGTGACAGGAAGCAGGTCAACCTGGGCGGGCCCCCATCTAGACCAGGTGGGCTTAATTCAGTCAATGGGGTCAAACAGTACCGTCAGCCATGCCTACCAACAGGGTATGGGTGGGGGCCTCCCACCAGCTGTCATGCAACCCAGCGCGCGTGGGCTGTCCAGTCCGCCCCCACCCCCCACGAGCATATTTGCCTCTTCTATCCTTTATAAAGTCACTTGGATCACAAACTAGGTTTCTGCGTCAATTGGTTCTTGTGTGAAGCCAAGGACAGAGGTACATTTCTCCCAGAGAGAGCCCTCACATAACCAAATCAGATTATAGCCTTCAGTGTTAGGGTTCCAACGAATTTTGGGGGAATATCTCAAGTGGTAGTGGTAAGGACACAACTCAATCCATATTATCTCTTTATTTTGCTCAGCCAGATGCTTGCCCTTTGAGCCTGAATTGTTGCAAGGCTTATTACCCCATCAAGTGTTCCCAGAGCAAGCCCTAAATGGGCAGTAGTCACACACAAGGAAGATTTGCAGGGGACACTGTTAAGAATGATTAATGCTTAAGTGTTCCTTGTCTCCCCAAATGTACCATCTGGCAGAAAATTTCTTAGATCTCTCTCCTGGGAGAGATATACCTCAGCTCTTGAATAACTCTCCTGGTCATAGAAGTCAAATTCCAAGCTTTTCATCCAACATTCATAAAGCTAAATAAATGTTACATAAACCTAAGTTCTCTATCTTGGATAAGACAAAGTAAAACCATGACTTGAGAAGGTTTTCATTGAGGACAGAGACAACTTCAGATATTCTAAGCCTATGAAATTGGTCATGATTCAGGCAACTTGCCAAGGAAGCAGGTAATACCTAGGTGGGAGGTGGAATGAATAAGAACTTGCACTAAGATTCCATTCCATCAGGTGCAGCTGGTGACTTTGGAGGCCCAGAGCAGGCAGTGGGAGAGAGAAGACCAGAGCAGGGGAGGGATGTGATGAGCTGGAGGGTAGAGGGAGGGATTATGTGTTGTTCTGCTGTCACCTCCCACCCCACTGTGACCCTTTAGTGATGTGGGCCCAGGTTTGTGATGCAAGTGGTTTTGAAGCCAGAGGGGACTCAGAGTGCTCAGTTGCCTGAGTGCAACCGCTGTATCCAGAAGATGGAGGAGATTCTCTTTCTGCTGGAACAGAAAAGTGCTTCCTGGCTGACCTACCAATACCCCACCTGGTTCACTGTTTTGACCTTGGGCATCCTGTATGGAGTGGGTTGCTTCTTCCTGGTCCTCCCCTTCCTTCCAAATACTCCACCTGTGCGACCACCCAGGAAAAGGATAAAGGTAAGAAATTCTCAACCCAGCCATAGGAGAGATTGATTTTTCCTTGTTTTATAAATTTTTCCTTTCGTAATTAATTTCCTGATAGGGGAAATCTCAAGAAAGAAGAGACCATCAGCCCTGGCTTTGGAATGTTGATGAGGGCTGGTGCGTCCTTACTCACTGTTAGGACTTTGTTCACTGCATTGGTATCATTTTATCCTTGCCGGCTTATGTTGATTTTCATTATTTCTGTTGGCTTTCCCTGTTTGTGAAGCACAGGAGGCGTGGATGCATCATGATCATGGACACAAGGGTTGACAGAGTTGCAGGTGGAGAGATCTCATGGCAGAGGGAGGGATTGTGAGATCAGCAGTGTGGAGAACTTCCCCATCGGGAAGCTAGGGAGTGAAGGGGGATTGATTTCAAGACGAAAAAATGAAGGAGGCCAGAGGGGACAGAGAGCTTTAGACCTGACTGTGATTACCCAACTCCTTTTGAAGGCAATTTAACCATGGAGGGGGGGGGTGTTGTTCTAAAATGGATATGGTAATCATTGATTGTACCATTGCCCTTGATCTGATTGAATGACTGAACTATTGACTCGTATGATATGTAAATCATTTGCCAGTAAGATGAGCATTCAAAAATATTTCTCTTTGAAGATCTCAGACCTCCCATCTCTAGTTGTTATAGAGGGCAATAGGTAAAAATCCCCAATATAGTGACGCAGTGGCTAAGGACTAGATGACTAGACATTTCAAAGGGCAGCTCTCATCACTGGGTCCTCAGTCTCTTTCCTTGAGCTCCAGTCTCTGGGCCAAGGCTCCTTTTCTGTCTGGGCTAATTGAGAAAGCATGGCTGACCCCGGGGAGGAAGTGGTCAAGGGCTGGCCCAGAGCTTCAGCCTCCATAATCAAAATCTTGCCCACCAGAACACTGAGTGCTGAGAGTGTGTGCTCTCCGTGAGCAGAGGAAGGCTGACGGAAGAAATGCACTCTAGGTCTCACACAGAAGCTGGTTTCTGGGCTTTAGTCATTCCATGGAGATTGTCATTCTTCTAATCACCAGTAAATGCCTGCAGTTTGTCACAAAGAACAGATGCAGGATTGGATTCCAGCCTGACTTCCTCTCTTGTGCCCCAGCCTCAGGTGGAGACAAGGAGAAGCAGCAGGTCAAGGGACAAAGGTGACGCTCTGAAAGGTAAGGTTCTGCCCATTCAACCAAGCTCTGTAAGCTCTCCTGTCCCCTCCTCTGCAGGATGCCAGTGGCAACAGCCCGTCTCTCTCAGGTAATAATCCTGAACAAAAGGATACTGTGGATGGAAACAGAACCCAGATATTTCCCAGATGTACAGGAGGGGCCTAGGATGGGATGAAGGCTGGCCAAGGTAGGACCCAGTAGGGGGCAGTGGGGGTGTCAGGAGCAGATTCTGGTGGATTTGGAGGTGGAACATTGAGGGGTAACTGCGATAAGCTGTGTAACTTTGCCAAGGTTCAGATTGCTCACTGAGACCCCACAGACAATATTGGAAACCGATGCTCCTTGAAATGCCAAAGCACCTCCTGCCCGTGGGAGTAAGCTATCATTTGACCTTGAGCTCTGGAGAGTCCAACGTCCTAAGTGCACAGCCCGTGTGACATTCCTTTCGGTCCTCTGGGAGGGCTGCACCATAACGGTTCTCTTGATTTCCAGTTTTCCGAAGCTTCCTGCAAGAACTATATGGCGCTCAGAACCTGCGTTTGCGTCTTAGGCAGAAGTAAGTAACCTTCCTGCTTCACCGCGGGGTGCATCTTCCAACCAGGGTGCCTGTGTGGCCTCGGGCTGCAGAGCAGCTGGGATGCGCTGGTTTGGGGGACACTTTCAGGGATGGGCAGAGAATGACAGGAGTCCCGGGCAGTGGGGTGGGGCAGGAAGAGCAGGCCATCAAGGCTTGGGGAGGGGCTGAGCTTGCACCGACCCTTGCTAGCCTGCTAGGTCTCTTGCCCCTTCAGTCCTGGCTGTAATCTGGTCCTTCTGTCTCCTGCAGCCACTTGGGAAACCCACTTGACACTGGCAGCTTTGGTCAACAGAAAGCTCAAGCCCTCTC